>NW_009952263.1:3794482-3863832 GCF_000747805.2 Chaetura pelagica | reverse complement strand
GGCACATGCTGTCCCGGGGCCTCGAGGTGCCCTCCGGGCCTTGCCGGCCCGTCTGCTGGAGCCTCCCGGGCTGTGTAGCGCGCGTCAAGGGCACAGTATCCGAGGTGGCGTGATCCTCGTCTTCGTGTTGCTAAGACTTTGTTCGAGCAGTTACACCCACCTGTCCCTGCAAGTGGATAGAAGCCGTGCCCGTGCACGCACGTAATACCTGCCCCGTTCCTGAGTCAGGTGCCTTTGGCTGGGTACGTTGGTGTTAAAAAGGCCAATCCCGGGGCAGAACCACCCCAGCAAGGCCGCGGTGTGGCTTCAGTTGGTGCTGGGTGTTGGGGCACCGGTAGCTGGTGGTGGATGGCACTGGTTGTGACCGTGCACCTCGGTCTGAGTGGCCTGTCACTGCCTGTTTCAGGAGCTCCAGGATGCTGGCCAAGGCCACGCTTTTGATTTCTGATAGAAACCTGGCCTGGGCTTGGAGAGCCAGGACCTCCAAACAAGGCATTTATCAAGTCATCAAGTTCTACTTTGTTGATTATATCATCTAAATATTTCTATATTATTAAATTAGGAAAATATAAAATTTACCTCTGTATTTTAGGTGGTGACTGTTCATCTACAGCATAATTTTACATCCTAGTTGTCCTTTGGACAAAGTCTAGTTATTACACTACCTTACTTAGAACTACTGTACATTCAGTGTGTAGCAAAAAGGATGCCTCCAAAGTGAAGTTCATCAGTGTTTTGTTTCCCCGTTTATGTCGATAATAACATTATACGTCTCTCATAATCCATGTTGTAGTCATATGTTAGTTGTGGTAGGACTGCTGAGGATGTACTTTGGGTACATACCGAGATTCATCTGAGCCGTTGCTTTGCTTACTGACACCTCTCTAAATCAGCTACCTTGTTATCCAGTATGTTTTGTTTACCTCCCTCCTATCACCAGTCTGTAGCGGTTACGGCTCTGCTGAAAACCTCAGAACTTGAACTAAAAGCGGGGGTGTCTCAGTGAGGTTTTAGAGAAACTGGAACAATAGCGGCAAGAGGTGTGAGCTGCCCTGTTCATACCAGTAAGTTGTTAGCTCAGATACCCCGGTGTAGTAGTTCTTAATGTCATTGGTGTTAACTGCTTCTTGGCTCACATAGGAGAAAAAAGAAGAATCACAGTTTAGTAAATTGTTACCCTGACTGATGCTTCATTTTATGTTCGCAAAAGACACCAGTGTTCTTAGGGCTTTTCCTGGCAGTAGGGAGTGAATATAAAGGAGACTTTTGAAGCCTAGAATGTAGAACCTGTGAATTATGTCATGATTTATATGGGAGAAGTTTTTTGATAGTTGCAGTTTGGGGAAGAACTTTGGCTATGTCATTAGGTGATTGCATCCAGTAAGTAAATTGGTAGATGAATCTGATGACAAAGTATGTTACAGTATTTTATCTTTCTTCAGAATGAATGTGCTGCAGCCCAGCATTGAAGTTGATTTCTGTATGCACCATATCCAAAACTGTAAGGTGCTGTTTTCAGTATAAAAGATCTAATGGGATGCGCCAATAAGTTTTAAAATAATGATTTGAAAGAATTATTTAGAGTTTAAAGTCCAGAATAGCATCTGCAGTGCATGTGTTAATGTAAACAAAAGGCTTTCAGCCTTCTCTTCATGTCAGAACACCTCATGCTCTGCAACTTTTGAAAACACTGGTGTGTTTTAATCATATCCATGTTAGTTTCTAAGATCTTCATTCATTTGTATTGTATGTACTGATTGTTCATTAAATACATAGGTACAGGAATCAGAGCTAGGCATTGTTTTTTCTTGTCTCTAATACTTGCCTTCAGTTAGTTATTCCAGTCCTGTTACTCAAAAGCCTTGCTCTTTATTTGTTTGTGGTGTTTGCTATTTGGAATGAAAGATGTAAATTTTATCTGGAGAGGAATGGCTAAAGAGCTAAATATTCAAGCTGTCAAGTAGTTTTTTTTTTTAAATGAAACTTGTATTTGTGATTTACATTGTTTTTCTTTATGCCTTATCACACAATTCTGAAAATTAGTAAAGAGGAGTATGTAGTGCAGTAGCCACCAATTAGTGTTATTGGGCATGATGGGAAACCTTGGGTGGTTAGCATCTCCTCGTGTAATTATTGGAAGGTTTCACTGGTTGTTAGATTTCTTCTACATCGATTTGCTGGGTACTTTCTTCTTTCTATGTAGGTTTTACCTGTTACTCCTGTCTTATTTCTAACGCAAATTGTTGCACAGTTCTGGAGATCACTGCTTAGCTCAATTTTGTGTGGTCTAAATACTTCATATACTTTTGTGTGGTTTAAATACTTCAGATAGTTTGTGATTTTTGCAGGACCTTTCTCTAGCAAATGTGATGCTCATCTACAAGAAGAACCAGAAGGAGAATCGAGGGAACTACAGGCCTGTCAGTCTGAACTCAGTGTGGGGAAGGTTATGGAGCAGATCAACTTGAGTGCCATTGCATGGCACAGGCAGGAAAAGAAGGCAAGCAGACACAATCAGCATGGGTTTATGAAAGGCAGATCCTTCTTGACTGACCTTTTCTCCTTCTATGACAAGGTGACCTACTTAGTGGATGAGGTATAGGCTCTGAATATTGTCTACCTAGACCACCCCTGGAGGTATTACAAGACATGTAGACATGATGCTTAGGGACATGGTTTAGTGGTGGACTTGGCAGTGTTAGGTTAATGGTTGGACTTGGTGATCTTTAATGTCTTTTCTAACCAGAATGATTGTATGATTCTATTTCTTAATCCAGGTGGAGTAATTTTTATGCCAGCAGTAAATTTTTGGACAGCATTCATTGTTAATTAGAAAGGGCATAGAAGAAATTAAGATTGTACACTTGGGACCAGTTTCAGACAAGAGTTACTCAATAGTTTTGGCTTCAGTAAAAAGTGAGAAACTGTGTGTGTAGGAATCCAATAGTATATGTGCTGTTACTGTATTTTTACTGTCCCAGAAAAACAAACAAACGAAAACCAACAACAAAATATGTATTTGTTTGCTGAAATACTGTGGCATAGTGCCTTGGTTTATGTGAAAAAGGTTGTGCTGAGGATTTTACATCAGTTACCAAATGAAGCATTCAGAAACTTTACAAATATCAGAATTAAGGCTGGCTGTGCTATTTCAGTGCTTGGCCAGTTCATGGCCCAAGTTATTACTGACTTTGTGTTGTGTGCATTTTGCTGGAATCCTCACCTACAGTTGTCAGAAGGGATTTGAGATGGGGTGTTCCCCTTATGGGTAGCTCTCACCCTATGTTTTCCCAACTGCCAGGTGTCTCATACTTGAACAGTAGGTCAGGCTAGGTGTTACTGAGCTTCCTTCAGGCCCTGTAACTGGCTTTGCTGTGTAATAAAGAAAAAATAGCCTTGTGTTAAAAATCTTCACAAGCAACTTCAGACTTAGCTTTACTTATTACTCCCTACATGTATGAGCATTTGCAAGCTGCATGTAATTAGCAAGTAAGTAGGCTTTGTTGCATCTGTTTTTCTTTTCTTTCTAAAAATTACAGACTTGCTGTAATATAGCCTTTGCTCATTTTTAGCAAACAGGCTTGTCAGTATTCTCATAATCCAGTACTGCTGTATTGCAAGAACATGAGCTCCAAAGCAAAATGTAAGATAATAAATTCAGCCAGTGAAAAAGGTGAAAATTGACTTTGAGGTGATGATAGAACGGTGAGAAGTTAAAGCTTTGGAAATTTTCCCTGGTGTTGTCAACCCTGTACTCCATCTTAATTTAAAATGATGTTACTATTAGATAGAAAGATCTCAACATCTGTAACTTTTAAAATACAAATAGATCTATGTGTATACATTTAAAGAAAACAAAAACGCTGCATAGAGAAGCTGCACTGATCAGCATCTCTTGCTTTTAAATAAGGGTTTCAGACCACACACGTTTTTCACAAGCATTTCACTTGGATTATAACACTTCTATTGCTTCATGTTGTCCCTCTGTTCTCTAAAACATTAGTAGAGAGCAAAGTGCTTAAGACTTGAGTTGAAGTGGAAGCACCTGTGTGCAAATGAAATTACAAACTCAGTAGTATTTCACATATGCATGAAGATCTTTGGTCCTGGTCCATCAGTCAGTCCACACTGGGTGTTTATGGTAGATAAAATCTACTGCCTTTAACAGGATCCTGAATGTTTTGTTGGGACTGAGATTGCAAAGCAGGATGCTGAATCTGTTTGGCACTTTGATCCCATGAACCTCTTAGCAGTAAGAGTACAGGAGCCCACTCACAGGCTATAGGATGGGGTACTTGAAGCATTACATCGATACATAAAATCACAATTGTAAGAAATGTATAATTATAGGAAAAAAAAACTTAGAATTTTTTTTTTGAACTTTTCTTCCACCCATGACTTCAGTGGATCTGTCTCGAAAGTAGTTTGTCTGATGTGCGACTTAGTGTTTTAGACTAGAGGTTTTTAGTAGCTGATAATACATTCAGTTATACAAACTGTTTTGATAACTGTTTTTGTGGTATGCATATGCACAATTAAATGCACGTATGTTAACGTAAGATTGGTAACTTTTATACAAAATGGATGAACTAGGCAGAATAAAGGAGATTAATATTTTGAGTTGAATGAGGGCTTTCCCTGGAGGAGTAGTAAAGTAGTAAGCTGTAATTATTTTTGCCCATTTAAAACATTGTTATGATACATTAAAATAAATCTGATAACTTTTTAAAAATAATGTAACCTCTAGAGCCAATAGTCTAATTGATGAAAGGAGTGTTTGCTAATAAGCATGCGGTTAACACTGTGCTGCTACTTCTGTTATTTAAAAAAAGTGAACTTTTTCAGTGTAGTTTAGCACAGAAATAAATTTTCCCCAACTGATATGAAGATAACTGAATCCTCCAAATTACTGCACTTACATAACTTAGTTATAAACTTGTTATTCATTTTCCAGGCCATCTTAATGTTTAAATGATGTTTACACTATAGATCTGCATGTGGAGAAAATGAGAGAATGGCTGGTAAACTGAAGGTTTGTGTGCTCACCACAGATGCAGGCAAGACCTTCCCTTCCTGGAAAAGAACTGTTACACTGGTTTAGAGTGGAGTTTTTCTTTAGATGTGGTGTAAGTTAAAGAATGGGAATTCTAAATGTGTGTTCTGTTTTTTTTTTCCCTTTCGTTGTAATCACTTTATTACTTCAGCTGTTGAAGTTTTCATTAATAATTTTTAAAGCTCTATTTCTCAGCTCAAAAAGAAAGGCATCTTAGGTATCTATCCACTGACAACTGCTTGGCTCTGATGACCACTGGTAGGAGAAAAATAGTAAGGTGTATTAAAAAAAAAAAGAGGTTCCTTATATGGCTCCACATTTCTGAACCAGGCTCCCGAAATAACAAAAGTGATTGTTTAAAATGTTTAAAAAGTGTTACATTTTTTAACTTGGATTCTTGGAGCTTCACTGAACTTTCCGTAACATTTTTGCTACTAAGTAACAGAGCTGATGTCTCAGTGTTGATATATCTGGGACTTAAAGAAAAACATGAGATAAGACACTTGCTAATGAAATACTAAAAACTTTCTCCACTGTTCATATATACTGTGATTCTTACTGAAAGAGCTGTATTATTTAAAGTACTACGTGGAGCTATTTTGAAAAATGCACATAGATAAACTGAGCCAAGAAAATCCACATTACATGTTGTACAATGAGAAATGCATATTTCCAAAACTGTTACTGGAATTGCTTGACTCACTTGTTTTTGGATGCAGAAGGTATTAGGCTTCTGTAAATATCTGGGTAGACAAGTTTTCAAATTTTTCTCAGCTTTCCTGAGTAATATGTTTCCCTGCTATCGATGTTAAGAGAGAGATGAAAGCAGAGCTGTGTAAGTCAGTTACCAGGTGAGTAAGTCAGTTACCAACTGTGTTAAATGAAGAGGAGGTGTGGTAGAACTTTCCTCAGGGCACCTTCTGGGAAAGCTTTTGTCTTGGTATCACCTTTTTATAATAGTCTGCTCGTTTATATGACAAGCCACTACAGTCCCGTTTGTTATTAGAGCTATAAAGCAGCTTTGTGTTTCATTCTCCTGTTGCCCTCTTAAAGGTCTGCTGCCCACAGCACAGGTCTGTGCTGCTGTCCTCTTTTCTGGAGGCCTTCTGGATCCTGTGGTCAGAGGCTAGGCCTGCTTCTTGTAACCTTTACTTGATTAGCTGGCATTCATCCATCCATCTATCCCTTGGAATGTTTGATGGTACTAGGAAATTCCAACAGAATGTAAGGTTAAGGTAGAGGTAGAATCTCAGAGTATTAAGTTGCTGTAACAAACATGTCCAAGTTTTGGCTGATGGAGAGAAGGAAAAGGTGCTGTTAACATTTGTATGGCCCTCCGGAACGAGCCATGCATACAGGTAACATATTCTTGTTGGTTCACTATGTGGGCAAAGGAGGTGATTATATAAAACAGCCTACCCAGAGCACTGGGCACAGTGTGTGGAGGATTTGGAGGGGAACCAAAGGTATCAGCTTTCAAATGCAGAATGCAGACTAGGAATATGTGTTTCTTGCTTGTCTGGGGATAATTTTATTGATGTTTTGAAGATAAAACAGTAGTATGCCTGTTGTAATGCAGATTCTTCTGTAGGTACTAGTCTGCAGCAAATATGGTATTAGAATAAGAATTATTTTTCTTACTGCAGAATAGTGAACTTACAAAAGGGGAAAAAAAACCCTTATTATTCTAGAAATTGTAATATAGTTGGAAAAAGGCAAAAGGAATTGATGGTTTCACATCATGGCTGTCTCATGTTTTTTGATGAAGTCTTGCTTCTGAGGTGTTGTTTCTTTGAAAGTTCTTGCCATGTGTGTTATTGTAGAGCTGATTAGGTTGGATGGATGATGTTCTCTTTGCAAGTGCTTATACATTAGTATTAGAAATGCAGTTATTCTGCACATAAACATGTTTATCTAGCTGGTGTTGTTAATATCTGTCCCTTATTTTTCTTCAGTATTTTGCATAAATGCTAGAGATACCAACTTTGGTAAAGTGTTTAAAGGTCTTTGAAGGAAAGTAATTGTAATTGTAATGCAATGGATAGTTCAGAATCATAGAAGAATGTTTATCCCTGTTTTTCTGTTTGCTTTATTCCATTGAATATTACCTTGAATTACTGTTGTAGCTCTCTTCTGATTCTTTACTGGACACTGCCCTGTGTCCTGATGTGCCTTCTCCTTCCTGCATTGCAGTTTGACAACATGGGACTAAAATGAGGGAGTTTGTCTGGAGCACAGCTCTGTCATGGTTCTGGTTGAGCTGATGTAAGCACCAGTACAGCTACTTCTTGCTCTCAGTCTTACTCCCCTTTCCTTCTGAATTATCAAACAGAAAATTGGGTGGATAAAACGCCAAAATCTTGTCCTGGTTCATTTTTTTAGCCTTTTTAGCCTTTTAGTGTTCCTATCTGTGTCTCCTGTCAGTAGAGAGTGGCTGATCCTTGCGTGGGAACCCTGTGCTTTGTTGTGGAAATGGGGATGTAAAAGTTAAATGAAGTAATTATTACAGCTCTGATAAATAGGTCTAGTTACTCCAAAGTGTAAACCAGCTGAGACGCACTCTTTTTCTGTATTTGAGTTAGTTTTCTGTCTTGAACAGTTGCTTACTGTGTGGTTAAGTGCATAATGGTGCTCTTGTAGTAGTAGTGGATGAAAGCAATGGAGGACTATTAAAACTTCCATTCTGGTGGCAGATAGCAACGCACTTACTTATCTGTATCCACATTCATAGATCAGCTTAGTTTCTCCCTACTCTAAGCATCAGTATGACCAATTTAAATAAAACAACAAAAAAAAAAAGGGGCGAGGGAGATGCTTAGGCTATAATTTGAGCAAATGATTCTCATCAAGGAAGTTTAGTCTTCAGTCTTGTCCTGGTCTCGTGCAGTTCCCTCTCATGAGCCATTCATGCAGTTGTATAATGAACTGGATGGGAGAATTTAGCTGAAAAATTACCTGAGAGTAATTTTATTTACCTTTAAGAAAGGTAAACAAATTAATGACAGAACAGTTAATTACAGAATTAACTTCCCGTTTCTGTTCGCCACAGGGCTGCAGAGCACATCTGTGTGGGCAGAGGGAAAAGAGCCTCTTAGGGAGTGGGAGAGGCGGAACTGGCGGAGTCCCAGCTTGCTTTGACTGAGGCACGTAACTTGGTGGTGCCGTTTCCTACTATGTCGTTCAGCTGAACTGATTCGTCCTTTTTTTAAAAAAAAATGCTTAAAAGTTTTCTGACAGGTTTATGTTGTCTGTAATATAAATAAATTCTCAGCACAATAATTGTGCTGGTATTCTGCAGAAAGCGGAAAGGAAGAATCTTTAGTTATGATTATTTATCTCAGTTGTGAAAATCAGAGCATAGAAGCAAATCTTAAGTTCTGAGATATTTGTGTTCAGCATTTCTGTTGTATTTACAAAAGACATTTTGTTTTCTTTTGCTGTAGAAATTCCAAGTAAGAAATTTTTGTGTAGAAAGTCAAGTCTTTAGTTCAGACTATGTATATTGTTCATTGCAGTCCTCTGTTTTATTACCTGATTCTTCTTGTAATACCGCAGATGCAAGACTGTGTAACCTCATAGCATTAATAAACTTTAAAACGTGGTGAGTTAGAAATTACTAGATAAATGTTAGTTTCTGTTGCCTTTTGATCTAGAAGTAATTGCAGATGCTCTGAAAACTAGTGTTTGAAAGCAGTAAATTCCGCTTCTTAATTTCAATACATCACACTTAATTTCATGTAATATAATTTTTATGAGCCATTTTAAAATGAAATTATTGTCACTCAAAATAGCAGTGCATCTGACAATAGCATTTTCATAATGTGAGCGTCACACACTATTCTGAAGTGTAATATCCGTGTCACCAGGTGAATAAATAATGTATTTGAGGAGGAAAACCAGGTGTTGGGTATAACTGTGTTGGACTATACAGTGTTCTTAAAAAATGACCTTTGAAGTTTTTTTAACTCAGAAGCTAAGAAGTAAAAAGCTGTACTTGATAAATTCTCATCCCTTTGTTTTGAAGAAAGTGGGTTTGGATATGCAGTATTTTTTTTCTAAATGGTCTGTGTTGTTTAGTTATTTAGAATCACTAACTGTATTCGAAGTACTGAATTCTGTTTTCAGACAACTGAAAACAGACTGCAACTATAACTTTCAGCACAGAATTCAGATAGCAGCATTTGTTCTTGTTAAGTTGAATTTCTCAATGAAGAAGCCCCTAGATCCTCTATTGAAGAAGCTGCTTGGTTTTTGTTTTTTTTTTTTTCCTAAGACTGGAAGTCTTCCAAGTAGCAATACAGATTTTGGGTTGTACTCTAATATGTGGTATATTTCTCAGATTTATGGCAATGAGTATAAAAGCTGGTTTGTACTGATAATGTACATAGAAAAATACTAGTATCCTGAAATAAGAGTAATAACAACTTTTTTTTTCATACTTTTTGTTTTTTTCACTCCTGCAGATGCTTCTAAGCTCAGACATGTAGAAAAAGATGTTTTGATTCCACAAATAATGAGGGATCGAGCCAAGGAGCGGTGTTCAGACAAAGTGCAAGGTAAGAATCAAATATTCCTTGGGAGACCAGATGTATTCACTTTTGTGCCCTAGATATAATCCAAGGCTTTGAACTGAAGTAGTCAGAGAATTAGTATGTATGATTTCCATCTTATGTGTTCACTGTGAAACCAGTAGTAAAACATATAAATCTGCTGTGTTGGCCTTGGGTTGCTTTGTGGTGTGGACTGTTTTCCAAAATCATTTGTTCTTGAGAGCTATGGAATTTAGTATTATTAATATCAACTTTCCACATGAGAGTCTAGACCATGTGATAACAGAGCAACCCAAGAGTTACTGTATTCCTGTACATTATATAAATGGAATTGTCTTGTGAACCTTCAGTTAGGCCCTCCCTCATTATTATAAATTTATTTAAATATTCTCAACTAACTTAATATTTTCCCTGCCCCGATATTTCAATGATACGTGCACAAAACCACACACATTATTAGATAGACATTGGAAGAGGATCATGTGGTTGATGTTTGCGTGTTTCCATTTTCTTTTGAAGAATACGGGACAATAATTCTTTAACACTGGGTATCACCACTTCTTCTGGCACTCATCTGTTCATAGATTACTGGAAGAAATCTGTAACTATTTGAAGTACTAGAAAGATAGAGCTATTTACACACAGGTTGGCCATGAATTGTTGCTGGAAGATGGATGTAAAAATGGAAAAAAAAAAAAAAAGTAGGCCATAGAGTTATTCTATTCAATATCCTGCTTTCAGTAGAGGGCCTTTGCCTCTTGTCATCTAGGTTTGTGCTCTCTAAATTTTTTTGATCACACACCCCATCAGTAAAAAACTTCTGAGTGCACAGTATCAATAAATGTGTATTTATAAATTATAGACACATACCACTGTACTAGTATGCTATGTACATTATAAAACATGAAAATAGAAATTAAAAAGGATGAGGTAAATATTAAATAGTAATTTAAAATAATTTTAGTGTAACATCAGTTGTGCAAAAAACTTTTTGCTCTGAAAATATTCCTGTTAATAGCAGTATTTTTTATTGAGAGCTATATGATTGAATATGTGTCATTTTTAAAGTATTTGTTTAACAATTTGTGATACAGAAACTGAAATGTCTGGTTGTGTGTTCAGTTAATTTTAATACTTGGTATTAACGAGTGTCATAGCTGAAAAAGATACCTCACAAGGACTCACAAGGTCCCAGTAGAAGGACGCATTGTTGCCTGCACTTACTAAATCATGGTACTCATTTTTCACTTGCATCCTTGGGTTTTGTGAAGATTTTACTTGGAATTTGAGTTAGTAAATGACCATATTCCCTCAAATTCAACCAGTTGTGCTTCTAAACTAATCAGAAAGTGGTGCATATTTATATTTTTTTTAGCAAAAATATTCAAAACAAGCTCAAACTCTCATTTTTGAAGATTTTTTAACAGGTTAGAAAATTCTGTTTCTGTTTCCTTGGGAAGTGTAGAGATAAGAGGTTTTTTGTGGGTGACACACATATTGTGTTCAGCAACAAAAACAGACCAAAAAACATATAAAGAGGAGAACATATCCAGACATCTGCTTTCAAAATGCTCTCTTCAAGGGTTTCTTTTGAAAAGCAGTTACTTTCTCACTCATTGTTATAGTGTCACCTTCACCTTGTGTGAAGGGATACACTCAGTGAATTTATTTTTTGGAAGTATCTGCAGAGTGGCGAACTACTCAGGCCACCTGTCATCATCAGGTCAGAAGGTCAGAAAATTTGTATTGCTCTTTGTAAAAGAGAAATGTGCAAAGTTTGACAGCTCTCTTAAGCACTTTGCCAGAAGACAGTCAGCAAACCTCTGTGTGGTATAAGAGAGGTTCATGGTCCCTCCGTATCTCATTACAAAGTCTGGTAAAGGTGCTCCTATTTGAAGGGCTTGTTTTTATAAAGTTCACCACATTGATGCCAGCCTATAGCACTTTGTTAATCCCTGGCTCCAACTACTTCGTTGCAATAGCTTACCTGTAAGTGATGCAGTAAAGGAATTTTCACATGTGGTGCTATCTCTGTAACCTAAACTGGGAATCCCTTTGTTATTCCAGTCACAGTAAACTGTTTAACCACATCAGTGGTTAAACTTTCACAGATTTTCCATAAAACATTTTTCTTTATCTTCTCCAGTACAACTCTCCTTCAGTGGCTCACAAAAAAAAATATTTCTGTGTGCATTTCATTATTGAAATGCAAATACCATCAGCTGAGAGAGGTTAAGAAACACCTGTACTTTCATCCAACTGTACAGCAAACCTTCCACACTGTGTAACTGGTTCTAATCCTTGTTTCTTCAAGGCTTCAGCAGTGTCTTCTGTGCATCTCCCAACAGTGTTCACTGACAAAGGACTGCATTTTAGTTTGTTGCCATATTGTTTCACACATACTATTTCAGCCATTTTCACCATGGCAGGAAGAACAGTTGTTTCCCCAGTGGTGTTGCTTTTTGTCTTTCACTGTTACCTAATAAAGTTCAAAGCAGTCTTCTAGACATTTATCAAGATGTTTAGAGTCAAGTTTAGTTAAAGTGGACCAGCAAATTTTCAAGCAGCTGCTTTTAGGATTTCCCCAAAAGATACGAAGGAGTAGTGTTGTAACAATTTTGATATGGGTAAGTGGGAAAAGAGTTGGGAATATCTGCTACAGGAAAGTGGCATCACATGACAGCTAACTTCCAGTGCTGCCAGAAGGACTTAATACACCATCATTTGAATGATAGTCAGATAGTTTTGACTTTGAACTTTATACCTTTTGGGGAAAACAAGAAGAGGAAAAGCAATTACAGTAATGTGTGTCATTGAAAGAATATGTCAGTTAAAAATATTTTGACAGCATGCTAGTTGTGTAATTTTATTTGGGGTAGACCCAAGTGGGTGTTTGTTTATGTATTTGTTCTTCTCCACTTAACTTCTCTCTGTAAGATGTCGACTTTGGCTTTAGAGTATTAGTATTCTGTGGCAACAAACGATATTGGAGATTCTTGATCTGTGTCTTGTGAACCATTACTTTGCGATTTCTCCTTTTTTTTACCTCCATTTATTTTTTGTTATATCTTTAGGAAACTGAGGTTTTTGGATGCATCTGTCTCCCCTTCATTTCTCTGTCACCTGTAAGCTAGTGCTGATAAAATTGTGTGGAAGTTAGAGGTGGAAACTGGAAATCTGTTATGCAATTTCAATGATCAAATAGACAAGCAAAACCCTATTTAAAAAGAAAAAAGTTCAGCTATTCTGTTGTACACTTTTTAATCTGAATGGGGGAGGGGAGAGACCAAACCATGGGAAATGAAGCTTAAGCAGTTTTCTGAACGGGATAATTTACCATCTTTTAAGTCCATTGTGAAATTATTCCTGGAATAAAATTGTCTTGTTAGTACTCAGGGATAGGTGTTAATCAGAGTAAATAGGCTGTGGTTTTTATGCTGTAAACAATTATAAGCTATGAACATAAGCTGTGTAATTAAGTAATCAAAACTACTGCATTCAGGTTTGGTGTGCTACAGAGTGCACACACGGACATGAGATTGTGCTATTTCCATTAAGTGGTGTAGCTACTCATTTAACTTGCTCTCAGTGTATGATTTTCTGCTTTATGTTAACTTTGATTGAAAACGCCTATTAATACACCTTTGTTTCATTTTGTCTTTAGGAAATTGTGATAAATGCATTGGTACTATAGGAAAACAAGCTATTCTACAAGTATGGGCCTTTACAATTTACTTGATCACACTAGGTTCATATGTGTCCCTACGGGGAGCCCCTATACATTCAATAGTGCTCTGCATGAGCACAGGGGTCCATCTGTATACAGTCCGTTACCTTAGCCTGCAGCTATACCACCTAGAGCTGTGTGCTTATCAGAGCTAATAATGCAAGCAGTGACAGCCTGTCCAGCACGTGTTCAAGAGCCATCCAGGGAAAAGAAACCCCAAAGGTTAAAAAAGTAAATAAAAAAGGAAGCTTTTGTTAACTCAAGAGGTGATCCTGCTACCCTAGCACAGTTAAATGGGTGACCCATTACTGTGCTTGGTTGTTAACGTACCAGAGTAACTTAGGGATTAAATAACCATGAAAATGTGTCCATCTGATATTTTTTTAAGAACCATTAAGTGTTGTATCTGGTAATATTTACTTAGTTAATTTAAATAAACTTAGAACTTTTTTTCAGATTGTTCCAATATAGTTTTTGTGTGTGCTACATATTTCTCAAGAATTTAGTACATCTCAGTTGCAGAATCATTTCTCTGTGTTTAAGATTTTCAAGCATTTTTTCAGTGAAAACAGATATATTAGTAATTTTGTTAGGAGGGTAAACATGCTTTCTGAAAACACATGACAGTTTTCTATTACCTTTATGTAAATAAGCTTTGTTGTGTTAATATCCTTGCATTGTATGTATATGAAGTTGTGGGTTACTATAAGTATCAAAAGTGTCACAAAAAACAAGCAAACAAAAAAACCCAACAGCATTGTCATACAGGAACTTTTCACTGTATTTGCATGAATTGTAGCATAAGTACATCTGAAATAGCATTAAATCCATGTAGTCCTGTATCAATTTGTCCTTGACATATAGAAGTATATACTTTCAAACTGAAGCAGCTACAAGGCACATTTATTTGCCATTGCCACTCCATTCAGCTTGATTTTGGGTTACTTTGCTTGGAAAATAAAAATAAAAATAAAACCAGAAACAGTTGATAGACAGCTTATGGATTTGTAGTATGAAGAAGTTAGTCTTAAATTGACATCCCCAAAAGGGATTACTGGGTCACTGAGTAAGTCATGTGATCATGATTTTGTATATTTGTTGTAAATGTTTTGTGTACTTCTTGTATTATAAAGCATTTCTGCCCACCTTCCAGAAACCTCACAATCTTTTGTTGCTGGGAGAACAACAATCTTGCTCCAGTGACAAAAGATTTAGGTCTAAACTTTTTTGTTCTAAATTTTGTTGTCTACTACTGATAGGCGGTCTGGGCTTGGGGCTTTCAAGTTTGTCAAGATTGACTTGCTTCTGTAATTGTGACACATTTATAAGACTCCTGGGTTGATGTGGGAAACGTGACCTACAGATTTTTTTATGGTGAATACAGGGACAAAGAGTTCAAATCAGCCTGGTTCTCCCTTTAGGAATGTAGTGAAGTAAGGGAAACAATTTGGATTGAAGACCTGATCCTGCTTCTGAAACTACAAGTAATAATGTGGCCATTTTTTATTTTAAGCTTGTTTTGTGAGATACCCATTTAGCTGAGATGACCAGTTGTTTTGTCTTTTCTTTTTATTTTTTTCTTTTTTTTTTTATGAGAAGCAAAAGTGAGATGTTTCCAGCTCTGCCGAGCTGAGAACCTTCCCTGGTTCTGTTGTCCACTGGAACTGTATAATTAAAGCAGCTGGATTCACATTGCTGAAAAAACTCTTGATGCTTGGCAGAGCTTTAAAAAATGGTTTGGAAAGTGTGGCTGGAAAAGGACATTTCCAAGCAGCCACCCTCCTCCCATTCTCCAGTTTCCCCGATAGCCCTCTCCTCCTCAGGGCTCAGGTTGATACTTAGTGAAAATGATGGGATGCAACACTACTGCAGGCTCCTCTACAGTTAAGCATGACCAGTGTCAACCAGAGTTTTTGATAATGTGTAGTTACTCAACAGTCCTGTCAATGACATTATCTCTGTCCCCGTAGGGGCCACCTGCTCTAGACCATGACCCTTACACCTGACACATCAAGGCCTATAAACCCAAAGAAATTTCTGATTGAACTACACATGATGCTGCACATTTGCATTCCCAGGCACACCTTTAGATATTCCTTCTTAAAAAAAAAAAAAAAAAAAAAGTCGTGTTATATATACTTTCTTAACAGAAGTGCAGATAATGGAAGGTGTGAAATAGTTGGCAAATTTCAGCTTGCTGTTACTCTGTGGTATTGCCTGCCTTCCTTTGTATTGTAGGCCAAGTTCTGTTAATAGATGCAAACCCTTGCTGAATGGTTGGGGGGGGATTAACCTGTTGGTTCCTATAGTCATGGTTTTGAGATTGACACTGGAAGGTGCTAAGACCAAAAGCAGTGGGAAATTAGATGACAGCTCACATTTAAAAAGTTTGATGAGTCTTGCTTTCTTGCAACAAATTAAAATTAAAATTGCCATTTATAACTGAATATTTGCTTTACCTCGTGAAAATGTAGTTCTTACAGGTTTTGTTTTTAAATTCACGTATTTTAGGAGTATCTGAGAGCACAGTGATCTGCTAATTGACCAAAAAGATCAAGTAACTTAAAAATCAATGAGTTAACATGGCAACTCCTGGTAACTTTTTTTTAAATCAAGCTGCAGTGACTAGAAGTTGCTTACACCTGCCTGTGTACGTTCTATTCAGAGTTAGATGGAAAGCCTGAGAGGTTACATGGAATCGTGGGTCATATGACTGGCATAGCCTTCTCTTGTGAGGATGAAAAAAGAATGCTGCCTTATTGCCTGCATCTTCATTTTTGTGAAAGGAAGGTTAATATAACTTGAGACCATAGGTTCAGTCCAGCACAGAACTGCAGGTGGAAAAAGGAAGGAAAATGTTATTCTCTGTTGCTGTATTTATTATCTGAATATTGAATTACATAATAATCATACTGTGTGTGACCCCATGACCCTGTATTAAGCTCCTGAGATTATTGTTGTACATGTTGTGCAGTTGTCATTTAAATTATTTTGGATGTTTTGATAGTGTATAGCTATATTTAGTACTGGGAATAAATTACGATATGTTTTTCCCTTGCCAGCATTTCTCAAGAGTAAGATGCTGATTTTTTGATATTATGTTAGTGCACAATAGCTTTTATTTTGAAAAAGTTATTTAGGTCTGTATATTTCCAATGAACATTTACTCTCATCACATTTAACTATGTGAATTAATACCATCTCTAGAGGGATTATGGTATATTGAGCTTTTCTCCAACAAAGTGGGAAGAGAGAACAGCTATATGTAAATTACAATTTGAAGAAATGAGATCCTAGATCTCATGGTCTTTTCTTTAATGATACTTGCAGCATTAACTACTACGCTAAGCTAATTTAGGGGATTTTGTAGAAAAGAAATATGGGAGCATATTGTGTTGCTTGGTGATAAAAATTTAAGTATTCTAACTAGTGTTAGGACTTTGAAGAAAATGTTTGGGGAGGGAACTTGTCCTATTTGATTTTTTTTTTTTCTTCCTCCCTCCATGTCATTTTAGCCCAGCTGATGACAAGAACTGGGTCAGACTGCTAGCTTTAGCACTGCAACTTAGTTGTATAGGGGTTTTTATTTTTTATTTATTAGGGAATGGAACAGCTTTTACAGGGACAAAGAGAAATGAAATCACTTTCAATGAAAGAAAAAGGCCTCATTATAGCTACCAACAGCAGTTATTGACAGCTACACTTCCTATTAACAAGGAGCATTTAAGAGTTTGGCTGTTGGATCTTTGGACTTGATCTAATTTGCTAGCATTAATTAGTTTCTTTTGAGCACAGACACTTGGTGCTCACAGCTATAGATTTGGAGGACTAATTAGGACAGAAAATTGAACAGAATGGGGTAAGGCATTAACCTTCAACCATTACCAGCTGGGGCTCTGATAAAGACCACAGAGTCCAAATGCTCCTATTCATGCAAAGCGTACTCTAATGAATATCAATTTCAGCCAGGTTGCCATACCCTACAATCACTGTCTTAGTTTTGATTCTCTTACCTGGTGGAGACTTTTATGTATAGATATAGAAGTGATATTGGTAGTTCAGAGCTCATAGGTAACAACCTTGATGGGTTACCAATGTTTTGTCCAGTGTTTCAATTTGGTTTTCTTGTGTTTGAGATTTTATTGGTTTCTGGTTAAGATCGTATTTAATTTTTTTTTTCTCAGCATAAATATATTAACGTAACATAGATGTGATGTTAACAAATGCTGGTTTAAATAGAGGATGGATGCATGTTTTTAGATTATTGTAGTACATGGTAGTAATATCCATGACAAGAGCACTGACCAAGCTAACTACTGAAGGTTGAACAATAGGATTGCTTCTTTTGCAGTTTTTATGATGAGATACAATTATTATGTTTTGGTGTTCAGTTGGTGATCCAAATTTAGGAGGAAAACTGTTATTTCAGATTGTGGATTAATAGTGTTTTAACATTTGCAGAATGGAAGCATTTTGTATATAAAGAAAGGAGATAAACAATTGCCTTCACTCTTTTGTACCACTTCTTGGATTATTTAAAGTGTTGGACTTGAAATTAAGATCCAAAATCATCAGTTGTTTCTACCCTTTAGTCATATCACTATTCCCTGACAAACTCCTCATGAATTCTGGATCATTGCTTCTCTCTTCATTTGACTTTAGTACTCGTGAATTTGTTTCCCAGTGATAAGAGAAGTGTAGAAGTATTTTCTTTGACATCCTTTCTTCAGGCTTGTTTCTTTCAGGAAGGACTCTGGCATTAATGTATATCCTGTGACTTTCAAATAATTGAATCTGTTTGGGTTATATCTATTGTTTATCTCTTTGAGGCTAAGATTGCCTTTTATATACTCTTAATTTGGTAAACTCTATACTGTCAGGTTGAATGGCTGGTTCCATGTTTGAGGGTCCTGGTGAGGTCATTTTGGTGCAAGCTGTGAAAACAGAAATACAGCCTTGCATGTAGCTGCTGATCTTGGGTTATTTTGTGGTACTTAGATCAGTCTTTAGAGAACCACTTCTGCTAACTGTGCGGTGAGTGTCCATGGGGCGGCAGCCAGTGGATAGAGGAGACATGCTTCACTTCTCCTAACAAAAGGGGGAGGCTAGGATGGCTACTGTTGCAGGATCTTACTAATGCCAGGTTTGTATCTTTTCCTAGATGTTATGCACAGTATTTTCAGATTCTTATAGATTTATTTCACATTTGGATACATTTTGATTCTTCTGTGTCAATAATTCTTACTGCCAACAACTGAGGGCATCCTTAGGTTTCTGCAGGAGTTTTTGTAGCCATTAATTGATGGTGCTGATAACCTGGAGATACTGTAGCTTGTGTATTAGATTATTACAGTATTGTATTGCTGTGGCATAGTTGCACATAGCAATACATTGTTAATGGCAGTACATGTGACTTATGGAAACTGTTATTTTAACTGCGTGTCCTTAATGATGTATTAAGAAGTTGCTTTGCAGTTTTGGATTATAAACCCTTCTTAGATACTACATTCAACAGTAACAGTTAGTACTTTGTGTGAATAAACCTATTACTTTTTAAGAGGTCATGCTATATTCTCTTTGCAGTGTATAAATATTTATATTGTATATGAATTATGAATATTACCCCGAGGTTGCTTTCACACAGAAAATAGGTTATTTTTCAACTGCTGAAGTTGGAATGCATTGGGTAGATACCATTAGCTTCAGCAGTGGAGAACAGAACTTAGTTTGGTCAAAAAGAAGCTACTGTGTACTTAGAAATACAATAAATAGTGACTTTTCACTTTTCAGCCCTACAAGGGCTGTATTGACTTTGTAAAGAACATAAGATATTCACGGTAAGGTAATAGGAGAAAACTTATGTCCACCATTCTTTAAAAACACATGAAGTTGCCAAGTGTATTTGCCAAAGAAAATTGCTCGTTCAAATCACAGAAATTGAAATAAAGTATTAATTCCAGTTGAGCTAAATGGGAGTCACAATAGTAGTTGCAGGTTCATCTAATATGGTTTGATTTTACGAGGCAGTGCCTTATGAGAGTTGTAGTTTTGGTCTCAATTATTTCCTAGGGACTGGAGAGCTCTTACAGTCTTGAGCACTGTACCTGTTGTACATATGTTTGTGGGGAATACTACAAGTCAGCAGAGCCAGTAGAAAAAAAGGGCAGGAATCACAGGCCTTATCTGGCAATAGAGGAATGGAAGTTAAAGTTGAAAAGCAGTTTGGGAAACAAACACACTTTCAGCAAGATCCAGTGGTCTAAGTGTTCTTCATGCTTTCTGGTGTCCTGGAAATATCAGGATGTGTTTAATGAAATCTCAGATTTGCATGCTGTTTTGGGATTAAAGCATTTTACATTTCTTTTTCAGTGTGGAACAGTAGTTCTAAACATTACTTAGCTTAAATTGAATGAGTTGTCTTTCTGGCACTTACTCTTTAATACAGAAGTTAATAGATCCTATTGTAACAACACTGACAAAGCATAACTTTTTTTTTAACAACACTGACAAAGTATAACTTTCTTTTGAAGTAGAAACATTGTTGTCTGTTCCTGAGTAAAACCATATTCTTGTATGTTATTGTTCAGGTCTTTTTAATAAGGGCAAAATTCTCCTCTTTCCAACCCTCAAATTTACATCTCTCACCATTGTAACTGTTTTCCAATAGTTATCTCTGGGGTGCTGAAGAGAAAGAGAGTAGGGAGATCTGTGCTCTGAAGAGTGTTCTATTTAGAGGTCTGATGCTGGAGAAGGGAGTAAAGGCTGCAGTAATAAAAGGTCACAAAATATTTGTGCTCAATTGTCATCTCTCTGAATTTTATTTTTGACAGTTTATCACCCTCAAAAATAAGAAGAAAGGAACCTTGCAAAAAAGAGCGACTAGAATGTGTGTTGCCTAAGATCAGGAAAGATACATTTACGTGAAATGTAAGCATATGACAGAAGGTGAGAAGTATTTTGCATGAGGAATCAAGAGCTGCAGAGGATGTGAAAGGAGACAGACAAGGAATACTAGAGCTGTGCAGAGCACTGAAGGTATGGATGAGGCTTTACATTTATGATCAGGGAGCAAGAAAAACAATTTACCTGCTTTATTTTAGAATGAGAAAGATGCTAGTAAAGGATTTGAAAGGAATCATGTAAGGGGTGAAAGGTAATTCTGTTGGGAGAGTGAATAGGAAGGGAACTTACCTGAGGATGTTTGAAGAAGATAGGGTAGAAGAGTAGTGCATGAAAATTTTTCTCAGGTGGAGTGAACAGATTCTTGTCTTGGTATCCACTGTACAGGGAAGGAGTTTAAATAGTTGTAGCCCATTTTGGACTCTAATTATGGTATTAAGGGATCTGCCTTCTTAACTTTTTCCTAAAGTGAGGTTAAAGAAAGGTTTCTTTAAGTCTGAAATGCCCTTTTTCATTTCTAACAGGATTTCCTTCTATGCGTTTTATCACATACAGTGTCTTGCACTTTATAGCCTTCTTTCTTCCTGTCTGATCCAGAATCTCTCAAGGAAGTATTTAATCATTCTTGTTTTTCCTTCTGTTGAATATAAGCTAAATATGCCTTCCAAGCCTCTAGATCAACAACATATTTTAAGGATATTGAAATAGACTTTTATGGAACATTAAATCATACAGTGTGCTTATATATGTAAATTCATCATTACACTTTCACACCAGGCTTGATATGGATCTTGCTTTTTTTCTTGGTAACAGAAATACCCCATACACTTTGCTGTAATGGGATGCTCATGAAGTATGTGAAAAAGCATGGCAAAGGTGTGGCTTGAGATGTAGTCTCACTTATGGCTGTAGTCTGTCAATCTAACCTTTTAGAAGTCATTTTGTGGAGACAACTTGCGCTGGCCAAAATGTGTGGGAAATGTATAGGAAGTATATAATGTGGAAGCACATAGGAGAGAGTTGAAAGCAGGACTTCTTGATGCACAGATAGGTATAACTGCTTCAATAGCATTAAACTAAATTCTGTAAAGAGATTGTCAAACCTGAGTGCTCTAGAAAATTACCTCTGCATTGGAGGATGCATTTATCCAGTGTAAGAAGAATGCAGGGCTGGAAGGGGGTTTTGGAAGGCACTTTGGGACATCATCTAACATACTGGTGTTTGTCCTGTAATCTGATTAATGTTGCAACTTCTACAGACATGCTGTTCCAATGCTTAATTATTTATTATGTTTGGTTTTCTAAGTTTTGGGTTTTTTATTAATGTCTAACTTTTCCTTGTATATCGAGCTATTGATGTTCTCATATATTGGGCATATTCTTACTGGTGTTCTGAATAAAAGCAGCACTGTGTGGAAGAACCAGGACAATCAATTTTATTTAAAAAAGGTGAGAAGGGAAAAAAAAGGGCTCATTCAATAACTATCCTGAAAAACTTTCTGCTGCTGAGTCGCTGAGATTTCAAAGGGAAGATACTGGACCCTGAGATTCTAGAGTTGTTTTCAGGAGCATGGCAGATTTAAAACAAAAACCCCCCAAAAACCTTAATGTCATGTAAAAAAACCCCACAAAACGAACACAACACAAAACAAACAAACAAAAACACCCACCCTTTTAAATTTACAGGGAGAACTAGTGCTTCCAGGTTGAAGAAAATTATACCTAGTAAACAAGAATAACCAAAGTCTGCAACTTCAAATATTATCCTTTGTTGTCCCTTTTTTTTCTGCCTTTGGGATGAGAATTGTCTACAGTGAATCTGACAGCCCAGTCAAAACAATTCCTAAGACCATTGATGAAAAGTACTCTTTATTTTTTTCTGGTGAAAGTAATCTTTGTCATTCCTCCTCTGTCTTGATTTCCTCCTCTTGTTTCTTTGCTTTGTGTTTTTTGAGCTGTTTCTGGTTTTTAATGCTCCTTCTTAATGTATATAAACTCTCCAACATAGAGTGTGCCTTCTTGTCATTGTTTAAGGAGCATAACAGAAGTATATTCTAGACAATGCTGAAGAAATGGAGCTGCTAAATATGGAAAACCTGTCTTACAGGTTTTTCACTAGTATTAATTTTTCAGTGATACCCATCCTGGGTATTGCTGGAATATAGTAACCTAGAGAGGATGGTGCCTGGCTTGTGTGTCATCCCATTTCCTACCCCAGCAATACAGCTTGCATGAAGTTTACATGTGCAGGAAATGTCCCTGCTGTTTCTTTCCAGATTGCAGAGCACCTCAGTGAGGGAGATATTTGAAAACAGAAGTCATCACGGTACAAGAAATACGACATGCTGATGAGACCCAGTACAGCAGGGCAAGCAAACACACTGTTAGGGATTCACATGGCTGTATTTCTTCTGCTGGGAAGTGGAGGATAAAATTCTGCCAGGCCATAGTATTTACATTCTTATTTCAAGGCACTGTTCTGCTTTATCACATTAATGTAGGCTTTCGCACCTATCTAGTTAATGAACAGAACTATTGCTTTCTATAGCATATGGAAAAGAAGATATATCACAGAATGTATACTGTTTGGGGTTATATAACCAAAGGTCTAGTTTTTAATTTATGAAATAGTTAAAACTACTACTTGATTAGTAATTAATTAACTAATTAATCTTTAACAGGGTACTAACAGTTCAAAGCTTCTGTGGTCTCTTCAGTTACTTCTGTGTAATGTCTGATGTTTAATATATATTATCTATATATAAAGATGCTTCATAATTGTTGAGTAATAGTATTAATGATTCTTCAGCTTTCATTTTTAAATAGAAGTGTTCTTATCTTATACTTTTGAAAATTGTTCCTGATTTAACGAGCCAGAAAATAAAAAGCTATAAATGTATATGTTATTTTCATTTGATGCATTTCAAATAGCTTGAGAAAGTTTTAAGTCCATTGTGGGGAGTGAGAAAGGCATAGAAAAGAATCCTCTTACTTCAGCAAGGCTATTTTGAAGTTAATTTTTATCTTCTTCATCTTTTGAGTAACTATGAAGCTTCAGAAGTTTTAAAACAGAATATTGTGGAGGAACCGGTCCTCTTCACTCTGCCATACTAGTTACTGACTGCATAAATTTATGAGAAAGATTTATTGTCGGGCAGAGAATACTTACATAAATTATGACCCCAAAAAATAATTTCTGTGCTTCAATAGAAGGAAGGTACTTACAGAGTTGGCAACTTTTGCTTTATCTGCAGTCTCCCAACAGAGTATTAAATCAGATTAATAATTCTGGTCTCATCTTTTTCTCTTCTGCTCTTGCCATTTAAATACCAATTCAGGAGAACATGGTATGTGATTTTTTTTCCTGATCTAAATATATGCTAGTTCCATTCTCTTCTAGATAGCTACTTCTGTATTAATAATATGCATTTTATGTACATGAATATAATTAGTTTCTTGTTACTGCTATTGTAAATGAAAGGATTCCGTGTTGGATTTTTAAATGCAAAAATGTATTACTGTCTCTGTGGAAGACTTGTTGGATTGGCATGACTATAAAATTAAGTTTTCTTCTAAATCATAACTAGTTTCACTAAGGAAACTGATGCAACAGTTCATAGGCAGTTCTATTACTGCAACCTAATTCTGATCTCATGGTCTTACTCAAGGCTTGTAGTTCACGGAAGTATTTTAGCTTTGGGGTATAAGCAGTGGTGTCAGTGTAGTGCTGTGTGTTCCAAACTTGATGTTACTTATCTTCATTGCCTGAGTATTTGAGTTGCAGTGACATGACCTGCCTGAAAGTTAATCTGGTATTCTAGTAAGGAGAAGAAAATAAACACCTCCGTTAAGTGTGGTAAAAGTACTTAAAGGTAATTTAATGCTAATTTAGTAGTATTTCGGGTCTCCCTAGATGCATTTCACATAAAGGGTAAATTATAAAAATGACTATAATTTTTTAATGTGAAGCAGGTGGAATTCTCTAGTTTCTACTGTAATATAGTCAATGTCTTAAATTTGAATACAAGGTTGATATACTGAAGCTTAGGTTCTATCATGTGCTATGAGCATCCAAATAAAGAGATACAGTAGTAAACAGTCTTTTGTGTGACCAAACCCCAACTGGTTGCACAGTAACTTTTTACTTGGGCAGGTTTTGTACTAACGGTTCTCAGTGCTCAAGTCTCTAAGCCTTGGCTGAATTTGTGGCAAAAAGTCAGAATGTTCACTTAAAGCTCTTTATATTTCAGGTTATCAGAGGGTTTGAATGAGAATAAGAAACAGTGTCTAGTCCTCCTCCATTCTGCAGTGTCTCGAAGCTCCTGTGGGGTAGCAGTTACTTTGTACTGTTATGCAGTGTTAAGAGAGGAGACCCTTTTGAGTGGAGCACCAGCCTTGGAGATTTGTGTCAGCTCCTTGAACTCCCCCTTTACCATATTTGGTTAAGTCATGTAGAATGGGAGACATTTCATCCCAGTTCTAGTAAACTGAAAGTTATGTCTAGTCTAAACCCGTCATCCTGTTTAAATCTCTTAGGTGGGACCTAACTGCAGAAACCCTCAGCTTTGTGAGCATTTGCTAAGGATTCCGTTTAGCTGATTTTTACTCTCTACCTCAGGTTGTTTCCAAATTGCTTGGAGTCCCATTGATTTGTTAATGTGTCCTCTAATGTTAAATACCATTGTGTCTGCAGGTTCTGTGCAGATGTGGACTAGCAGGATATTAAGTGCCTGTCAGCTCCCACCAAGATTTGGTGGAAAGTAGGGGAGAGGCAGTTGATGTCCACTAGTTCATTACAAGCAAGGCTCAGCTGGACACAGGAGTTATGAATTTTAAAATTTGGGTTGAACACTTGGAATCAAGTGAAGGCTTTTGACTTTTATGGCCCAAGTTACTTGCATTTTTTTTTTCCTTTCACCACTAGCAGCAGTCCTAGACTCTGAAGAATGATGAGTAAATGGAACTACTTGCCAAAACTAGAGTAATTTTATATCTTTCTGCCTGTTTTACCCTTTTTAAATTTTTGTCCCTGAATACTTCTGATCTGTAAGGCTAAAATCAAAGTATGTAGGCAAAACAGGCAAATAATCCCAACAGTATAAACTTAAATTCATAATTCTGAGACTTGCAATCAGCCTGCTGTACAAGAAAACAGATGCCATGCAATAACAATACTAAGCCGAATAATAAACAAGATGTATTGTTAAAGCTCTTTAATGCAAATAAAGTGATTTCAGACGTTCATATGCTTGTTTTCTGTCGTTGTTAAAATGAGACCATTGCATGTGTCTTCTGTATTGTTCTCTTTTACACACATTTGAGCTTTGTTGGGTTGAGAACTCAGCCTCTGGTTTGGGCAGTGGTGATTAACTTACACTAAATAGGCAGCAGTAATGTGATTTGAGAATGAATAGGATTCATTTCTTTTAAATGAGGGGAAAAAACCCAAGGTTGAAGGAAATAGTTTACATAATCTGTAAACTAGTTAAGGAGCTGAATATTTATGCAGGTTGAAATTGAAGCTTAGTTGCCCTCTAGGGGTTTTACATTAATACAGCATATGCTAGCTTTTGGGTGTTGTGGTTTTTTTCTTTTCAGAACAAAGGTGAGAGAAGTCTTTGGAAAAACTTACATACTGACAAGTCTGTAGTGGTGGAGGCATGTGTACATCTGCATTCAGAGAGTGAAGCTCATTTAGTTCAGAATACAGAAAATAGTGACAAGATTTTTAGCCAGGTTATGATCTTGTAATTTCAGTGTACTGATGGAGAAGGTACTCACAGTAATTCAGTCATGGCACGGAGCGGTCCCAGCCAGCAAGGTCCTTGCGAAGAAGTCAGGATACACCCCAAAGAGCTTTTAGACCTAAGTAGGCAACAAAGACAAAAGGTTACCCAGAGATGTAATAGTGGTGCTGAGAAGGCCACAGTATTACCATCATTAAGACCTCAGTTCCTGCTTGTGTCCTAGCCACTGAATGCCATTTTGAACTTTTAGTGTCCTCAGCTGCCACTGGCTCTAATGCACAGGGGTCTTCTGTCACATCTGCCCCAGAGCAGCTTGAGCCCTGTTTGTGGATCCTGTAAACTTTTAAGGTCTCCTTTGCCAATTGTTTTGTAGCAAATGTATTCCTAGTATTTGTTTGGAGAATTGCTAAATAAATTATTGAAAGTGCAGTTGTTTTTCTAAATATGGAAAACACATTTATGTGATTATTTCTCCTGTTTGTTTCATAACAGTGTTGAGACTATTACTCTAAAATATTCTTGCATCGGAAACAAGATACTTGGAGCAGGCAGGCTAGGTGCTGCTGAACAAGCATCTCCTGCCAAACTTGAGTACATCTGTGCGTAAAGCTTGAGTAGCACAGTATAGTTGACTGTCAGAAGTTAGAGCACTGTCCTTGAGGCTTATTATACCAAACTAAGTCTGGATTTGTGTCAGAAATCTATGGTGTTATAGAGAGTTTTATGCCATTTGCCTGTTAAGCTTTATGCTGAAGAACAGTTCCTCTATTTTGAGGGACTTACATAGCTGACAGAAGAGTTCCTGGTGCATTTTGGTTTGCTTTGTGGATTTGTCAAAAGCTTTCTTGTAAGTACTCTGTCTACACATATTTCATTTTACTGTCTTTAAAATTGTAATCTTTGCTATGGAGAAGTGGCCTCATATCTCAGTTTCTCTGTAGAATCAGGTGTATTATTACAACCCCTTATACACATATAATGCTTTGGCTTGGTACTGTTTGGTTCCAACAGCCAGTAGTGTTACAGATGCATCAGCTTTGTTGTATCTGCTGTATGATTGGACATGACATCATGGCTTCAACGTGGTGCTTCCTTGTCAAAACCAGTGACTTTACCAGCAGTGCCCTATGTCACAGTTCTGCCTTCACCTGCTCTTGAAGCTATATGGCCATGCCCCAGCTCCGTGGGTAGTGGATGGTTCCTGAAAGCTCTGCATCCGACCAGAAGACATGGTAAGCTAGATGGGAGGGTGAGATGTTGTTTTTTTTCCACCCTTCTGCGAGGGTTTCCCTCCGTGAGTAGAAGCACCTGAGCTCACTGGTATCTTTATGCAAACTTTTGGTCCAGAACACAACTGCTCTATAAGTACAGTTGTAGTAATTTGCAGGTCTTGCATTGCTCTGGGTAGCACTGCCCTCATCTGTGTTCAGTTTAGTGTCTCTGTCAGGTTTGAAGAAAGCATGTATTACTAGCATGGGGAGGTTCCTGATCAGGGGGAGACTCATAATAACTGTTCCTGCATGGCAGCGTGCAGTGCTCACAGCTCTAGGACCCAAAATACTGAGTTGTAGTACCTTGTCACTTGAAAAAGTTTTTGGTCAACAGTTTCAAAGATACAGGAAGGATAGGGTGACTGGACTGGATCAATATTTGATCCTTTTTAGATATTTGGTTATCACAGCCATTTATTTACAACCATTTACAGAAGATGGAATAGAAATGCTGTTCAGTTACTATGAAATTTCCAGATCTTGCTATACTTTGGTAGTACGATTTCTTGTCACATCGTTAAAACTCATCTCTTCAAAATCATGACATGAATTGAGAAGTCTGAAATTCTGACTGCCAACCTCATTGGTGATGCACTTTATTTTGAAAAAAATGATTGTAGATATTTTATCACACTATCACCACCATTGTAAAGTGTTAAGTTGCTCTGCAGTGTACAGTTCAGAATACAGGCACCGCACAATTTTGTGTTGGTTTTTTTCTGAAAAATTGTGCTTCTGGTTCCATCATCCTTACAAATGCTGAACGGTACCGCATTCAGCAGCAATTCTTCCCACACCTTTACACCAGCATATGCTGAAGGTTAGGAATTTTTTGGAAAAAGAGGGAGACTGAAAATATACTGCAAACTAAGATAAAGTACATGGTAACCTGTTTTGGAGTTGTTGGAATGATGGTTGGGGAAGGATATAGGATAAATTGTGACCTGTAAGGGATAGTCACTTTCTATTTTAAAGGAGCAAGAGTGTATTAATCTTTAATATTGGAGCCTTGTTGAAGTACTCAGAAGGCCTGAAATTTAATACCTATTCTGTACACCCCACCTCCACTCTCCAGCTGGAACCCTGAAATATGTTTTGCTTATAGTATATTTTGCTTCATTCCCAGGAGGGAGAAATAGTAACAACAACCTCCACTATTGTAACTTTGAGTTAAAATCGTACTTTTGGGAATGCAGTAAATTGAACGGAGAGGGGGGGAAATATTGCTGAAGCAACGTGCTGTAAATCAGAGCTGGTGTGATGGTGGAGTAGCTGTGTAATTGCTTCCTCAAGAGTTACGTAAACGGCCTGCTCTATCTCCACCGTGTGGTAGGACGACACTATTGCTATTTCTGCCGCTCAGTGAATCTTTTCTAAATAGATTTATTTTTTTTTTACTTTGAAGTTCAGCTAAGGGGTCAGTCACGGCGGGACAGAGGGAGGAGGTGGTTGTTTCTTTTAATTCTCTGTTACGCTAACTTCTCAGCTGTTCTGAGTGGCTCAGCAGCTCTTGAAAGAGGTGGGAAGATAAGCAGCAGTGAGGCCACTCTGTGCAGCTCAAGCTGGATGCACTTGTTCAGATAGAAGGAGACAGTGACAGACAGTAGCCATGGGGGAACTTGCATTTGTTCCAGTTCTGCCTCTTCCAGTGCCTGGTATGGTAACGCTTGATGTCAGGGACACTTACCGTGGGGTGTGAGGAAAATTAGATCAAGTCAGTCTTAAAGGAAGCAGTTGTTTAAAAGCAGAGCAATTTAACTGGGTGGCTGTACTCACTGGGTGGGCTTTACCTAGAACTTTATATAAAGGACGGTGCTTGTACTTGACAAGAACTTTTCTAAAACAAGTATCTTTAGTAGACAAATCATGATTTACCAAACAAAAGTGTTTAACAGCATGGTGTTTACTTTGCTTAAAGGAATTTTTTCATTGTGATTTAAATGGGAAGAAAATGAGATCTGCTTTTCTAGACAAATCTGCCTGAAGAAAAAGCCCAGCACATTGTCATCTTTGAGCACTTAAATCTGCCTTGCCTGACAAAGTACAGTCACGACAAAGCCTTAGACATAACAGTTGTGCACTTCCTAGTTCTCCTGTCTTCTGAGGACATCACCCTCTTCTTTGTACTGCTGAGCTGTGGTTGTCTTGCTTAGTCAGAGGCAGGAGGGCTTGGCTCTTAGCTCTTAAAGAGCTGGGCTGCTGTCACTTGGTAAATGTGTCAATGTACTGTATTTTTGTGTGTTTGTTCTGTGCTGTTGAAATTCTAGCAACTAAAGGAATATTACTAATAAATTGCTGCTTTTCAGTTTCATTCACTGTCTTTTAGTGCTCATTATAAAGTTAGGAGGAAAAGGTCCAACAATTTGTCCTGGACAAATGTGGGTTAATTGGGACAGACTGAAGTACATCCTTGCTGGTGCATGGAGTTACTCCATATACCTCTGACAATGTACACAGTTCTCAGTCTGAATGGGAGCAAATTTTAGACTGCAGCCAGCTGAGGGATGCTTTTGCAACAGTTTTTTGAAAACTTGCTAATGAGAAACGCATCCATAATATTAAACAACCGCAATTTTAATAGCTGGGACTTCAGCAGGACTTGGGCAAACCAGGGCAGATAGATGTTGAAAGAATTCAGGCTAGCATGTGCCTATTAGGTATTAGGGTGATTTTTCCTCCTCCTTCTTCCAGCTTGTCTCAGAGGCTTGTCAGTTTAGACCCACTACGCACGTGATCATAAAGGTTTTGAAAGGCATGTGAGAACTTTATGCTTCAAGGTATAAGCCAAACTTACAGTTGATGGAACTTAGGAAGAAAATGTTTTTCCATGATGTGGGCTTCATGGCACCTTTCTCTGAAGCAAGTATTACCAGCTTCTGAGAAAGATTGGGCCCTTTGTCTGATTCAGTATATTATCTTCTCATCTCTACTATAAATGTTCCCTAAAGCAAAGTCTTCAGATTTGTTTCTAGGATATTGATAACACATATTCTTTACCTCAAGGCAATATGTTAGAGAAACAGTTCCTAGTGTTTTGGGAAACATTCTTCCTCTGTAGATCATGGCTGTGCTAACTGCTTTCCTGACAATTGTTTCCTGCTGGATGTTCACCTCTTGATCTCGAGACCAGTGATGAGTGCAAGAGATGCTGTAGTCTGCTGGAGGATCCTCTCTTTGCATTGTATACTTTAAGACAAAGCTGTTTTTCCATGCTGATAGTGCCCTGGAAAAGACTGGGCAAGAGGAGAGATCTTTAACATGGTGGATATCCCTTCCCTGAAATTCCTGGAATCTTCTCTCCTCCCCAGTCCTGTGTTGTGTGCTACAAACTATTGATCCTCTGCCCTAGGACAGATGCCCCCAGCAATATGTTGGAGCTACAAAAGCTGAAATGGAGCAGCTTTTTGAGGGAGTGATGATGGGCAGGAAAATTGAAAGTACATTATTATTTTTGTCTTACAGCAAATGAATATTTGTGGAGACAAAGTATTTGATCTGATAACAGAGGTTCACTTGAAAGAATAAAGGTTATTTTATGTCAATTTTCTCTTTGCCCTATATAAGATGCATTTAATTATTTCATGCTATACCCCTCTATTCAAATCAATCTGTTTTATATATATTGTTGCTCAAATTAGAATAATTCTTTAATCAGCTGTGTTATGCATGCTGTGGTAGACTAGAATAGGAAAGCTACTCCTGGCATACTGACGATGCATGTATTTTATTTGTTACTGTAATTTAAAAGTAAAATCAGAAATATTGATTTCTACTTGACTGGAGAGATGATTTAGTTTGAATATCAGACTGATCTTAATCAGGTGAGAATTAATTGAGTTGGAGGTATTAGATATTCAGTGATGTTAACTGAACCATGATCAATCTACAGAGAAGCTTTCTTTTGTACTGTGTTGGAAATATCAAATAGCTCGTACTCTACATGTATAACAATCTTTTCATGTTCATCCTACTACTTCCTCTGGCTCATTAAATGCACCAGTAATCTGTTCTGTGCATACTGAGTAATCTTCAAAGTAACAAGCTAATAAATAACAGTTTAATACAAAATTAAAAGCATAATAACTTCACCATAAAATATTGCTGATAATATTTTTTTACACATTTTACAAACACAGATTTAAAAATTTTATCATTGTTAACATTTTAAAGGGAATTGTTACCTCTTTCCACCATTGCCCCCCAAATCCCCATTGTTACTTGGGCATCTTTTCTTCACTCAGTTGTAGAGCTCAAGGAATGACCCAAACATTGGAGAAAACATTTCCTTTTTTGTATAAAGAAAAAACTTACAACAGGAATAGAACATAAGCCTGGTTTGGATCATGATACAAGCTTTTTTTATTTTAAGAGTGTGATAGCAGTATCATAAGTGTTGAGAAAATATAAATGGTGAGATAACACCTCTGTAGGACTTTCTCTTAAGTAGTAAAATTGTAAAGTCTTTAAATAAACTATAGTCAGACCTGAGAGGATCAATTTATCTTGATAATAGAGAAAATTTCATTTATTTTGTGTACAAGAACATCTGCAAAATAGATACATAATTATGTTTGATAAAACCACAGTTATAATGATATGAATTGCACAACACTTTGCAATGTTGAGTCAATATGAAAGTGCCAAGTAATGTTATAATCTGAACCTGCAAAAAGTGAGCTTTCAGAAATAGCCTGCATGCTGCACAGTTTATACACTGAAAATAACAATGATGATCCCTTGGCATTGTTACATCAACACAGATTCCATGCAGCTGGTTGTCTGGAGATAAGTCCCAAGCACTTTTTGTTCCTTTCTTACTTTGCACATGGAAAGACTTTAATGTTTTCAGAACAAAATAAATAAATGTCTAATATTTTAAAATATTTGAAGTAAAAAAACCAACAACCCAAACCTAAAAAACAAAAACCATAAAAATATAAGCTGCTAGCTAGTTGTTCCCCTTTGTTAAATCACAAAAACATAAAAACTTCCTGTTTATTTTTGACACTTTGGCAGGGTGTTAGAGATTTTTTTCATAATGTCTTTCCTTTACATATTTGCAACTGAAACTTTTGCAGTCCAACACATTGATTCTGCCATTTCATTTTAAATGCAGCATAGTGAAGAGACCAGCCTATCCTCTGTCCTTGGGGGTTGAGGGGTGTTGCAGTTACATGAAGAACAATTGCATCTTAAATACGGAACTTTGGTTTTGTTGTCCACTGTTTGTAGGTCTGCAGACACTGAGATTAAGAATGTTAAATTTAGCCTGATCTGGTGTAATGGTGTGGAAGAAAATAATTATCTTTATGCAGCAGAGCTGTGGCTCTGTATTTTGGCCAATGTTGCGTTTTCCGTTTGAATCTAAATGCTACAAGTTTTTATTTTCATGATATAGGATCAAGTAATTCTTGAACCTGTGAATATGCTCTAAGATGAAAATGGGCACTACCCAGCCTATTTGTTCCTTTTAAAAAAAATTATGAAGTATATGTACCAGGACATCTGTTGGAGGACACCCACCAACTTTGTTTTAACTAGCTTTCTAGTGATGTATTTGCTCTTCTAAAATTTGAAAATGAGCACTTCAATATGCTGATTATTGCATAGGCCTCTCTGACTGCTGGGATAGACAGGGAAATAATTAGTCCAGTCTTTAGTCTGAGAGAAGTGAACTGGGACTCAGTTTCGCTTCAGTTTCCGTATTATTTTGTAGTAAAGTTATAAAGCAGAGTTGGGGAAAAAAACGGTCTTAAAAATACTAAAGAAAAACATACTTTTTAGATATTGATTTTTTTTTTAACAGATTTATGTGGACTGTAAAGATCTTTGTAAACAAAGTTCTTTACTGTGTCAGCCTTCTAGCTAATAAAGATCCCTTGGTAAGAGTGCTCTGTAGCTTAAAGCGGTTCTTATACTAACTAATAATCCTTGATACCTCCAGCATTATTTGTACAATTCTGTCTCTGAACAGAATTATACGAAGACTCGGAATAGGATTTTTATAAAAAATCAAAATATGAATGTCCGGACAGCATTAGAAATAATTTCAGAAGGCTTAAAAAAACTTTTTCTTCTGTTGTTCTGCAACTTTACTTCTGCCAGGATCTGCAAAAGCAGCTCTTTTCCTCTGGTTCTCCATGTCCTGCTTTCTGAGGTAGGTGAGATATTGAATACTGCTCTTGAATTTTGGGCAGTTGGAGATCTGGAGGTGCTGGGAACCAAACTCATCAGCTTCCCTGAGCGGCTCAGGGCCTGAGATGTTCTCAGATGAACAATCAGTCTGTGGAAGGGCTCATCACTGAGCTCAGTCACAAAGCCCTTATGTCAATCTCTGAAAATCATAGGAGCTAAGTGGTCTTCCAATCACAGGCAGATCACCTCTGCATTTTGAAGTGAGCAGGTGAGAACTGGCAAAACTGAACTGCGCTGAATTCAAATATGGTTGTTCAGCTGATGTTCAGTTGAAAGCAAACCTTCATCTTGGCAAAGATTCTGTTTGGCCTTACATACCTGGCTGATTTGGAGAAGATACTGAATTGCAACCTTGCTTTAGCAGTTAAAATCTATGGGGCTGTCATGGCCAAAAACTAATTAGAGTTACAATTCTCAGTGCCTAGAACTTATTTTGGATTTGCCTTACAACAGTAGTGCAAAGCTTTCTTCATGAAAGAGAAGAAGGCAAAATCTGGCCTCAAATTAGCGATGAGCTGTTCAGTGAACTATTTCTGAGCTGTGTCCTCAAGAAGAGTTCTTTGCTCAGTGTGCATCCCCTTAGACACAGCCTATGGCACAGAAGAGCCTGTGGGGATAACCTATGTCAGATATGATGTCATGAACCATAACTGCTTCAGCTGAAAGAGGGGTCCATAGCCAGTTTCCGTGGTAACTGGTAGACACCTGCAGCTCTTTGACGCAGTCCTGGATCTGTCTCTTCTCTCTGCATAGAACATTCAGTGATGGACATATGTAGCTGTTCTGGCAAAGCCTGAGCAGTGTTTGTTTTGTGGAGAGCAAGGATTTTTCCTCTTTCTAACATGGCATTTTCACTCCTTTTGCATTGGACTCCATCCCTCATTTTATTTAGCTCATATTTGTAAGTATTTGAGATAACTTTTGCTGTTCATTTTAAATGTTTCTTTCTGTTTTGTTGTAATCTGCACTGAATTTGCAGATTCAACCAAATTTGCATCCAGTTTCACTGCTGCCTGAGGTTTTGCTTTTTTAGCTTGCTGCTTGGAAGGAGAAATAAGACATTATATCAGCCCATGAGCTTTTTAAAGCCATGGAAAGCCAGTTGCTGCAGTCATAAAGATTAGACGATGTGCAGGGTTTCTGGAAGATCAGTTCTGCTCTGAAAGAGCAACTGTTCTTCGTATCACATACAGTATCAGGAAGCAGGTTTGTTTGAGTGTGAGACTGGGTTCCCTAGCATTCTGATTACCACTCATAGCTGCTAAAGTGTTAAACTACAATAGGTTTGTAATCAGATCCTGTGCATCCGCTCCTTTTGTGGTATCTTGCTAGCTGAAGCTTTGGTCTACAATGCAGATACTGCTCAAGTGAAGAATGAGTAGTGATTGTCAAGATGGAGATTGATTCTTGGTTTGAGATTGTATCTGGAACTGTTGTGGCTATTTGTGAGATTATTCTCCAAACCAGTAGTTCTGTAACACTCTTTGTGCCACTCAACATTGAGATGGTTTGTTTCATGAAAGAGTTGTGAGCAAGACAGATCATAATTAAAACAATATCCTCCAGACTCTTGTAAGGTTTTTGGTAAACATTTATAACTAAACATGTCTGGCACTGCAGTCCTTTTGTGACTGCGAAAGGGATTTTAAAGTGCTGAAAGTAAGAGGAGAGAAGGATAATCAAGTTTTGTGTGCTTATATGAGGATGCTTTATATTTTTTAACCTGCTCTTCTCTCCCTCTGTTGTTAAGCATCAGCAGCATTCAAGCTAGATAGCTGGAAGCAGTTTTATCACTTGGCAGTAGTGCCCTACTGCAAGTGGGGCCTTCTGAAGTCAGGGAATGCTTTGCAGTTGCAGTTCAGGTTTTGTTCACTGGGATATCACGCCTTGAGCTAATCAAGACTGGTGAGTTAACAAGTGAGAGGGACCTCCTGTTGTCTTCAGTGTGTTTTTTACTTCACAGCTTCCAGAAGGAATGATTGCAACAAAAAAAACCAAAACAAAACAGCACTTAAGGAAGTGCCTGTAGAGAGCAGAAATTAAACTGGTCACTAGATAAACCATGAGGTTTCACAGGCTTCTGATGTTTTTCCTAGAAAGACAAAGGACATTTTTTGAAACATGATAATAGGTATAATTTTTCTGAGATGCTGATGTGGGGACATTCAATGCAAGCAGTCCAGGAAACAAGGAGAAATGTCAGATTCACCTTTAAAAGACAAAGAAACATTTTGATAATGTAATAGCACACTTCTCATATTGTGAGCTTACATGGCTTTGTAAACTGCAGCTATTCAAAGTAGCCTCAAAATTGTGCATTTGTATGATTTCAGGTCTTAAGTTAAAGCACATATGAAACAAACCTGGGAACTGGGTCTGATTGTAAATAGGTACCTTTGAGCACAAGTTACAGTTTCTTCCCAACTAGTAATTAACTGGCTAATTTAAGCCTATTTTTTGCATACTTTTGTCTGGTATATCTTCACGTGTCATGTGGTGGTGTTAGTGTGTAACATTAGGTGCTGTTTTGGGCGTTCTAGGTGTTTATCAATAATATGTTCAAAGTAGATTATGTCAATTCTTTGCAAAGTTTTGCAAAGATACATATAAGTTTGGCAGTGTAAGGACACTTGAGACTGTCATCATTGCTTTCAGCAAATAGTACTTTTTTTTTTCTAAGTTATTTTATATAAAAAAATAATTAATAAAGTTATGGGCATGCAGATTAATGTCACTTAGGGGTTGCTTGTAACTGTTGGATCACTTTCTCCTTTACATCTTTTGTTAGCAGTGTCCAGGATAATAGAAGGTGGATTTTCTTCCAGTAAGGTCCATGATTGCTTTATGCCCATTTCAATGGCCATCTGCTGTGAGCAAAGGACAGGATTGCTGCTTTTATAGGCACAAAGCTGTGTTTTCCTGTTGATTTATGTTTTGATGTAATAGAAGTTACATCATCATACAGAATCAACAGTTACTTAGTAGGCAAATCTGAAACTTTAGCTAAATGTCTTGTAAAGATACAAAGACAGGTACAGGACTGCTGCAGCTGGTATGTTTAACACTCCTGCCCGTATCTTCTTCAGCTTCTTACAGTAAACTGAAAGAATGGAAGTGATACAAAAAATATTTTTTCTATAAATACTACATGTCTGCTCACTGCGTGCAAAAAGGGGAAGATTCTAGTGTGAGTACATTAAGTATGAGGTTTGGGACAAAACAGAGTAAGAGCAATGCATTAAATATATATATATATATACGCGTATGATATTCAACGTGCGTATACTAAATGTATGTACTTATACATTGAGTATAGATAGTGGGATTTACCCTTTCTATGATGTAGCATCACTAAGTTTTGGTGTTACTGGATTAGCTGTTTTTCTAAAGACTTTCAAGAATATAACAATTTCTGTATGCCCTAAATTTGTTGGATATTAAATCACTGCCAAGAGAAGAAGAGAAATAGATGGAACTCTGGAAGGGTACACAGTAGATCTGACTTTGTCCTTGACCTGACTACTGGTTGAGGTTGGACAATTGGCTTTCTCTCTGTATATCTTTCTTTTTCCACCTGTTAAGCACAGATGATTACTCACTCAGATCCCTTATACCAAAACAGTTTGAAATCTCCTGATAGGAATAACACCTAATCCTTACCTAGTTGTGTTATTTAGTGAAATATCTGTACAGGGTGCTGGTAACAATGAGACATAATTTTAGTTACTCCGGGATAAAACCCACACCCTTAACCATGTCTTTGCATCCCTCCCAGACCCCAAAACTATTCTGTTTCAGTATCTTACTGAATAATTTTTAATTCTAAAGACATTAAAGACTGATGAGGTGCTTTCACTTCCTTGAACAAATGGATGCAAGATTGCTTCTCTTGGGAGGAGACAGATCGTTGTCTTTCCTCCCTTTTATATTCCCTTGTTTTTAAATGCCAGAGATCATAATTCCAGAAGTTTAGATGATCATCAATATTTTTGTGGGCAATGCTCTTTGCTAATCATTTGGACTTCGAAGAAACTTCATATTGAAGAACAGCTACAGACCACTACACAATGCTGAGAAGGTAGCAGTCCTTGGACCACTGTAGTGCCCTGAGTACAACCTGGCACTCCCAGCTAATAAACTGCTGGCTTTGTCCTTGCACTCCTTGGAGGAGAGTATTTTGGAAACTCCATGAGAGAACCATGACCTCACAGTTTCTCCTGTCCCAAGGATACCTTCATAGGAGGTGACTACCAGTGGCATTTCTTTGAGGCAGTAGTTGCTGTCAACGTTACTGCCCTCTTAATTTGCAAATACAGATATGCTTCAGTAATTTCTAAAGTCTTCATTGCACAGGCAACGGTAGCAACCTCAGCTTACCCAATTTTTCATGCTTCCTTTTATTTTGCTGTGATAGTCCTGAGTATTCGGTATGAAAAGCAGGCACAAGAATCATGGATTTACTGCAGTAATAACTTCAGGAATTTGTTGGTATTAGCACCAACAGTATGTGTGTGAATGTGTTATATGATATGAGAGGAGAATCCCAATTTAAATCTTGTTGATAAACAAGTGACAAAGACCTTACAAAACATAGAAGACTCCAGGCCAGCTATGGCTATATTAATAATAATAAATCAGATCTACTCTGAGGTGTTTTTCATAGGGAGCAGTATTCACATAGGATTTTTTTACCAATTGTCATTTTTCTAACTTTGTGTTTTTGTATTATCTTCTTTTTTCCCAGCATTTACTAAATGCTGTCAAGAAACTGGCTTTCTTATGGTGGTGAAGTGTCGGCAAGAGAACACAGCACTGAAAGATTGTCTGGTTGGCTAGTAAGTCCCTTGCAAATTGTTGTTGTTTTTCTGTTGCATGGCCTATACTAATCTAGAAGTGAGTAAAAATCTTAGATCTCCTCAAAAGGGTGTTGCAAGGTTAGTGACTTTGATGTATTTTCTGAAAATTTTATCTCCACTTCAGAAAAAAAATGCTGGTCAGGGCCCTACCTGACAAGATTTTATTTCCTCAATAAAGCTGTCATATGGCTATGAAGGTTCTCTTCTTGATTTAAATGGTGACTGAGCTAAATTTTCAGTCCAGGTGACATGTAGTCCTGTAGTCACTAAGCTGAATTGCCTATGGGAGTGAGCAGTAGAAACACCTTCATACCCTGTTCATGAGACAGGCTAAGTTTGTTTTGAATTTGCTTCTTGAACTGTTTTTTAAGTTTTAGTCTTTGTCCTGAAAGTGTCCTGCTGTTGTGAACAGCACTAGCAACAGCAATGGGAATTTGTTAGGTATTAGAGAGGTCAGCTTGATACCATGGTGGATGAAAATGTCTCTTTTGGAAGTCCTAATTTATCCCCAGTGCCATCAGGCTGAACTGTTAGATTCTTGAATTTCCCAGTGTGAGGGCTGGGGATTTTTTGAGTTTCACTGGGGGGAGTTTGTTTTTTGGTGGAATGTGCAAAGTTAAATGTCATTAAGCTTTATAGTATATAATATATATATATAATATAATTATCTGAGGTATTTGGGAACAGATGAAAAAACACGAGGAGTTGCTGGAGGTATTCAGTTTTACTTGTCTGTAAGTCCATGTATTGAAATTTGCCTTTTTTTTAAGCCAAAAAAGCAAACCCACCCAAACCAAATATGCACCACTGAAAAAAAGAAGAGTTTAGTGCTTAAATAATTATACTTAAAATTAAGAGAAAAATTAATTTAATTTAATGATCAAGGACCTACATGTTTTTACTGTTCAAGACATACAGTTGAAAATGTTCCCAGTCTTTGTCTGGGTACATAAATACAAGTGCATTCCAGCAGCTTCCCATGCTAACTGTACATAACAGCAAATTATTCAGCTGAACTGAAATTCCCAGTATCTTTCCCTTTTTCTGCCTTTCCTCTTCACGGCTGTAATGTAGTCTTGAAAAAGACTGTGCCTCAAGAGAGAGTGGCATCATGAGAGAATGCAGAACAACTCAGTATTAACAGTTCACAAATATAACTTTAACCACTTATGCACTTTATAATAAAGGTTTTGTTGAAGGCAGGCAAATTTATACGGATGTGAAAGGAACAAGAGTTCTGAGTGTTATTCATGCAGTATCTGTTCCATATTCCAAGATGAAAAATGGTATTATGTATTTGTCTTATAGCTATTCTGATCCATTATTCTATGAAGAATGCAAAACAGAATATTTGAAGCAAAGAGAAGACTACAGAGCAACTGGAATTAAGAAGAAAAGACAGAAGCTAACTTCAGATGTTTAGTTAAAACTTAAAATTAACTTTTCAAATTTTATATTCAACTTTAATTTGACTTGATTTAAATAGATTTAAATCAGCTCTATCCCCTTCTGTGTGGAATTTAACTGAAATACACAAAATGAGATTAATGGAGAATAAAATTATCTCTGAACTTAATAGGTTTTATTTTTAAAAATTTATTTTTTGTAATTAAAGATACAAACATTCTGTCACCATTTGCAAGACAAATTGAAAAGGTCTGTTCCTGTGTCTGGACTTGAGATTTTTTGTTACCAATTTACAAATAGCCTTTTGGAATTTAAAGCTTGTGTTGTGTGGTCTTACTAGAAGAGAAGGGTGGCAAATGCAAAAAGATAAGAGCTTCTTGGACCAATTTATCCTTTTCATTAAAATGTTGAGTCATATGAGAGCCTGATAGTACCTTTGCTTACACTGTGACTCACTTATAAGTCTACATTGTCAGAAGAGGCGGATGCCCCGTGCCTGCCTGTGGCCCAGACTGACAGTTTCAGCTCTAGAGGAGAAAAGTCATCTGGTTGAGACCTTCCCTGAGAATGGGAGGAGGCATGCCAAAAGCAGAATCATTCAGAGCAGTATCTTCCCCTGCTTTCCACTTCCAGAATGAAGAGGATTGTGTAAGCTTCCACTAAACTAGGTACGTAAGATGCAGGTCAGTTCTTGTAGAAACTAAGTGTAAGCAAGTCCCTATTTAAAAAGAGGCATACAAAGGAGTTTTTTCCATGCTGATAGTTGAAGCTGCTTAATTGTAGATATGTCAAACGCATAAATGGCTTCACTAGAGATAGTAAAACTTTATATTAGTGTTTTGGGGTATTTTTGGAAGCATTTTGAAATAAAAAATTTTTTACAGTTGAGGAAAGGCTGCACTTAGAAAACTTAGTCACATGGTGACTGTAATACCCGATTTTACAAAAAAGAATTTTTTGCCTGCATAAGTAGTAGGATTTATTACTTTTCCATCAGAACATTCAAAGTTTGACTTATTTTAGCACTCATTCACTACAAAACCAATATTGGTCTAAAGCTATTCAAGCAGGAAGTTCAAATCAGACTTTGAGACATGTATGTGAAGTACTTAATGTTGCAGGTTAGTCCTTACCCTTTTTTCTGTGTCATTTACTGGAATAATCAATAATAATATTTCTTCTGCTATTAGCAGATTGGCTGGAGGATTAGGGAACACTTGTAATGACAAACTGAAAATACAGGTATCACTGCTTTGTTAGGTAAACTTAAGAGGCACTCAGCTCTAAAACAAATCACCTTTGCTTCTGTGGAAAAAAGTTTCCTACTTGCTCTTGGCTCCTCAGTTCAAGCATTTGGAAAATAATACTCCAGATCAGTTAGTAGAAAATTAGTTTTTTCTCTGTACATATTTAAAAAGAGAAAACTTAAGGTAGATGATGAAGTATTTTAAGGACAGCAGCTGTTGTCTTATCCCACTATGAAAATGTACTCAATTTTCAGCCTCTGGAAGGCAGACCAGGGAGTTCATAATTGTTATGTAAAGCACTTCCAAAGAGTATTTGGGCTGGAGTGAGCATTCTCTTGGAGACAAGTGCTGTGTGCTGCCCGTGGTACATGCCTGCAGTGAGAGCTCACCTCAGTCTTACTCAGGTTCACACCACAGCTGAATACAGCCAACAGCACCAACAATGGGCTTCTCCTTTGCTGGGTTAGCAGAGAATATTTTCAGCAGGTGATGGGGAACCCCAGTGCATTGACCAGTACTGCTGAGGGGGAAAAAACTGTTTAACTTGCAGGTATAGCTCCCCCACCATTCTATACATGGTGTGTATGAAGAGCTTTAATAACTCCCTTCCACACCAATCACCAGGCTCCGCTGTCAAGCCTGAAATTGCATGTAGAGATTTATGCTGTCAACCATTCATTTCTCTTCACTGACACTACTGCTTGTGTCAGGAAGAACTGGGTTATTGCAGCTTCTCCTTTGTTTACCATGGCACTTGGAGCTGAGCTTTGCCCTTGGCTCTGGCATCCACTTCCTCTGTAATACAGCCATGGCGTTAATGTGACATTTCCTAGTTTTGAAATCTTGATTTCACACCTTTCACTTTCTTAATGTCCTGCACTGTATCCTGTATTTTAGTTGCACTCACATCTGCTACTTAAAATTTAAATGAAATAATGAGTGCTTTGAAGTGACAAACTCATAGTAGTAAATTGTTTTGGTTTTTTTTGTCTCAACTGTAACATCTTCCAAGTTGGGTTAACGGGCAGCAGCCCTAGATTCTACTCAATGTGTGAAAACATCAATAGTACTGACAAAGCCTTCATTTGGGCTTCAGCAGTGAACTGGAAGCTTTTTAGCTACATGTTGAGTATTTGTAAAAAAACATTTCTGTTTTGTCAGTTACTTTTGAATAACAAGAGGGTGTAGCTTTGGGAAGCCTGGCTATCTTTTCCCCTCAGCGTCTTCACCTCCCAACCTAACAAAACATAACATGTGGCTGCCTGTACTTACTGAGAGTAGCTATAGGTGATTAAGGGAGATGACATTGGTGCAAATGTGCAGTCCTTCACCCAGCCATGTCCATCTAAACCAGGGACTGCAACTCTAATTAATAGTCTTTAGTTGTTTCTTTACATATTTTTTTCATTTTGAAACTAATTCTGCAGGGTTCTTACACATTATCCTGCATAGGAGTAAACAACTGGTAAAATCAGTCTAGGTGTGTGTCCAGTGTTTTCAAGTTAGCCTATTAATATAAAAAGATTATTTAAGTGCAGAGGCAGGGATTAACTCAAATAGATCAGCCACAGCCTGAAGTGTGGCAATGCCACTAGCCCATCACAACTAACATTTGCTTGTTTCCCAACACATGACCGTCTTAAAAATTAAGGAGACATTACCAAGTGTTTGTATTTCCCATTCTCCATGTTGCAACTGCCTTTCACAAAGTTGCCTCTGCTTTTGCTGTAGCTGTACAACCAGCCTGTAGCCCATGCTTCCCTCCTGTAATGGGAGCCATGTGCTCTGCCAGTTTGTTGCACTACCAATTGACACTGACAGAGCAAGATCTTAAAAGGCAGAAGACTCATTTGTCACCTAGCACCCTCACACAGTGCAGCAAGGCACCTCTCAGTTTCTGCAGCAAAGGGGCCCATCTTTGCCTTTTTGTAGCACTTGGGGGAACTTGGCAAGTGCCCAAGACACCCACACTTTTCACTTGAGATTACACTCAACCCCCTACAAATATGAAAAGATTTGCCTTCCTAGAGTAAAATGAAACCTCAGAAAAGATGAGTGGCAGTTTGTAATGCCCAGAGTGTTCAAAGAGGAGCAGAACTACGTACCAGTGCAGTCTCCAAGTCCCCACTCAGTGATGAATCTGTAAGCCAGAAACCCATTCTGCCTCATATTTAGTACAGCCATACTCCTCCTCAAGTACTTCTGCAAGCCTCTGTTCTCTGCTGATCCAAAAATTGTCAAATACAGATATGCAAGTGCTCCATGTAGTTAAAAAAAATAAATCAGCTCAGTATAACATTAAGCACCTGGGTTACTTTTAGGTTTCTCCCCTACATCAAACATCGATATTCGTCTTTCCCATTAATTACTGCATTTTCTATTGCCTTGATGTTTGAATCACACTGTCTTTTCCATCTGGAAATAAAATGAAACAAATTATGCTGGTCACCAATCTCAGTTCACAACACATTTACTACAGAAAATAATTCATTATTTTTAATGGTTCAACTGCTTGTCAATCTTGGGAACTTGCAACTTGATTGAAGTTAGAATATACCTTTAAAGCTGACAATTAAAAAAGAGATAGTTTTGGCCACTGTCTTATGGTCACACAATTGCAAGTAGCACACCACTCCTCCTACAGAAAGGGTCAAAAGCTTGACCTTTAGAAGAACAGAGCAATATAAAGAAAACCCCCCCAAACCCCATGTGTTTTTGCATTCAAACTACCAAAACAGCGCCACTGTCTTATGGTCACACAATTGCAAGTAGCACACCACTCCTCCTACAGAAAGGGTCAAAAGCTTGACCTTTAGAAGAACAGAGCAATATAAAGAAAACCCCCCCCAAACCCCATGTGTTTTTGCATTCAAACTACCGAAAGCAGCAGGGAAACACCACTCTGCAGCCACTGTTCTTCACAGCATGTCTGAAGATAAGAAGACCCTGAAGGTGAGTCAGTCAGGAGCTGGTGCTTTTCAGTCCTCCTTTACTAGGATGCAGTATCTTTAAAAATACAGGTATCTTGAGTGTAGCAGTCTCAAAGGCTACTGTGAGGAGTTTTTGAAATAAAAGCTGCTTTACATCACCAGTATAGCTCATGTTATACTTACATGGACCTGAAATGGATGTTGTCTTACTGTCACTGCATCATATGGTTAGTACTGCTGTGGGTTTTTTACAGCTGTAGCAGTTTGACAGTGCATCACTGCCAACTGGGGAGTTTGCTTTCTTCAGTATGGCTAGTTCACAGAAAACTAATCAGTTGTAAACCCACAAAACTGACAAGAAGACTTGTAGTGATCAGACTTTTAAAAAATTTAAAATGAACCAAATAGTGCAAATTTACATGTGAGTTAGTAGAAGTCCAGTTCTCCAAACATCCAAATACATACTTATCAGCTCACCATATCCTCACTTAAATGTGCAAAATAGCAACCTCCTGTTGCCCTAGAAGCTGTCTGCCATTTCTGTTAAATGAAATTGGTGCCCTCTTAAATTAAAAATTGTCAAATCCATGGATCTGGTGACATTTAAAAAATGTTCAACGTTTGCATTCAAGTTATTTGTCTCATTTAACATACTTATTTGAGGGCTTTGGTCCTTACTTTATGCAATGTTATATTTTATATAACAAATGCATGTGTGCCCACAAAATAGCAGAACCTCATTATTACAGCTACTTCTGCATTTAATTTGCTGTCACTGTGATGAAAAGCTTTCACTCCTGAAAAATGGAAAGAACACTGTAAGCCACTAGGGGCAGGGATTTAAAAGACTTTTCCATCTTAAGTGAATGTATGCATCAGACCAACAGGGTGATCACCAGCCAGCTAGCTCCCAAATAACTTGAAATCTGGGGACTTCCTTTTCAAATGTTACAGCTTGGCCGTAGCAACCAGTGATTGAATTGGAGATGCTGCTGACACAAACTCTGCATGGTCCTACCCTCCTCTTGCTCCCCTTCTCCAGCATGGAAAGCAGCACAGAAAATAAAACCAGAGTCAAAAGGCAAAGCCTGCAAGTTCTTCGACACTGCAGACAGAAACTTACTGTGAAGTTTCCCTGTCACCCAGGACAGGTGACCTGGAACTTTTTCACACAATTAGTCAAACCATAGGAACACACTGTATGTAGCTTAAGGTAACAAAGTCCTTCAGGTTTCAACAGGCAAGAGAATACTTTTCCCAGAATACACTGAAGCAGTCTACAGAGAATGTTTGGTCTTTTTCCTCAACAGGGAGAATGAACCTCAGCCATAATTGTTTCTATTTGGAATGACCTTTATGCACAATCAAGAAACTAAGGCAGAGTAAAAAATTTGGTACCAAATACCAAAAAGATTTGGAAGTGAAACCAATTTCAAACAAAAATAAATTTATTTTAAAACTTATACAGTAGAATTCCTTCATTGCACAAACAAAAGTATTAATCATGTTGATGTCTGCTGGATAATACATTACTTAAAAAAAACCCAAAGTCTCTCTAAAGCTGAGGTAGGAAACCCCAAAAAGTAAGCTGTATTATAACTAGATACTCTCTAGCTTATGCAGCCACATGAGAAATGTTCTCTGCTGCTTTGTTATTACACAGGTAGTTGGTTCTATCAGCTAAAGCCTAGTGACTTGGATTTGTTTTATGCATAATGGGTTTTGTTCTATTACTTTCCAAGAGATTGTACTCCCCTGAGTCAGCTGTGTTCATTGGTCAGAATAAATTTCAGCATCTGACACTATTTCCATTAATCACAGACAAGCCAGTATACGTGAGCAAGATCATAGATAAAAACTATCTGGTGAGTGGGATATTCACACATTACTTATGTATGCTGTTCACTAATACAGTAGAAGGTATCTGGAAAGCATTTTTTCAACTTTGATAGACAAACTGAAAAAGGAGAAGCTGGGCATCATATCAAGTACTTACTCCGCAGGGAAGAAGGTGTCTGGAGCCACACAGATCATGTAGCACCACCTTGGTAACATTTCTACAGCCTATCATTACTAGGGCTACACTACAGTTACAGCTTCCCCATGTATTTGCAAGTAATTTTAAGATAATTTGTTACTAAACAACTGTGAAATTATTTTTTATTATACTAATTTAATCTGGACCCATGAAGTTGGATACCTCACCTACCCATTACAAGTTAGATACCATGGATCTAAAGTACAATGCATTTTCTTCAAGCTATGGATCAGTCAAGGCATTTCACTTACCCTGACGTATTAAGCCAGATATGAAGCAGAACAGTTAAAAAAAAAAGCCTAAATTGTCTGTGTCTAAATTTTTTTTTTTGCCTTCAAAGGAAAAAACAAATAGTAGTAAGACATCCAAAATCCATAAAGCAGGCAGTTGCAATTCAAATAACTTTAGTTCTTAGTGGCATATTAAAGATAACCACAAAAAAACCTTACATGTGTCAACAAAGCTACGACACTTAGTCAGATGAAATTAAGGCTTTGCTTCTTTAATAAAAGTTAATAGCCTTCACCACCATGCAAAGTCAAAGTTCTGGTGCTGTGCAAAGGAGGCACAATAAAGGTAACTGCACCGTGGGCAGGATGACTCTGTGGCAGGCACCACTGTGCACAGAATTAAGCCTGTTTCCTACAGCATAAACTGAGGGAAACAAGCTGAACATCCAGGATTCACAGTGTTCTGCAACATTATTTAGGATCCTTTATAATTCACAATAAGGCCTAAAATGGTGCAATCTAAACAGGGTAGCCAAAGACTGATTTTTCACTTGCCACTATCTAATGTAAATCATGAAAAAAAAAAAAGAAATCTCACCTTTCGTGGTTAAAAAAGACATTAAAATGCATTTCTAAATCAGAGGCATCAAACTTAATTAAAAGCAAGAAGGGAGAGAGAATCCAAATCTTCATTTTGTCTTACTCTGAAAAAAAATAAATGTCAAAATATAAGGTCAGAACTGTTACAGGTTTTAACACAGGATACTAAGAATTTTCTTGATAACATAGAAATAGCAAACAAATACAGAACTGGATTATTTTGGTTTATTCCAATAACTCACTTTTCAGTGTCATCTTCTGCAAACATATGCCATTTGCAGTACACAACCACCTAGGCCCCATGCCAGATTTCTTTATATTTACATTATACCAGCACAGCATTAACTTCAAGGAACTTGCTCCTGTTTTACAGCAGAGGAAGACAAAGCTTTCTGTTTCAAAGCTAGAATAAAAAAAAGAAGAAAAGGGTATTTCAAGCAATTTGTTTTCCCTCTTTAGAAGTTCAAGTGTTAAGGTGCCTATTCAGAATCATTATTCTAAAAAATCGCTTTGTTCATTCTAAAAATTGTTTAACTCTTGTGCAGACAGTTTTGATTACACTGATCCAGGTAATCTGCTGGACAGTTTAACAAGGTTGTTTTACTTTTTATTTCCCAAAACACATTCTCATTAGGCTTTGGAGGACTTGGGAATACCCAGGAATTATCTTCCAGAGAGCTCCTTCCAAAAGAATGATCCTGAAACATTCTGCCATCAACTGGAATGTGTCTCTCATCTGTCCATGCTTGTAGAGTCACCCTTTCAGATGGGATTTTTCCATCTCTTGGCAGAGGAGGAGACACAGGATTGCAGAACACTTGATCATTCTGTGAGAGTTTTTTGTAGACTACTCCAGGTGTCAAATTCGGCTTTGAAATGTTCAAGTCAACACATTGGACCAGTGAAGTAGAGGCAGCTGCAGAAAAAAGAAAAGATTTAAAAATTACATTACTTAATGCATTATTTATATACTCCAAACATACTACAATATAGCAGGTACATTAAGTCCAGTGTTTTCAAGCTACAATTTTTCAGACTGTATTTTACTTCAGTAACTACATATGAACTGAATGTACTAACCCCCTCAGCCTGACTTGGCAAGAGGAACCAGAGATCCTGAAATCAGTGTCTAGAATACACCCAACATCAAAGAAACCAACTTGAAACTCAGCAGCAATGCATCCCAACAAAGAGGATGTCAGGCAAAACCACCAGGAGGCCTGCATGTATGAACAAGGAGCTCCTGACAAACACAAAAAGAAACCTACAGAGGGTGGAAGCAAAGACAGCACAGAAAAATTATCTGAGCAGCCAGGGATCAGGTTAGGAAAGTTAACACCCTTACAGAATTAAATCTGGCTGTTTACAAGGGCATGTAGCAATAGGAAAAGGGGTAATGGCTTTAAGTTGAAAGAAGGTAGATTTAGATTAGACATTAGGAAGAAATTCTTTAGTGTGAGAGTGGTGAGACACTGGAACACGTTGCCCAGGAATGATGTGGATGCCTCCTCCCTGGAAGCGATCAAGCCAGGTTGGATGAGGCTTTGAGCAACCTGGCTTAGTGCGAGGTGTTCCTGCACATGCAGCTTTAAGGTCCTTTCCAATGCAAACCATTCTAAGAATCTATGATTTTTCTATAAATACAAGTATTCATAAGTGTGCCTGACAAGCAAGGTAAACAAAAAAGTGATTAATAAATACATTTTTCATTTCTGTCAAACCTTTTCACTCTTACATATTCTGAAAAATTACTGTAAAAAGCCTACAAAGCAAAGGGTAGAAATCCATTGATTCCCAATAATAATACCTTTTATAGGTAATATTTATAGGTAATTATAACTTTTATAGCTGCGGATGTAAAACTGCAGAAAAATCAGACTGTCCAACAGGTAGGAGAAGAGAAAAATCAGTACTTGTGTAGTGGCAAAACAGGCAAGTCCACATTAAAAATAAGGAGAAAAAGACACTGCATGATCACATCAAACCTTGACAGACTTAAGGACTAAAAACGCATTCAGTTACACTTTCTCTGCTGAAGTTGTTTGATAAATGTGTCTTAGTATATATCATAGGAGTGCAGACTCACCTGGTAACAGTACAAACAGGTGTACAAAAATGTGTTGATAGTTTATCAGCCAAGTACCAGTGAGCGATCATTAATTTCTGCTGGCCACAGACAGCGGCAGTGATTGACCTGGAGGTGACTCCTATCATTATCTCACTAAGCCAATCAAAGCTGTTTAGAAACAAAATGTCTTGATTTTGTACTAGATAGGGACATCAGAGTGTCACCAATATATTGTAACCAAGTTCACCGTCTTTCACCTGCATCTTCTGTATTCTGAACATAGCAAATACCACAATGGATGTGAGCAGAAAACAAAGGAAATAAACACTGTGACAAACAGTCTGACTGACAGGCCCCACCAGAGTACAAAGGCTCACTTGCAAAGCATTTGGTTTGAGAGAAACATAGGTATGAAACAGAAGAACCACCTGATGAAATGCTCACAGAAATTATAGATATTCTATGTGGATACTGTTTTTCCCTTAATTATTTGCAAAGCAGCAGCAGAAATAAGGCAGTTTTGCAGCCTCAGTATTTGACATTCAGAAAATGTCATCTTGCAGAGCATTTTGCTAGAAAAGACAACTTTTCTGAATGCCAGCATAAAAAATATGCAACTGTAAGGTAATTCCAGTCTATTTAATTCTGATTTTTAAATGTTGCCGCATTCATACTTTATATATTCTATAGCAGGAAAATAAGACTGTTTGCAAAAAAGATTTCCCCCCCAATATGAAGTAGTTGTGGTAAAAGGTCAAATACGAGTAAACTTAACACCTCAGCCTTGTGCACATAAGCAACACTTGACTGAGAAAAAAGCCACAAGGGGAACGGAATACAGTACTGAAGAAAAAACACATCAGCAACACCTTTATGTGTGAAGTTGACCAGTATGAGACAGAAGCAAAAGCAGAAAATGGGTAGGCTGGAACCATAATATATAGCCTAGCTTATCAACTTCAATTGATGAGATTCTGATAAGATATGATAGCTAGTTTCTTTTTAAAATGGTACAGCTTGAATCAACGGTTTGTGTTTGTAAGGTCTGTTGCTGCAAACACTGACTTGCCTTTCTTGGTCACTGTTGGGTTTGCTTTCAGTTTTCGTAGAACCTCAGCCTGTATGTCAGTCACTAGGCGCAAATTAGACGCTTCTCTCTTCAGTTCCCAGTATGCTTGCTGCACACTTTCAAAACAAAGAACAATTAAAAGTTAAGTGATTGCCACCTCCAAAGCACCATTGTGCCTATTAACATGTTTATCAAGCATTAACTATTAAAAAACTATTTTTGCCTCACATACACTGCCAGTTTTACTAGAGAACCATAATGAAAAACGTATTGAGCGCTCCCGATAATGATCTTAAACTGATGGACATTACAATGCACATTACAATATATATTGTATTACATATTAACATAGTAGGCAATAGTAATAAATTCAATTTCCCCAAATGGAAAGAAATATGAAGCATATTCTCCAATTTCATTATTTGAAACTAACCATCTTACCATTAAATTAGTAATCTCCAAGGAACACATTTTAAAAAAATATATTAAATGGACACTAGACTGCAAACAAGTACAGTATTATCTTTGAATGGCTCCTGATAAATGACCACACACACCATCGCATGATCCTAGTAATGTTAATTGATCATAATTTTAAATATTCAACCAAAATCAGTATTTGGATCTTTACAGGATTAATCCTGCTACAAAAAATTTAGTCTAGATACCAGAGCACCCACACACAGACCAAACTAAAATATACAACATGCTGTTTCACATTCAAGTAATCTCATTTATGTTAATACATTGCCTTAACAGACAGTGTAAAAAATAGCAACCTAATTAATTGTCTGAAAAGACAGCATAATATGAGAAACTTATTTAGCAACAGCAGCACTGTTCCAACACTGAAATTTCAGGTTAATAGCTGGTGAGAAAAATCAAGAACCAAAATCCATAAAATTCAGCATCACCATATGTTTCTTGATAAAATTTTGAGCAAAAGCTCACTGAACATCACATTTATGTTGATTAATAATTACTGTTCAAAGACATAAGGATGCAGTTACTTCAACTTAAACATGAAATCAATTAATTTATGGTTTTTTAGTGCTTAACATTCTACTAAAGCACATTTATTGAGGAAAAATAACATGGATGAGTTCTCAGAATTTCTCTCTTCTCAGTATGTTCACCTAAAAGATGCTTATTTGAAAACAGTTCAGCACCTCAAACCATTGCAGAGACGACTAAGAACTTCTAAGCTGTAAAACAACTATATTTTCAAATATGTATATATACAGATTTTCATCCCTCTAGAACAGCTATTTAGAATCACTCCTGCATGATATTTATCAGACATGAACGTGTTCAAAAGCATTCTGTGAAACAGCTATTAATCTGTTCTGCAAGTTAACTCTAAGAGAGTGCCCTTAAAACAAAGGCATTAAACTTGCTTCTGTGCACAGAAATATTTCCCCAGAATACAAAAGTTCAGAATCAGAAACTCTCTTACAAGCCAGAGGAAGCTGAGTTCAATACGTAAGGTATTAGGTATCAGCAATTCTGATAGACAGAAAGCTAAAATTTTCAGAAGTGGTTATTTCAAGAAGTTCAGCTAAACCTTTTTACTGCAGATTCCTTTTGGCTCTTTGAACTTTTAAAGACATGACAATTTTAAGATTGATATGGGAATGACTCTTCATTTATTCATGCGTTTTGGTCTCAAAAATTAGGTTTGTTAACTTTAGTTACATTGAAACAGAACAGTCCAATATTTAAATATGTTTATATACAAAGTGCTAACCCTAAGAACAGCTCAGTGACTGCAATCAACTAGAAGGAAAGTACTTAGATAAATTTTGTAATGTGCAATTGGCACTTTTGAAAGCATCTTGCAATGGGTTAGAGGTACCAGAATTTTACTTTAATCACACACAATATATTGTAATTGTTTTTGTGGATACCTAAAATCCCAATGCAAAGCCTAATTTTCAAGAAATTTTCAACTGAAAACCAAGAATTCCACAAGCTCACAAGTCTAGCCTATACTGCCTTCTAACATGTAATATAAACCTGGAATATGAGAGTCTATCTACATCTACGACAAAGCAGATTCACAAACCAAGATGTTTAAGTCAGACTTGCAGGCTGCTGAGAAATGTCAGATAATTGCTTTCCAAAAAGTTAACTAGCTCAAATGCCTCTATTTCCCATAAAGAGTGGGATTGCTTGCTACAACACGTTTCATATGGGAGGTTTTTCAAGTGTTTTCCCACTGAGTTTTGGATAGGTTTATGTATTCAGTACATATTACATATTTGTTATTTATGTCACATTACAATAAACATAATGCAGTCAGTGCATATGCTAAATCAGATGGTTGCTTTGTGTTATAAATCTGTTCCAGATGATCAGAGAGATAACTGCTTTACCTTGAGATAACACCTTTTTTTCAGGCGTGTAAGACTTGACTATGAAGCTCCAGCAGAAACCACATGAAAAAGTGTAAGCGAGTTAGCCATCCAGTCAAGGTGAAAGGAGAAAGTGTAATTTGTGTATATGTATAATATTATCATCACTATGTCAGAGAACATGTGAAAGGAAATATCTGTGCTCTTTTCTTTTAGTGACTGACTTCCTTTCCAATCTCTTTGACAGCCAAATAAGCAACAAGGTATGAGGCTAACAATCTGTCATTATGAAGGACAACTCTTCCCTCTTGTGGAAAATGATGCTAGTGCACAAAGAGGCATAACTGGGTAAGAGGCAGTTATTTCATGTGTGCAAGACTTTTGGGAACTTTCATGCATTCATTAATTGTTCTTTTGCATAAAGAATTAAAGGCTATATATACTTTCTAATACAGCACACATGATCAAGACAGGATAATACAGGAGTTTCTATCGTAAGCACAACTGTACTTTGAATGGCTGCAAAATGAGAACAAATGCTTTCTGGATCACTGGTATTTGTTTTTGAATAGGTCACACAATGGCTCCTCAATATTAAAAAAAACTTATAAAATGTCTTCTAGTACAAATATTATTGCACTGCACTAAGTAAGAATGTGTCTTTCAACACTGCAAGAGATTTAAAGCCATCACCTATGCAAACAAAAAACCATCCTCATACACAGAATATATATATAATATTCTATAGCTGGGATAAGAATTGGAAATTTATCTACCACCTCCTCAAGTCAAATAATTATTAAAAAGCTGATTTTTAAATCCAAGTTAATTTAACTTCATTTTCTGTACAATATAAAGATGTACAGTTTTTTCCTATTATCATCATCATCCTGAACTACTAAAATGATATTGCTAAATCAGTACACCTAGACTTGAAATTAGATAATGTAATTTGAAATAAGAGATTTGAACAGGCTGCAAGAATATTTCCTTGTTCAAATAACTCTCTCAGTAAACTAAAAATAAACCATGGAAGATTTTCATACCTCTGGATGTCTTTTCTGTGAAGGTGCTCTCCATTTGATTGACTTTCTTCTTGAGCCTGGTCCTGCATAACAGAGTCAGGAAAAGATAGAGAAGGAATTATACTATTTCACATCTTCTATCTGAAAATACTGCAGCGAAACTACAAGTTCACCAATATTAAAACCCACAAGTAAAGTAGTCTTCATTTGTGTTGGCAGCAGTGGTTTTCACCATGGACATTAAGGCTTCTACTAAGAATTTCCACTTTAAGATGCTTGATTACCTACATTTATGAAAATATTGCTCAACCACCACAATTCATTATTCTTTTTAAAGCAAACACCAAGAAAGGCTTTTTACTTCCATTAAAAAAAGTAATGAGCCTTCTCTTGTTCTTTCCCTGCCCCAGTATATAAAGAACTTGAAATTAAACTATTTCAGTATATATTTACTTCTCCAAGTTATTTTTTATGATACAACATAATTTAACTCTTGAGTCTGCAAGACTGCTTTAAATTGTGAATACAAGCAGCCGCACTGAAGTTCACAGTACCGTTTATCAAATCAAACATTGGGCTTACTTCCTTAGCCATATATCTACTAGACCCTCACCTGTGATGAGTTCCCATTTATATCTCTTCCCTTTCTGTTCCATTCCTAATAGTGTTTCCTTTACCCAAACCTGTTATGAATTTAATATCAGTTACTGTGGCTTTGTGATGGCCCATACATATTGACTAGTTACTTGAAATGTAATATATGCACTGTATTAACTACAACGGAAAACTCAAAAAATAAAATCTAAACATTAAAAAAATTAGAAAGCATACTTGCCAAAGGCATAGAACATCTGAAAATTCTAGCTAATATAGTTTAAAACAGTATTAATGAAGATACCAGCTGGGTTTGAAACAATGCTGACTTGTCATTGTGCATTGATCACATTTTCCTGTATTCTACCTGACAATTTCTCCCCCTCCTGAAGGCTTTCCCACCACATCAGAGATTCAATTTCATAGTTAAAAAAACCTAAGCACTTGCACTGTACTACCCCACGTTTGGAACCTTGTACCTTTTTATTTCCCTTATGAAGCAATAACCAGAATAAAGAAGAAATTTTATATATATATAGATAGATATAGATATATATATATATATAAAGAAGCTGTTCCTTGTATTTGTTTTTGCAACAAAATCTGCTGGTATAAGCATTATTTAAAGTGCTACGACTAGTATTCTCTATAACTGCTATTTATTCTGTTCTTTCTAGCAACATTCATTCTCACAATCCAATCTCCAACCTTCAATTATATATATAGCTGCTACTCTATTGTACAGAGCTACCTGAAGACACTTAAATTGCATATCAGTTAGAGTAATTCTTCAGAAGTTACAAGGTATTAAAGTACCTAAAAGAATTCTAGATACCAGTGAAAACAACTAACAGTAAGAGAAGTAACCACCTCACCCTCCTCCCAGATAATGTGCTTCATCCCCACCTAGTGGAGGAAACACAGGCTAAACCTGACACAAGACAAACGATAAATGTCAGCCTGTCCCCCTGAAAACCAGGAGCATGGCATGACACCAGCACATCTGTAGAGACACATTGGGTGCTGAGAACCCAACACCCCAACTATATATGCTTTGAAGGCAGCAGGGGAGAAGGACTCAACTTCAGGCTAGCTCTAGTCTGGTCCCTAAAGGCCCAGGAGAGGTTGGGCTTCATATTCTTAGTTTCATCCAGAAGGAATCCAGTTCCAATACTCCTGACTGCTCTGTAATGCAAGGCACTGTAGACAGTGGTGATTCAGGAGATGCGCTTTTGAAGCACATTTCTGTAGTAATGCAAATATGTCCATAAGAAAAAGAGCCAAGGAAACATTTCCAAATTATATAAAATCTTGTATGAAGGCAAGATGATGACCATGCAAGGATTCTATCTGCAAGTCTTACATAGCCTAAATATTGGCTCACTCAAATATTATGTGAGTCAAGATTTCATAGTCATAATTATTAATGATCATAAGAAACCTACACTAGTCTGCTGCTTAAAATAATTACATTTAAATAGTTTATTGTGTAACTTCAACATTACTGAAGAGTCCTACAGACTCTGTACCTTTTATCCTGTAAAGCAGTAAGCATAAGCTAGACAATTTTTAACCTTAATGCATTTTATTACTGTTAGACTATCTTAATATTCTTTTTGAGATCCTAACCACATCTACATTGCATGAGTCCCTCAAAACAGACTCTTGCCCCAGATTAAAGGGGGTATAGCAAGATTCCATAAACCAAAAATCCACCTTCCTGACAAGCTAAAACTACGCTAAAGGAAAGGGCTAGAGATCCTTAAACATGGTTTATGGTATCTTTTAACATAAGCATTATATTGTTTTAAAAGAAAAAAAACAAACAACAAAAGTTTTGTTTACTAAAAAAAAACCACCAAAAAAACAACAACCCAAACTTTCTAAGAAGTCTAGCTCAGGACAAGTACCTGCATAGAACACGACAATCTGATCACCTAGTAAGAAGAAAATGTAAAGCTTTCTTTTCTGTTTAGGGGCAATGGCTGGAAAATTTCCCTATGTAAGGGTATTATTTCCAAGAAACAAGCTAATCTATGAGAATATTTAAGGTTAATTTCACTGGGATGTTAATATTCCACTCAATTACATACTTTATATCTCTTTGTTTACTCTACATTTTGCTTTAACAAGGGATTTAAAATAATGCTATAAACCAGTCAAATCTAGTAATACAAAACTTCCTTAAAAATAAAGATACCTTCTGCTTGGCTTTTTGCAACTCCTTTCTGAGACTGTTGCACTCTTGCTTGAGGCTTTCTATATCCTGTTCCAGACTATGCACTTTCAGGTGACTGTTGAGCTTCTCTATTTCCCAGCTGGACTGAGTACAATTCATATTTTTCATCACTATAAGAAGACAAGTAAGACAATCAGATTTCAGTCTCAGTTCAAGAAATGTAACTCAAAATGTGAGGTTGCACATTAACCAGCTCATGTCCTACAAAAATCTACCCTGTACATTCTGAAGAAACTGCAGTCTATGACAACAGAGAAATACTAATACAGGTCAAGCTGTTGGCAGAGAAGTAGTATATTTTCTGAACTCAAAGTACAGAGTCCTGTTTTCCAACAGTGCAGTAGAGATTTTACATTAAAAAAAAGGAAGTAACAGCACTGGTAATACAATAATCTGTTAATGGCAAACATGCATGATATACACACCAACTTGCATACTTTTTTATTTTTTACATGCTTTGAAAGCATTGTTTTTTTCCCGTCTCAGATTTATATTGTTACATAATTTACCATAAGTTTTTCCCAAGTTTAATATTAAGAAGTTCCAAACAGAACTACAAAAGATACAATCAAAACAAAAGGGTAAAGTCTAGAAGTTATATAAATCCTCTTATTAGACAGAACAAATTGATAGTCTCTAGTAAGAACCAACCTATGATGAACCTAGTATCCAATCAGTAGTAGGACACTAGTTAGACAGCAAGAAAAGAGAGAACATGGCAGGAAGAAAACCCCTGAGTCTTCAACTGCATTGTACACTCACTTCTAGACTTAACCATTTAAACAAGCTTAAGCTACACTGATTTTTCCTAAACAAGGTATTCAGAGCTTGCTTATGGGTAAAATTGATTAATAAATAAGGCTTGAAATCACATCTTCAGAGCTCTCTTTATAAACTCTGCATTTCTTACCTCCTTGAACCATGATGTCCTCAACGATACTACTAGTACATGTGGTTTGTTCATCTAGGCTTAAAAACCTGTGTGACTGAAGTAGTGTATTACATGCCTGAGGTCCTCTTGGAAAGTAATTCTATTCAAGCACATCAGTACTTAACAAACAATCTTCAAATGACTGTGCTTGTTCAGAACAGGAAGTCCAGTCCATGTCTCTAACTTTATATAGATGCTATTATCTTGCTATCTTTTCTTATAATAGTACTAAAGATATTTTTTCTTCTGTTGTGTTTTATTTTACATATTTATCATCTCTACGGCACTCTTTACAACAGTAGTTAACAGAAGCTGAATGTGGGCTTTTGGAATTGCCCGGGTACACTGTTTTTTCTTCCACCTTCCAGCGTGCACTCTACAACGAATATCTTTCTACCTTTCCTCATCTCCCAGCTCCTTCAAGTAAATATTGTTGACTCCAACTACTGTACATCCTCATGTACCTGTCCTATCCCAACAGTGAGACAAAGCACTGCACTTCATCATCTCTAGGTATCAGAGGAAATGGTATGGACTGGATAGTGATTGATACTTGAACATACATGCCCCCACCCTAATGTGAGGAAAAAGTGGTGGAGTCCAGAGCTACAACCACCAGCCTATTCAACTGTCAGGTTGTGCACATTTCTCAAATGATTAAATAATCTACAGTGGAAGAACACAAGACATTCAGATATTTACCATGGAGCTCTTTGCCTGTGATAATCTAACATGCATGCCTCCATTTAAAAGAATTAACACATACCCAAACTCACTGCAGTATACTCCTCTCTTACCTAGCCACTATATAGGGTTAAACCTCTTCATTCCCTGAAATCATAATATAACCACTAGGACTAGTCAGCACAGATTTTGATGAAGTAACCAAATGCATACCTTGTTGAGTTTCCACTTCAGTTCTTAGTTGTAACAGCTCTACTTCTTTAGACTGCAACTGTTCATTCAAGTTCTTAATGGACTCTGCATTTTCTTTCATCTATTTTCAAGGTGAAAAAAATAAACAAACCACCATTTGTGAAGCTTTTTTCTATTATGTCTGACAACTCAACTTTTTTTTAATAACAGGATTTGATTTTTTTTAGCATTGGCCTAGCACAGTAATAAAAGTGAGATTTTTAAAGTTGCTATTCCTACATGAAGTATCATCATGTACTTTAGAACCCTAAAGGAGTGATAAAACAAACACCACAGATCGTCAGTGAATAAAATTCATTATCCAGTAAACATTTACTAACTAGACAGTTATCTAACATGCATTTAAGTTATTAATTAAAAAGGCATACTATTTTATCCAGTTTGCTTTTCAGACTATCTCGGTCAATGCAGGCCTCTCGATAGGCTTGGTACGCCTTATTTACTTGTTCGCGTCCAACTGAGCTGCATTCCTCTTCCAGTCGGGAGCCAAGCAGCTAAAAGTTGAACAGACATAAGAAATAAGAAGATTTGTATGTTATGTTGAAAACTGCAAAATGAAAAAAGTCCCAACAGTACAGCCTGCAATGTTAAATTAAAAAATTACATTAATTAAATACATTGATACAGACCAAAGCTTTCTAACAGAAGTGCAACTAAAGCAGTCTATGAATTCTGCAGACTTCAGCCATACTTAATGCTGCCAGCTTACTGCTATGAGTATTTAAAAACCATCCACACATCACGATTACTCGCACTGACAATCCCTTAATCATATTTTTTTCAGTCTCTAAAGATGTAAAAACTGCTTTTTGGAAACAGATTTTAAGCATATAAAGATGAAACGCAGAAAATTCAGAGGAAAATGAACATACTTTTTAAATGACACATAATTTAAACAAAATTATTTTTTGTGTGTATGTACTTATGTGAGAAAAGCCAAAGCAGAATTACTTTACATGTAACTTAATTTCCAGGTCACCACGACCTCACAGCCTGCTAAGGCAAAAGACAGGCAAGGGGGAATAAGAACTGCCAAGTAGATTGCCAGAAGGAAAGGGGTAGAGTTAAAATATGTTCAGTATTTTTATTAAGACAGCAAGAAGAGAAGCCTTACATAAAATTACAGCTGTTCATATAGAAAGTTCTTGTTTTGACTAAGTATTGCATTATCCTTTTCATTCTGCTTATCCTGCACACTTTATAATACTAGGGCATTTAAATACATGCAGTGTACCTAACAGGTATTTGTGACAGATTTATGTATTTTAGTAAAAATCAAGAGCCACACAATAAACAAAACAAAAATAAAATATAATGTATTTATATTAAATATCTCCACTTTTAGGTGTTTGCTGAAGAGAAAGTCTGGGAAAGCAAGCCATAAAATGGAAGTTTCTGCCCTTTGCTTTCTGTATGGACCCTCTAAGTTAACATACTACTCATTTTAAGCCTCGTCCTTTACATTTTCATCTCCCAAACAAAGCCATTCAGACAGAACATAAGCCTTACTATACTTCCTGGAAGTTTCCATACACTTCAGAATTTAAAACTCAAAAGGGGTAACTCCACATGTATTTTTTTGCCATGCAGGTATACTAGCCATTAACAAAGACTGAAAGTCAGTTCTATTACTTTAACACTCGAGGCCTTCTCAATGCCCCTCTCTCACAGAAACATTTTCACAGTATTAACATTCTAAAACAAAAGTTTTCTCTATGGAAAATAAAGTGTCATGTTCAAGACAATTAAGCTGAACCAGGCCAAACCAAAAGACTAAAAGGGATTGTCAATGTCAAGTCCTGTTTACTGTATTTTCAAATAACCAAGTAAAAGATGTTACACTCAGCATGGTTCAGAGAACATTCAGTCTAGAGCTCTACTCCTATCCCCCTCACCTCCACTGGACCTTATATAAAGAAAGTGCTACGAACATTTCACCTTTTGACAGAAAGCAAATCCTGTTAAACTAGTCACCAAGAATTCCTGAAGTGTTTCAAAATCATACCCAGTGTGACTCAAGCTCTTCATTGCAACACTACAAAATAACATACTTCCTGAACTTTGTAAGTAAAGCTCTTTGTAAAAGAATCACTAGCACATACTCAGGAAAAAGTTCTAATAACTTTTTCAGGTCTAACTCTAGGATCTAGCTTTCCATTTTGCATTAATAAGAAAGCAATCTATCAAAGTCAAGACCTTCTGCAGTACGAAGTCAGTCACTATTGAATGACAGATATACTTTTAACAATAGTATTCCTTAATGGGATAGAAAAGCCTGTGTCATAGTTGATTTTTAGCTCTAATTAACTTCACTAGACTAAGGCAATGAGAAACTGCATATAAACCAAATTCTTATATTCCTTTCCATTACAGAATTACTGTACCAAAAAACATCCAGGCAACACCTCAATGTGAAGCACTACACCTTTGTAATTCTTGTTGAGACTGGTATTACCTACACATATCCAGATATTCTTAACAACCATTCTTCCTTATCATGTCGATGTGCTGAACCCAAGAGATTCTTTAGATAGACAATCACCAGATTCGGATAGTTTATAGACTTGGTACCTAACATTTCAACAATATTAAATCACATGTGCCCAAGTTAATACACACCATAAAGGAGCAGATTAAAAACAGTAATGATCCAATACCACTTTCTGAATCAAAGCCAGTATCTTTGCACTGCTGCATTGCACCACATACATGCCCAGTCAGAATAAAAAAATCCCAGTATGACACAACCAGACTACCAGAGGAACGAACTGTGTTTCCCGTAAACAAATAAAACCAAAACCTTTTAACTGGGAAATTTTTTTATGCACATATTTTAAAAACCTAACCATCTGCTCTGCCATCCAAACAGTAGCTGCTACTAGAAGATGGCAAACTGACTCTTTTCTTACCTTTTCTTCTAGAATTCTCACCCTTTTCTTTAGGAAGGAGTTCTCCTTCTCTGTCTCCTTTAGCCGTTTCTTGATATCTTCATATGCAGTCACAAGTGCAAAATGCGAGGCCACAGACTCATCTCCACTGTAAGAGGGAACAGGAATCTCCCCATCTCTCTTATGAGCACCGTCTGCTTTTTCATGGTTCAAAATACAGATGTCATCCTCTACCAACTCCTCCATGACAACTGTTAAAAAGACACGAGTGAAAAAAATTCACAAATTCATCAAGAGTCTCAAGCCTGAAAACCTTCCAAAATAATACTGCAGGGTAGTTCTGTGAAAGAATGACAAGACTGAGAACAGAAAACTCTTCAAACCCATTTTACACTGAAAATAGACTTGTTAGAAAATAAGCATATATCACTGTTACTTGATAAAAATATTTTTAGTACATATCAGATTTAAGAGCCCAAAATTAATTTTTATTAAGGTGTAACAGTATCCTAGAATTTGGCTGGTACCTAATATTTTAACTCCAAAGGAATATTGTATTAAAGGCTTTGCAAGTCAGCACTGAATAGTAAAAGGTATTAGAGCTACAAGAAATTGACTACCGTGGCTTCTGAGCACAGGTGCCAAAACGAAGGTATTTAATTTCATTAATTTTTGAAAACAAATTTTCCCAAATTTTAGAATGGTCTCTTTAAGGTACACACCCACATTGGTCCTTAAAGAGGCTGCATGAGTAACAGCTATTCTTTACTTGGTCACAATAGGAAACAACCTGCTGAGGAACAATTACAGTAATTCTTGCCTGCAAATATTATGAGAATGAAAACACACTCAGTGACATGATCTGTCTCAACATGCAGGGAGAAAACTGTCAATAATCGAACCATAAGAAATGTATCACTCTAAAATACTAGGCAAATCCATCTAAATGACAAATGCAAATAATTAGGGTTTTTTTTCTTACATGTTATTTAGGCACAGCAAAACTTTCTATATGAAAATAGCACACATAAAAAACTTCAGATACTTTTTTGAACTTCAGGCCTTAAGGGAATAGCCCCAACAGCATTTTCTTTAATGTTACCATTTATATGGAACAAGTTTGGATCATTCCCATTCAGTTATGCAGAACAAGATTCCTTGCATTCATATGCAATGCTAAAAAATGTTATAAAGTGAAGTACCTGATAATATTTTCCTCCCTCATGCCCCACACAAACTACTGATACTACTTCTACAAAAAGTAGGTTCTGCCTCTCCCCTGGAATAAATCCTTATTTTCCTGATGATTATCTAATGAACCAACAGAAATGATGGAACGAAAGAAATGAGCAGAATGAAGACAGTTTCAATTGTATGAAAAATCTGTTTCAACTGATGTGCTCAGCAACACTTTGCAGGAAAGGCAAGCATCAGCAAGGGAAAAAAGCCACAACCACTGCCTCTACTACTTAATATCTGCTATTTAAAAATCAAGCTAGACTTTCATTTGTTTAATGATACCAAGAGGTAAAGGGATCAACTTCCCTGGAGCTCATCTATGTAGTCAAATGTCTTTCACCGTGCTAGCAGTGGAAAAGCTACATGGATTGCAGCATTACGAAGAGCTGTAGTACAGCTACAGTAGAACAACAGTGTTGTATCACATTTGTCTCAGTTTGCTCCAAGCCATTTAGAAAACATGATAAAAAACGGTGACAGCTCATTTATACTAAATAGACAGCAAAGGAGTTGCAATAGCAAAAAAAGAGACAAAACTACAGACCAAAACTGAAGTCCCTTTAATGGTTATCAGGAGGCGAACTGATGCCTTGCATACTGTTTGATGTATTCCAACAAAACAGCCTAAACTTCCTTTGCCTGTTGCTCTGCATCATGCTTAAGCAGAAAGAGCCTTGCAAAAAAAGGTTTGCTGCCTTTCATTGCAAGAATGGTATCACTTAATGCACAAAGTGACCCTGACCAAAAGCACTACATCATTCAACTGCATTAACTGATCGAAGGAATTAACTTGTTTTGCCTAAGAGCATAACATAGTAGCTTTTCCTTGCCCATTTTACCAAGGGCCCTGCAAGTCTGCCTCATCAAGTTCCAAGAGTTTGCCTTCTCAAGGCAACACATCACATCTCCTTTTCTCTGAACACTAGACTCAAAGCTTATCCTTACTACTTGAAGAAAGCAGCAAATTCTGTGACCTTGTTCATAAAATGTATCTTTATTTCCACACATTCCAATAGCTCCTAAACTTGAGCAACTTCCATTCCCTACTTCTTGTGTACATCACTCCCACCAGGAGATGGCAATATGGGAAAACAGGAGACCTCAGAATATAAAACCAGATTTTTTCTGTATTTTGCTAACTAAAACTTGCTGCCTTTATGAGCTTCCAAGTAAGACTTAGAACACACAAATACTATTTTATAAATTCAGCTACACACTAAAATAGAAAAAAAAAATTAGAAAAAAGGCATTTATCGAATCTTAGGTATGAGTTGATACAAAATAATTTTAACAGTTAACTCTGTTAGTGAGCATGAGCCTGTTGCCTGTGCTTGCTAAGTATTCCTTTTACTGCGTATTTCAGGAAGTTTCACATCCTTCAGTCTGCAGAACTATATGATAGATGTTTCCTAAGAAACATGCCCTCTGTATTAGGTGCCTGATGACACAAATTTAAGTTATAATATATGCACCACTAACTGCAGTATACATTAGTGGGCATAAGGAAAAAGTTGCATTAGAAAAATTTGAACAGAATTGCTAAATACATTAACACAACCTTAAAAAGAAAACAGAAGGCACAAAAAAATTCTCTATACTGCAAAAAGCTTTCTTAAATATTTTTAAGGAAAAAGCAACCAAATGCAAAGTTACTTCTCCAAGCACCTGCTAAGCCTGTATTAAAAGGCCAATAAAAGATATAAGCTCATACAAGAACAAAACCCGGCCATTAAACAGTGTAAGATCAGCAGTCCTATAAAGGTCATGGTGAAATACACAGGCCACCCACCTCTTTGCTCTGCTGTCAGGAAAAAGGTGGGGGAGAGGAGTATGCATGCCCACAAATAGCTTTCTCTCTGTAAGAAGCTCTCTCATGATATTAAAGTGACAGATAGAAAACATTATGGGACAAAACTTTACAAAATGGGGATATATTTGTAAGAAATCCATGGCTACAGCTGCAGCCTTTTATTTTTCTCTTTAAGGACAGGAATAAAAATTTTCTCCAGTATTTCATAGTTTCAAAAAATATTAACTGTAAGCAACAATCGAAGATGTGCTTTGACACAATACATATATTAGATTATTTCACAAGTTATGACTCCTCAAATGTGGCAGTCCCAGAAGGCCTTGCAGGTTGGTTAACCAGGTCCAATCACACACCTCTGCAAGTGTTTTAGTCTGTTGGGCTTCTCTAATTCAAAGCTACACTTGTACGTGTTACTGCAAATGCCCCAGAACTGTCACTCTGAAACATCTGAGTGAATGTTGATCTCTCTGGAGTTGCAATTTGTAAAATAAACTGTACTAGAGTAGCCACTTAAAGTGAAAGACTCTCCACTAGAATATTTGAATAGATAGACAAGTTAATGTCTATGAACACAACCACTGTCCATGTCAACCTGCTTTAAGCAAACTTTACAACCCCACTTACCACACATCCCATCCCAAGAAAGGTCTCCCTAATACTTTTGCTTACGTTACATTTAAAAATATTTTAGAATTATCTGCATGTGAAGCAGGCTGTTTTAAAGTACTTCAGTCTTTACATCCAATAATACACACGTAAAATTAATAGTACTAGTGTTTGTATTTAATAATGTTCTAAAAAAACCCCAAAGAATCTGAATGCACTGTTAACAGGACATAGTATTAATTTCTAGCAGGAGTAATTATGTCTACTGTTTATAAGCATACAAGTTTGAAGAGATGGCACTATGTAGGTTTTCTTTCACTTATTGTAGAAAAAAATGGTTTCTGGAAACAATTTCTGTTGTTCATTGACACAATGTAGTTTAGAGAACAGCTTTAATATGGTAAATATCTTGAGAGTAAGAACATTTTCCCAGTTCATACTGACACTTGGCAGGAGTACAGCTTTTCTATTCATAGAGCTTTATAAATATTAGTCATTAACACCATGGGAGGTAGTTAAATAGGAAACATTTTACATATGAAGAACAGAGGATGCTGAAGCTCTAATAGCAAACAGACCACTGCACACACAGATTTCTGTAGTTTGAAATGCTAATCTTCTTGGATCAGGATGAAGGACAGTAGAAGCAGGATTGCATTATTTTTTTCCCCATATTGAGAAGACTCTCATTTTGCCCTATCTTGAGATTTGAAAGAGAACAGAACGGTTTCTGAAGTATTTCCAAATTTCAAATGCAGATAGTTTCAAGATATTTTACTGGTTGTTTTTTTTTTGTTTGTTTTTTTTTTTCCAAAGCTACTAAGAGTCTGAGACATTTTACTTTGTTTGATTTGCTAAAGGTAGTATGAGCAGTCTCCAGCTGCATAATTTTTGCACTGGTTTACCTTGCCCTGCATAGAAGGGTGTATGAATATGTATGTAGACATAAAAATAAAACATGAAATTCAAGAAACACCTTTGATCCACAGGAATGCTGAATGAGCATGTTGCAGCACTCACCTAAATTTCAGAAAAGTTGTACTGCTTTTTTTCTTTTTTAAAAGACACTCCAGCACAGCAACAAAAAATATGGAATTCCTGCAGTCAGCAAAAGCCCCACACAATATATGGACTATATGACACATGATGCTAAAACAAGCAAGACTTTCAGTCTCTTTAGCATCTATCATATTGCATCTCTCCCTCAGAGATCTTAGGTTCTCTTTAATTCCAGTCATGAACAGTTTGTTCTACAGAGAAAGATGTCACTTTTTACAGATACTTGCTCCATTTCTAGAGAAAAAAAAAAAAAAGTATCTGTGTATATGCATCTCAAGAGCTGCTAGCTTTGGCCACTGCTTATCCTTATATATGCACAAAGTCCACAGCCCCAAAGCACTCCCTAAGAGTTCATGTGTACAAGGGTACGGCCCCATGGCCTCAGCTGACTTGGTGTTCTTCCCAAACACATCAGCTAAATCAGACCTCCAAATTGCTTTCATTTTGCTGCCTCCGGGAAATGGAAAGTTACTGTCTATAATCTCACAAACCAGACCACAGTAGTTCATGTGTTGTGAACATCCAGCTAAGCTGGAGGAGCAAAGCAAAATCTCCTTAGGTACAACAGGCAATTTTTTCCAACTCAAGCTTTTCACAATAAATAATATACTCCCACAAAAACTAGGAAAGTACTAAAAAGCCCACATTATTACAATGGTGCTTTATCAAGTTGACTTTCTCTGAACAGCTTCACACTCCACTATTATCTTCATCACCAGTTTGCAAACCCTAGACACCCTAAACGCAATGTATTCCATTTGCCTTTCTGTGGGCGCTGTGACAAAAACCACTTTTCCTGACAATCATCAGAAACGCAGAGGAGGGGGGGAAAAGGGAGTCAAATATTGTCCTCTCAGCATAATATATCCCTGTTTATTAAAGTATTACATTCAATATTGAAGCTAATTAGAAGCAATACTGCTACAGAAACACAAGTAGGAACAAGACGGCTTCAGGCTGTTAAACCTTTTTAACACCAAATATAGCTACATTCAAAGGTTACTGAAAAAACCCTATGTTCTCATGCTAACACTGAGTATTATTTTAATAGACACTTTTTTGGTGTTCATTGCTTCCCATTAAAACACGTTTATGAAGAACAATCGATGATAGCTCAGAAGGTTTGTTTGGGGTTTTTAAAAATCTTCTTTTGCAAAACAAACCTCCTGGTCTAAGTTTTCTTCCACTCAATTCAATTGTCAGATTAATGCATGTTCAATATGTCCACAAGTTCAGTGAGAAGGTATTACGAAAGCCTTGAATAATTACATCCACTTTTAATTCAACTGTAAACTCACCTCACCTGTCACAGCTATTAAAAGGCAAGTTAAACTGAGTCAAACTGATGGCCCTTTGTCATTCTGCAATTCACTAACATAATAACTGGAGATCTCAAAGCCACAACTGGATACAGTGCTAGATAATCTCATCTAGGTTCCCTTTTCCACAGGTTGGACTACATAATTGTTTCAGGTCCTTTCCAACATGGGCTGTTCTATGATTCTGTATTCAGACTTATTATTTCAGACAAATCTGGTAATTTGAACACAAGTTTCTGTTAGCAGCTGCCCAGGGAGGTGGTGGAGGCACTGTCCCTGGAGCCGTTAGAAAAATGTGTGGATGTCGTGCTTGGGGAGACGGTTTAGTGGTTAGGGGTTGTAGGGCAAACAGCTGGACTTGACTGAAGGTCTTTTCCAACCTTGATGATTCCTTGCCTTTGAATGTTCAGGTTACTTATGCTTCATTTCCCTTTTCAAACTTCATTTCTACCTCCCAAATGTACTATCAAATGTTAGTGGCATCTACCATTTTATATACTAATAACTCCATTGAAAATATTATATAACTAGGTAAATAATACTTAATGCAACTATAGTATACACATATAACAAAAATGTCAGCTTGGTTCTGAAGTTGATTCCGGCTAAATCACATACATCTGGAGTCTCTGAAAGTCCCCCTTAGCAGAACCCACCACTGACTTCTACCAAGCTAGCTCCTAGCTTGACTCCTCCTGTACAGTATCCAACAGATACAAGAGTAACAAACTGGATCTCATTGTTAGTGCAACTGCTTTACTGAATATGGACTCCCTACCTAGAGTTCCTCTGTTTAGAAAACACTCATAAAATAATTCAAACATATATATAAAAAGGTAATGTCACATTGTGTTTCATCAACTTCTACCTTCTTGCTTATTTTCTTTTTTAAATCTAAAGAAATCAGATACCAATAGCACATGCAGGAACAGGTCTGCACTTTTTCCAGGGTAGTTTTCCCTTTCCTAAGCAGACATCCCTCCCTCATTTAACATTTTCCAGTCACAATGGAAGATGTCCAATTCAATGTCTCTATTAGAAGAACAAACGTTACTGGATTTGCAGATCATGTTCATTTTTTCCAACACTGTGAGATTTAAGTTACTCTATTTCTCCATCCTGAGTATATTAAATATAGTTTGTTCACATATTTGACATGATAATTTCACACTTTCGCCACCTTTTAACTATCACATGGGAAACAGATATACTGGAAACCAAATCAGAATGTTTGGGGAAATTCAGGCCATCTTAAAATTACCTTTAATTTATTACCCATTTTTGCTCCACAAAGATGTCACTTCACCCCCGTTGTTCTTTTAAAGAGGTTTTTACTATTTAATATTCATTGTAAAACACAACCTAGCTTGTACCCTGGCAATGGTCACTTGACACTTTGCTGAACTGTAAACTGTAGCATAAAAAGATTTTGGGGAAAAAGGATTTTTGTGGGTGGAGTGACTAAAACTCATATAATCTGCTCTGGAGTTCACCCAAACAGTGTTTTCTGCCTTCTGACTTCACTCGGGAATTGTTTGCTTAAAAATTGTGCTGGGAATTTGGGGTAACAGTCTCCTACTTGTTATCATGCAATCATCTGATCAACACTTCTATTACAAATTCTTCTATGAAACACCAGTTCTTCAAAGAATATAATAACAGTAGTAAACTCAGATTTGTTTTGGTTTATACATTAAAAATGTCCAGGAATTAAATGCTTTCCATAATTCACAATAACACTTCTTAGGAAATGCTCTCTCAAAAGACCACCTGATCTTTGGAGCCCAGAGCAGACTTGACTGTTACGACAATAATTCTTCCCTCACTCTGTTTCTTCCAAAGCTGGCTTCCAGTGTGGAATTTACTGCATACTCACAGCAAGGGAATTAAGGAATTCCTCCACAAACGTTAAAGCTCCTAAAACCACTCCCAGTTTACAGTCCAACCTACTCTTACATTTAAGTTGCTGGAAGACAGATTTATTTAAGGAGATCAGAATTATTTCCCTATCAGGTAGAACACCAGGATTTAGAGTTGTAATTTTTTAAAAGCTGAAAACATCATTAGCATATAAGACTATCTCAACACTTATCTACAGTTTCTTCTTCCAAACCAATACAGCCGGCAACACCTGTATTCAACTTCGCTCCAGTAGTTCATCAGGTTTCTGCATTCACATCTCGTGCCAGTAATCCTACCTTTTATTTCTCATTTCCTTTGCCAGATTCGCCGGTACGAAGGTACAAACTGTTGCTATGAAAACTCACCTGACTCTTCGGCTTAATTAGATGCAAATTTTAGGCTATTTTATTGCCCGAGACCCACTCCCGAGTCGTCAGCAACACCTTTAAGCCACACTCCCCTTCCCTCCGCGGCCCTGCGCCTGCAAAGCGAAAGCGGGCAGGGACGTCCCACGGGACGGTGCCCACGGGCTCCTTCTGGGAAGGCTTTAATGAAAAGAA
>NW_009952263.1:3791860-3794080 GCF_000747805.2 Chaetura pelagica | reverse complement strand
CGCCATTCCCGGGCCGCCATTCCTGGCCCGCAGCCTCGGGGAGCGGGGTGTCCCCTGCCACTCGCCCAGGCCGGGGGCAGCCGAGCGAGGGAGTCACTGTAACATTTTTCATTAGTCCTCCTTTTCTGTGGTCGTTTTATCGTAGCAACAAGCAGAGATGAGCGCCAAGGCAGAGGGGAAGGGCCGCGCAGGTGACAAGGTGACACCGGGGGTAACCTCGCCCCACCGAAAGGCAGGTTTTTTTCCCTCAGCCGACTGCAAAGTGCAGCAAGAACAAATCCAGACCGTAGTTCAGGACCTCTGCTTTAGACATAAAAATAAAGCTGATTAAACAAGTCTAATGTAGATCTACAGGGGAGAGCAGCTGTGCTGTCCCAGGCTAACTTAAAACTTCACAGGAGTTTCTGGCTTAAAAAAACCCAAAACCCAAGAATTTTGCTTTTAAGTGATGAGGGTCCCTAAGGACCTTTTGCAACTGTGTCACAGGGTCAGGTGGAGCAAGAAAGTGTGTTATCATGCCAAATTGATTTAGATATGAGAGAACATTGCAATGTTGTCTACTCCTTAAAGACCAAACGGGACCACGACCTCGCAATCTGCAGTGGGAAGAAAACTTACTTGGACAGGAATCTCATCGAAAAACAAACAAAAAACAAAGTAACAACCCCCAAAGGTATCCGTTAATCATGTTTATAGAGCCCAAAACGACTTTCTAAAGTTTTCAGCATATTACTATTATTCGGGTTTTTACCAGGAGTTTAAGTTAGATATAAACTTTGTTTTTTTATAAGCCAAGGTTGTACAGTGCTCTGTTTCCAGATGGATAAAATCCTTCATACCAAAAGCAGTATCCTTTAAAGGTCCAAAAATACAATTTCCAAGTTAACACTTACTCATGATAATTCATATGGCTTGGATACAAATGTATTTGTGTGTCGTCAAGTTACAAAACAGAGGTTTTATTACATAAGTTAGCATTGATTTGAAATAGTGCTATTATGAAATTCTGAAGCATATAATGTTATAAAATATGTCCACTATTTTTGTGAATAGCATTGATACATTAATTGTCGCATTTTAATTAATTTCTTAATTTGTAGGGTGGGTTTTTTTTTCCATTAAAAACTAAAGTTGTTATCCTACCTGCTGAGCAATTAAAAAAAAAAAAAAAAAGGAAGACTACCCCTAAGCAATGACCAATATTGTAAAACATGGTGGTACTTGGCTAAAACTAGCTGAAATATAGTAATATTAGACTTAATTTCACAATTTATTCCTATAGTAGGGAGTCTGGGTTTTTTCTTTGAAGTGGTGATTGTGGACAGCAGTTCATAGTGTCAGTTATCTTTTCTGAAAAACAAAGCAACAACAAACCAGATACTTTAATTTCTGAAGAGAGGAAAAACTAATTTATTACCATGCTATTTATACAGAAAATAATAAACCAGGGTATGGATTAAAGAAGCCAATTATGTAGTGTAAAAACAGTTCAGCTGCAAGTGGGCATGCAATGTTTCCACTGCAAACTGTGGAAATTTAAAAAAAACAAAAACAAAAAACACCAACCAAACAACAAAACACCACAAAACCCAAACCCAAGAGAATGAAATGCAACATCACATTGGCATTTTTTCCTTTAAAACACCATCATGACACTACATGGCTCTTTCCAAGCTCTCCAGCCTAAACCTTGCAAGATACCAAGCATTACTACCTAACTAGCAAGACAATTCCCTGGACTTCATTTTGGCATCCTAATCCCAAAACACGTTAGCACTTGTGCCCGGGTGTGCTGCCAGGCACAAGCATTATGCCTGCAGAACCAGAATACTGGACTTCATAAACAAAACAAGTAAAACCCACCAAAACCCAAATTCCCTGTCTTGTCAAGCTCTTGCAAACAATTCAATACAACAACTGGCCACAGGCACACGGGCCAGAACATCCAGTGTCAAAAAGTGTATTTTTAACTGAGAAGCTAACGTTTCAGTACTAACTACATTCCAGTTTGATGAGCCCCCAGGGAGGTGTGTCCTTTAAAGAAACTGATTCCATAGCTTGCGTTTCAGATTTACAGACAGACCATGTGTTTTATTCCAAAACAGAAAAGTTTAAATTCTATAATGGAAAAAAAACCCCAAATAACACCTGATCAGCAATAAAATGGGGCAGGAGCTCCTGGGAATCCCCCCGAGGCTCGGGGTCCAGCTGCTACGGGAC
>NW_009952263.1:3783726-3791833 GCF_000747805.2 Chaetura pelagica | reverse complement strand
AAGGAGGAGGAGGAGGAGGACGAGGACAAGGACCAGGACCGGCTGGGGCAGGTGAGTGGTGCCCGGTCGTGTTGGCTGCAGGACAAGGGGGTCCCAAGGCCGCGAGCTCGCTCGCCCGCCTCCCTGGTCCTCCATGTCCGTGCCCCTTGGCTGCTGGGCTGCGACCTCCCTCCCCCCCCTGGGGCAGCCCCGGGGCGGGCAGAAAGGCAGAGAGGGGCAGGACGGGCCCCTGAGGGCTGCCCCAGTGCCACCTTGGGCTCCCGGCACCGAGGGAAGCGGGCGAGCCAGCGACTCCGATGGGCTCTGGTTTCCTCGCAAAACCCTTCCCTTCTTGAGCCCCATTCAGAACCATAACGGGTTGCAGGAAGACCTGGTTGCAGAGAAGAGCCAAGTATTTGGTTTCGAGTGGCATTTTTTGAGGTTTATTTGTGGTTTATTTTGGGTTTTTTTTCCCCCCTTTCTGCCTGAAAAGCCTTTCTGGAAGTTTACTAGCCGTGGTAGCAAGCTCCTCAGAGGATCTCAGAGCTGAACCAAGTTTTTAATCGCAATAGATCCATGCATCTTGGCTTAACTCTAATGCTGCTGCCTTAGAACCCACGTTAGTCGAAATGGTGAATCCTTGCAGATAATAGATGCTCTGGAAAATGAAACAAACCAAGTCCTTTTATGAGGAACATGCTTTAAAGAGGCAAAAGATATAAAATATGGACATTTGAACTTTCATTGTTGTCTATAGCTTAAGTAGTTGGTGGGTGGTTTTTTGTTTGTTTGTTGGTTTTCTTTTTTGTTGAAGTTTCAATGGCAAACCTTCCCTTGAATTCAGCTGAGCTAAATTTCTTCTGTTGTTCCCTGAATGCCTATAGATTTTGAAATGCTCAGTTTTTTTGCATATTAAAATCAAACATTTCTTACCTGTGCTTAGACAAATATTATTTGTAGATATTTCCACTGTTTCCCTATTCTAGTTCGAGATTTAAAACAATAATTAGCCCCTATTTGCATTTGGGATTTCTTTCTGTGTAGCTAAAATACTTCCGTTTATCAGGCTTGTTCTGTGTATCAAAAGAAAGAACCATCTGTTTAAAGCTTTGTCCAACTACTTGGAAAGATTCTTAGAAGTAATATTTTTGCTTTTGTTTGATGCTGTCAAGAGGTTATTATGTGTGTGAATGAGAGGAGAAAGGAAATGGAAAGCAGTCTGTCCAGAACTAATTTGGTGGTAAATACGGTATTTTAGAATGGCCAGCCATTTTTATGAAGGAAGCTGTTCTGAAGGAGAACGTAGTCAGCAAAACCCATGAGCTTCAAGGCCCTACAACATTGCAACTCCAAATGTGGCAATTTCGGAACTTCTGTGACAGTGTCTTAGAGCCATATGTTTTGGATTATACAGGAATTTGGGATGGGGGAGAGACCCTAGAGTGTCACCTCAATTTTTCCACTGGCTTAGTAAGTATGGAATCAAGCTAATGAAGCATTTATTTTCTTAATTGGTGTTTATCTATTTTTACTGTGTTCTTACCTCTTTCACGTATACATTCAGTTTCTTCTGCGGTGCAATTAGTATGTGGTACAAATGGGTCAGAAGAAACACAGGTATTTTCTATATGATAAAAAGATGTAATTGGAAGTATTACAAAATTCATATGCTCATTTAGTTCTGTTTTTATTATCAAGGCAGTAGATAGTTCTGGCTTAATTTGTCTGTCAAATAGCTCCTAAATTAAAGCTGTGGTCTGTCTACTGTTAGCTTCAAGGATTACAGCTGAAGATGTGGTGAAATCTAATGGTATCCTCAGAAAATTCCAGTGTGCTGTTACAGGTCTCCATAGTACCCTGTTCCTGTTGCTTGCTTTACTCCACAGACAGGGTTCTTGTGGTTAATTATGTTGTCTTTCCTTGTTAAATAATTTTACTGTCTTGTATGACTCTTAGTATAAGTTACTGTATAGATTAATGACTGAAGAATAAGTAGCCTAGCATCTCTGTCACCTTATTCGTAAGGCATCTTGTAGTAAGTCTTTGTGTTGTATAAGTATTATTGTTATTTACAATAACAAACCATTCTGTTAAAATGTGAAATATAAGGTAGAAATGTTCAAAACTTGTAGCTTCTGAAAATGTTAAATTATCTGAATTTAAAAAAACACCATATCCAGAGCCATCAGCACTGTCTTCGCTTTTGCCATGTCCTGAACTCAGTTTGTGCCTGATGTTCTGTTACTCTGTGGCAGGATATAATCAAGGTATCTGAGCCAGAGAGATCTGTTGACTGCCAGGACAGTGTGTTCTGGTAACTTTCCAGCTAAGGGAAGAGAAGAAGGGTCTAGTCCTGAGCACCTTAACGCATTCTCTTAGTTGCAACAAGTCTGAACTTCCATATGCTAATATGATGAAAGCAGTTAAAATTCCATTACCCTCTACTAAATTTTAAAATTTTATTTCAGTGTTAATACCAAACTGATAATCTTTCAATTATGAGTATTTAGAAATGGAAATGTAACTGCTTTTGTAGCTGAACATCTTCAGAACTTGCTTTAATACAGGCATTCCCACTGTTCTGCTATTTCTTCATTGATTTATCGTACAAATTTTAGTGAAACACATTAAGAAAGCATAGTGAAAAATAAGAATTTGTGGTGTTTTGGTTGTGTTGGTTGATTGATTTTGGAGGAAGAAGACTGTAGGAAGGAAATGTTTGTACTCCTTATTCCCCGTAGTTAGTAAGTGGTACTATGAAAAACAGCTGATTTTGTACTATAAGAAGAATGAGTTGGTTTCTGCTGAGGAAGTTATGTTAATTAGATACTGACTTAGTAAGTAACGCACACTGTAAAAGCTTTGTATTCTCAAGTCTTCTTTAACCATTGGAACTCTTTTTTTTTTTTTTCTTTTTTTTTTTCCTTTTGTTTTTTTAAATGGCTTCAATGTTTTAGATAGCTTAGCTGATTCAAGAAAACTCTTAACTCTTAGCTCAGGAACACTGAATTACTTTATTTAGGCCTTCTGTTCGTAACATAAACATTGTCCTGCTAAGAGATAGATCTCTTTCATGAATGAGGAAGGCCCTTTGACATGATTTTCCACTTCTGTTTTATAACAATAAATACTGCTGATTTTTCAAGATCTAAGTTTCAAAGCTGTTAGTTGGTAAACGTGAAAAGCAATGTGTAACTATGTCCTGGTCTGCTCCTTGATGGATCTGCAGTGTGTTTCAGAAGGCCAAGAAGGATAATTAATTTTGTTAATTTTGGAGGAGTCATCACAGTGAGGATAGATTGATGTACTCCCCAGAAAAGAAGCATTTTCTTTGGGGGTATTTCTTCCATCTTTTTTGAGCCAAAAGAAGAGAGGGAGGTATAGATAGGTGTGCTGTAGTGAAGGTAAGCTCCACATTCTCCTTTTCTTCCTTTCTTTATTTCTTCTGGGCTCTTGTATGAGAATATGTTTTTGGATGTCTTTCCTGATAGTCTTTTAAGAGGACTCACTTCCTCCTGTAGGGCAATATTTAGATTTAACAAAAAATGTGTTAAGGTATAGTCATGCTTCTGTGATAAAAGAAAACAGAGCTGATTTTGTAAACTACAAAGAGAGACAACAGGAGGTTACATTATGATTTTGTTGTTGAAATGTTCGTTAATATCCATATAATTAGTTTGCATCTTAAATATCTTCTATTATTTTGGATGTAAGAATTATGGACAAAGGGAGATCCTGAGAGACTGTATGGACAAATATATTTTAAATTATCCTGCTTTTTCTCCGCAATACTCCTTTGCCTTTTTTTCTTCTGTATTCTTCAATAGCTGATAGAAAAGTAGCTCAAGTAATCTGTTACGTATGCACTGACTGACAGTTTGTTGGTATCCTTATTAAGTGTTATGATAAAATGCTTTTGTTACAAGATGTTACTTTTAGATAATAAAAAGAATGAAAAATAACTGTACTGGTAAATAAATCTTCCTTGAAAAAAAATCTGTTGTACTAGTTGTTATGACTTTAGGCTTTTTCAATTTAGTTTGATTTTTTTGTTTGTTTGTTTTTTTTTAAGGATGAGCAAAACTTTTACTTTCCTATGGTGGAAAGAAATGAAAATTTTAACTAGATAAAGTTTGGGTTGAGAGTAAACATTGAAAATGTTTCAAACAGGGAACCTTTCTAAGGGATGATGCTATCTAAGTTTGTAAAAATTAGCCATGATATTGTGATGTGGATACTCATCCATGATTTAATAACTGTTTGTTTTCTGACAAGTATTTTCCTGAAGAGCCTGAGCTCCTTAAAAGTGAAAGTAAGTATATCTGTCCAGAGATTTCTCTAGGAGGTAGTTCTGGAAAGAGTTTTGGTAAGGTTACAAGTGTTATAAATTTAATTTTTTTTTTGTTACTATCTTCTTTTTTGAGACATGCATATACTTTGTATTATGTGCAGAAGTATTTTAGATGTGCTCTTTTTCTCAAGTGTGCTTTGGTGTGAAAAATAAAAATGATTTGTAAAAAAACACTTAATAGTATCTCAAGCACTGTTTAATCTGTGCTCAGTTATTGGGGTAAGATGATTTATATCTAATTTTCAGCACCAGTGATATTTTTTTATTGGATTGTATTTCATGTTGTCTCCATTGATACCTATTTAACTTTACTAATGTTTTGCAAGAAGTCTCTGTTAAAAATTTCCAGTTTCTAGTACCAGTTGCCTTTGGGTAAAGATGACTTTTCTGGTGATCTAAGACTTGGTTTTGGGTATACAGAAAGAATAAAAACATGCGAGCCAATCTTATCCTTTCAACAGACTAAAATCTGATCTGACCTCCCCACCCCTGCATTTTTCAAAGCTTTCTATTCCTTGGGGCTTTCTATTCATTTTATTCTCTTAGAAACCATGCCATTATCTTGCTCACTAATGAAAATGCTGAACTCTTCCAAACCGCTGCCTAATGCTCTCTAGCAGGCAACTGTTCTATCCATTCCTCTGGAGAACCTCACACCAAGCACTACCCTCTGTTCCACAGTGCCTACAGCACTGCTTTTTATAGTGCTCACAGACAGCCACATGCCCTGGCTTAGTTTCCAAGCCTGTTTGCATTGATTCTAAACAGCTGCAGCACTTCTCAGAGCAAAGGTTAGCTCTTGCTTGCTGATGGTAGCACTGACAGAATGCACAGACCTTTACTGTGGAACAGGAAACCTTTATAATTCCTGTTGTGAATTTTGCTTTTATAGCAATGTGAAGAATGTTGAAATTATAAAACGTTCAACTTGCATGCAATTCTGCTGGAAGTTATTTCCACTGAAGTTTTATAGCCATTATTTATTTTGGGATCAGGTGGTACTAATGTGATCCCTAAATGAGCAAAATCGCACAACCGTGATATTTGTCATGGTCAATTGGATTTTTAGTGTCAACAGGTCTTTCAAATCCATTGTAAGCATTACTGCAAGTCTATAAGGACAATCACAATTGGAAGCTTGATTACAGAAGGGTCTTCTGAGCTTTGTCTGTATTTTCTGTGTTTTTAAATTATAATATCCACAAAGTCAAAAAATGAACAGCTAGTGTGTTCTGCCACTACAGGAATATCAGTGAAATGGGAACCAAAGTTTGTTACAAATATCAGATTGGACTTGCTCTCTCTTGATACAGAGGTTTCTCACAAAATTAAAATGAAGTTAAATGGATGTTATAATTGTTCCTCTTTAGAGAGCTTTCGAAGAAGTTAAGTACTTTATTTCTTCCTCCTAATGTATTCCATGCAGTAGTTGTTGGTAACAGTGATGTGGATACATCTCCCAAATAGACTATCTGTGAAAGTTCTTTCAGTTACTTTTTTGGGTGGCCTTGATACGCTTTGCTCCAATCCTGCTAACAGAAAGCGCATGATGTGTGATTTAGATGGCTTTGTTAAAAGCTGTCTTGTTGAATTCCTGGTTAGTAATTGTTCCAGAGCTTGGGTTGAAGCAAAACCTATTAACAGCTATTCCAAATTGCCTTAAGGTTGGGAAAAATATTACACTATACAGAAATGACTGATAGAATATTTTCAGATATGAGTTACTGTATATATTCATGCTTAAAGATAGTTGGAAATCAAATTTGCATATTATATAGTTATTAACAGACATAAGAACAATGTGATAATTATCTAAAGAATTAGGAGAATTTTTACTGTTGGGTAAAAAGGTTGAAAAGTTAAACCATATTTTAGAAGTGGATTAATAGATCAAATCTGAAAGTAAAAACTAAATACAAAGTAGATTTTAAAATGAAAGATGTATACTTTCAGATAGACCATGTGTGTATCTACAGCAGTTGTTGAGTGAAAAACAGCTAGTGTAACCAAAGCTATGGCTTCACTTTGGAAAAAAAGAAGGTGCAAAAATATGATTGAAGGCAGTGAATAAGAGAACATGGAACTATTGCTTGCTTCATCTTGCACTACTAAAACTAGACAGCACTCAATTAAGGTAGTAAGAGGTGAATTTAGAACAGATGAAGTAAAGTGCTGCTTTATGCAGTGAGCACTGAACTTCTGTAATTTACTCAATATTGTGGAGTCAGGTGGTGTAAGCAGGTTCAAAAAGGAATAGTTGTCATAAACAAAGTAACAGCTTGGGAGTAGGTTCTAGCATCCCTAACCAAACTTTTGTAGCTGATGTGCAAGTGTGCTGGGAGAAACTACTGGACAAATATGTTCTCTGTATAAATAGCATTTCATTTTGCTACTCTGAAGTACTGTGCTGGATGGATCTGGCTTATCAGGACAAAGTTCTTAGATATAAAACCTTCAGTTTTTCACTCAAAATTATTTTTTCTACTAGCACTTGCTGGCAGCCTCTTAAGAGCTTACAACCAACATGAAAATGGAAGAACACTTTCTTTCTAAATTACTAGTGGGTTTTGTGTGTGTGTGTTCACTTTTTCCTTTTTATAGGCATTGGGAACATCAGTATGCATTTCTTGCCAGTATAAACTAATGAAAATGTCAGATATTTACCATAAAATAAAACTATCTCATGACTGTTGCTTTGACTGCTTTTGAGTGCTTGCCAGAGATTAGACTGTGGATATAGTTTTATTTTAGTAACTTCATGTTGGGTAGCCCTGCACTCTAGTTTACCCAGGTTTGTGCCGGAACAAATCAAATATGAAGTAGATGTCTTATTTATTTTGGAATTCAGAATGCAAAATATGGATATTTTAAGAGAGTGTGTTCTGTGTGCTGTCATCAACTATAATTCTTTCTTCTTCCAGTGATTGAGTATTAACAGTGGCATGCATGTTTTTGTGGAATATGTTACTACTTATATCCCACTCACAGAACTACAAAACAGCTAGCTCAACACTCCCAAGTTTTTCTTTAAATCATCTGACCCATTTTTTCAGATGTCCTTAATTTTCAATAAATCAATAATACATTGCATACTTTTTGCTTTATTACCCATAGCCAGTGCTTTATACTGATAGAAATAGCAGAATGCTAGTATATTTGCACAGGAGCCTGTGAATCTCAATATTCACCTATTTGGGCCAGAAACTATTGAAGTACTGTAATTTTTGAGTGTCAGGCACAGCATAGCTTTGTAGATATAGACCCATGCACACTAGTAAATTGGAATTTTGAATGCTAAAATTAAAAATAAATTGATCTCTAAAAAATAAAAATAGTCCTTAGAGATGTAATATTTTGAGCAGAAATGAGTCTTGGATAAATTTTTAAAACATTCTGTAACATCACCTGCCTGGACGTGTTCCTGTGTGATGTAGTCTAGGTGATCCTGCTCTGTCAGGGGAGTTGGACTAGATGATCTTTCGAGATCCCTTCCAACCCCTAAGATTCTGTGATTCTGTGATTACTATGAACTTACCTTATTTATGTGTACCTATACCAACCTAAGTATGAACGTCCTCTTTAATTTCTTTGTTTAGTTTTTAAACTCCCATTCTAAAAGAAAAACCTGAAAAGGCCATCTGTCTTCTTATGTCTCTGGGAAGTGGCTGAGTGGTTTCTTTAGGAAAGATAGCATGTTATCAGTGATCTTTAGAACCTCCAACAGATTATTAAAAAGTTAAGGTTTAGAATGTGGACAAATATGTCTTCAAGTAGAGC
>NW_009952263.1:3750308-3783674 GCF_000747805.2 Chaetura pelagica | reverse complement strand
TGTGGGGACAAGCTGAAATTTGGCCTTTATGTAGGGCCAAAAGTATTTGTAAGGTGCCTGATATGACTTCTACTTAATTAATCCTACTCTTTCACATATTTCTTAATGCACCCATTTCTGTTACGTTCAGATGTTTCGGTTCTTTTTCCTCAGTAAAGAAATGTCCATTCTTGTAAAGAAAAAAGTATTTCTGAAAGGAATTACTGTGTTCTTGCCTTTGGCTGGAGCATATTTTGTAGTTGAGGTTGTGCAGAACTTTGCTATGCAGCTCTGCAAGAGAAGCAAAATTGCACCACAAATTAATAGTCCTGTTGACTTCTCTCATAGACTTTTTCCAAATATGTGCCTGAGAAGGTGATTACCTACAGCACTGATTGGCAAGAAAATTAGCTCCAAATGGGTACTATACATGCGATCTATGGAGCATTCCTCCAAAAGGCACCAGAACCATCTGCTAGTGAGAACTCCTAGATAATATGCTTCAGGACTTTATTTCAATTTTCACATCCATCTGTTCTGATCATTAGACACATCTGATCTCCCTGTTGGAGAGGCTGTTTCTGACCGAGAAGGGGTGAGGTGGGCAATGCAGCTTTATGTAAGTGTTCCAGAACTCTGACCCCTCTCCTTCTGTCCTCCCTCAAAGCTGAGCAAGAGATGTGTCTTTCAGCAGACACAAATAAGAAAGCTTTATTTTAATTGACATAAAGGAGGATATTTATTTTCATTTTGGTAGAGCTTTGAGGCTAGTACTTAGCTTTTCAAGTGCATCAGCTGGTGGCTGGTCACAGGTGGAGTTCCTCAGGGCTCAGTGTTGGGAACATTTCTGTTTAACATCTTTATCAACGAGGATACAGAATGCACCCTCAGTAAGTTTGCAGATGACACCAAGTTGGGTGTGAGTGTTGATCTGCTTGGGGGTAGGGAGGTTCTGCAGAGGGACTTGGACAGACTGGATCCATGGGCTGAGGTCAATTGTATGAGCTTCAACAAAGCCAAGTGCCAGGTTCTGCCCATGGGCCACAACAACCCCTTGCAAAGCTACAGGCTTCCAGAAGAGTGGCTGGAGAGATGCCTGCCTGTTGTAAAGTGACCTGGGGGTGCTGATCGACAAGTGACTGAATATGAGCCAACAGTGTGCCCAGGTGGCCAAGAAGGCCAATGGCATCCTGGCCTGTGTTAGAAATAGTGTTGCAAGCAGGTCTAGGGAAGTGATCCACCTCCTGTACTCAGCACTGGTGAGGCCCCGCTTTGAGTCCTGTAGTCAGTTTTGGGCACCTTAATACAAGAAAGACATTGAGGTGCTGGAGGGGGTGCAGAGAAGAGTGGCTAGGCTGATGAAAGGCCTTAGAGAACAAGTCTTATGAAGATTGGCTGAGGGAACTGGGGTTGATTAGTCTGAAGAAAAGGAGGCTGAGGGGAGAACTTATCACTCTCTACAACTCCCTCAAAGGACATGGTAGAGAGTAAATAGTGATAATACAATAGGGAATTACCTAAAGCGACAGCAGGGGAGGTTTAGTCTGGACATCAGGAATTTTTTTTTTCTTTGACAGGGTTTTCAGACATTGGAACAGACTGCCCAGGGAGGTGGCTGAGTCACCATTCCTAAATGTGTTTAAAAGTTGTCTAGATGTGGTGCTTGTGAATATGGCCTAGTGCTGAACTTGGTAGAGTAGGGTCAAAATTTGGACTTGATAATCTTGAAGGTCTTTTCCAACCTAAATGATTCTATGGTTCTGTGATCTAATACTAGCTTTGCCAAGCAGATGCAGAAATCTAGCAGCAGGACAAGTTTCAAGACTTCACAAGTGCTGGTTAGATTATTGAGTTATCCTGGGCTTGCTATTCAGGGGTTGCAGTAATACATCTGTAGGTAAATTGTGACGTAATGGATAGGAAGTGTTCCAGTTTTTGCTGTCATATCTGAATGGATGGAAATTTGATCATGAATGGTTTTGTGTTGGCTTTATTTTTGTTAGTTTCCATGAATTCAAGCAGTAATCAGTTAGGCTCGGTGCAATTCACAGTGTATAAAAATGACTTCTGCACAGATCTGACAGTAATGGTACAGACCTTTTCTCACCTCTCTTACCAGTATATCCCTTCCATTTGTTTAATTCAGAAAAGCTTATCTGATCCTTATATTTATGGCATGACTTAGTTTATGTAATACTGAGAATATCTGACTTTGCATGTAAGTCAAGATGCTATCCAGAAACTTGTACAGTATAAAACATCATGCTGGGGAGAAAATGCTTATTTGTAGCAAAACAATGTAGTTCCCCCCTTTCTGTATCTATCTAGTAACATTATTTACTGTGTTAGTTCTGATTTCTTTGAGCCTCTGATTCCAATAATTCTGTCTTCACTCTGAACTTATGCTTTGACTGAAAGTCTTCTGAAGGGTGTCAGTAATATTTCAATCCTTGTCATAAGTAATTTTGTTGCATAGCTGCGTCCTATTGCTGAGAATTAGATGTCTCTTTCTGAAATGTTCAGAATGGTCTTTATGTTGCTGAAGAGACCATTTTTGTTACTTTTATTTAAAAAAGGAAAGGAATGGGGGACTTTTTAATCCTCATGTTGATATATTCCACAAGAATATATTTTATTGTCATCTAGGAAAATCAGACTTGCAATTTAGATGCTAACTTAAATACATATGCTCATTTTACATAATATTAAATTCTCATCAATATTTAGTTTTTTTAAAAAGAAAAAGTTGGTTCATGTAATTTGCAACACTACTGAGATCTTCTCATATATAAACATTTTTTACTTTCCTAATTTTATTACTGCCCCCGTGTGTGATCGTGACTTCAGGATCTTTGCTTTTAATATCGACAGGAAAACGGAAGCAGCTGTGCAGGGTTCTATTAATGCGTTTACACTGTCTGACCACTAGATGTCACACACCTCTCTGTGAATGTCTAACACCGCTTAACCCCAGTGTTTGGGTTTTTTTTAATAACCTACTTGTAAATATTTTTTTTCCTCTCTTTTGTTTTTCCAGAACTCTAATATTGTCTTTGAAGAAGTGTTTGTTTCTAAATGTCAAATATTTCTTTCTTTACCTACTTTCACCATTTGCTCTTCATTTGCTAACTTGGTAGTCAAAGTACTTCTGTTTTGTGACAAATATTTGGACTTTGTTCAGCACTTTTCTATTTTTCTTTCTCTTTGAAGTAATTCGTTTTCCTTTTTGTTGTAGATGTTTATTTTTGTGGGGACATAACATAGGAAAGATAAATTTAAAAAAACCACACCACCTTAGGAATTCTGTAAGTCTCTTGATTCTCTTTTGGTTGTGGCAGATCTTTGAAAGTATCGTTACCTTACTAATATTCCTATCACTAATTGAGTTCTTCAGAGGCCTTTCACTAGTCTTCAAGCCAATATTCTTGTGCTGAATACTGAATTCTATTTGTACACCTTTAGTGCTGTAAAAAAAATCCAACCCACATCAGTTCTTTTCTAGTCAGTTAATTTTGTCACCTCTTGAAAGGGTAGCATGTTTCATACTTGGTACCCAATATATAGTGTTCTTTTGTGTTTTTGTGTTTTTTTGTTGGTTATGGTTTGGGGTGTTGTTGTTTTGGTGCTGTGTTTTGGGTTTTTTTGTGTTTTTATTTTTCCCCTCATCTTACAGAATATATTCATTTTTTCTTTCCTTATTCCAAAATCTTCATTTTTCCTGTGGTTCATATTCTTCCTCCAAAGAAATTGATATGTTCTCTTTCTTAAAGAAAATCAGGTTTTGTGTACAAAACTAACAGAAAGTTCAGATTTGGGGAATTACAAGCGAAGGTCTTGGTGGTTTTGAAAAAAACCTGAGGGACAGGTTTTGGACAACAGCAAACCATCAAAGTTTAGCCTGATCATGCCACTGTTAGAATGCTTTAGTGGAACTTGCAATAATGTTCTACAACTATGGATCTGGTCCAGTGTGATTAAATTAAGTTACAGTCAAGATAAATGTCATGTTGAATTAGCAACTGTCACATCACAATGCGGTCCAAAAAACTACAAGCTTAAGGGTCCATACTTTTGAAGTACTCTCTTCATTTCATATGAGCAGTGTTTGGTCTCCAGGTGCAAGTCTTGGTACGTGCATATAGCAAAACCCAAGAGTTTTGTGAATGTGTTGAAGATTATCTCTGTTTTATGATGTGAAAGTTTGTGAAGTTTAGAAGCCAAAAACTTACAGGCATTCACTTTCTTTTCTTGTCAAAAGGTGGAAAGCATGATCCCAAAAAAACATTTGTTCTGATCCTTCATGGAACATTTTTTTATCAAGCTACTAAGATTCAGTCTAATGCTCTTCTATAGCTACAGAGAATTTCATATAGGCTTTAAAGCTGCTAAATAAGAAACCTCAAAAGGACATGAGATTTGAACAGAAGTAGATTTTGAAACAATGGGTCTTTTATTTTTATGTCTGTTCAGGCAGGTTAGAGGTATAGATTTTATTACAGTTTTATTAATGTTATATGTAATGTTATAGATGACTTTATGCTTAATAAACAATAGTACTGGGACTTCTATCAGATGTAGACATAGTTATTAAAAAAGTTAATTTTAAATTATATTGGTTTGTACTTAATAATTATTTTTTTGTTGTTGAAAATCTCCAGTTTTCATAAGTAGCATCTTATTTATTCAGAAATTGTAGGAAAATAATCTGCATTTTAGCTTAGGTAGTGCCATATCATCCAAGTCACCCTACCTGCTGAAACTTTATAGTTAGTCAGAGGCCTAGTGCTCTCTGAAGGATCACACTATCCAAGCTTCAGAGCATTGATAGTGGAAGGTAGAGAACTGCACTGGATTTCCTACAGATGCCCAGAGAGTATTCATTCACATTTTGGTAGCTATATAGAAAATTACAGCAGTGTTCAATTCAATTTGTTTTGGTGATGATTTGAAATACCAGCTTATAAATATGTTGTTTGTGAAAGTTTCATGTGATTTATACTGCCAAATTTCACACAATGTGGAACTGTCTTTTGGAGGTACATACTATAAATGTATCCTTGTGCTCAGTGATTGCTGCTAGACTAGAATCAAGGCTGGAAACAAAGTTAAGGTGAAAGTTAAGGTGGTGAAACTGCAACAGGTTGTCTGGCAACATGGTAAATGCCCCATTCCTGGAGACATTCAAGGTCAGGTTGGTTGGGGTCTGAGCAATCTGGTCTACCTGTGCTCATTGCAGGCAGATTGGACTAGGTGATCTTTGGAGGTTCCTTCCAACCTGAACCATTCTATGATAATAAATCAATTACAACAGTTGTATTAACATTTCAACAGGTAAGGAATGCATTTATATAATGAATAAACAGTATAGCAATTTATTTCATTTGTCAGAAATATTTTGCTGCTGCTTCTGTTGTTATTTAAGTGCTTTTGGCAGTACTAGAGGATCATGCAGGTGATAATGGCAGTATTGCACAAGAAAAGAGTGAGACCTTTTATAAAATTTGTTATAAAATACAAATTTCTATTCTTCTGATTAAAACTTATGATAACCATGGTATTAGGCTAATATTTTTAAGTGTGATATCCATGTTTTGTGCTGTCAACCAACCACTTTTAGACTTTAAGCTCTTAAGGTAGTTCGAAAAATAACTGAGAAAAAATTCTGGTGTTCTTTATGCCAGAATATTAATTACATTATTTTTTATTTTTTTTTAAAGCACTTCTAGAAGACTGTAATAATGTGTTTTAAGAGATTATAAAAGCAATTGCATTTGTAAATATTGTACATTTTGCATTTCATTCATATTACTATTCTTGGCATGTTTTTCAAATTTTTCACATACTCTTTTTTGTGTATTTTCTGTATTTTAAAAGTAGATATTTCAAATCTGCCACTGTAGAATTGTGAAGCACAAAGGGAACATCCTTTGTGGGACAGGAAAGCAATATCCATTCTAAGATCTGATAGCTCGGTTAGTTTTTTTTATGTGTTAGTCATAGTTCAGGCTTAAATGGTCACATATGAATGTTATTTAAGAAGTGGCATGTAAAATATTTGTGTGGTTATGCCCAACAGCGTAGTTCAGCTAATGCTTTAAACTATATGTCTCAATTTAATTAAATTTGTTAGAATTCCTTTAAAATTGTCACTAAAGTCCCCAATAATTAATCTCCAACAAGTTGTTGGAAAAATAAATCCCTACCTTGTTATTTCATTGCCAAGTGTGTGAAAACAAACAAATAAACCAATGCACATTCATTGCTCCCAGCATGGACCTCCAAAGGAGCTGCAACACTACAAGTCATTGGTATGAACAGTAAGAGCTTGCCATGTATTTAAATATAAACTATTTGTTGCAGGTAGCTATGCTTCAAGACTCTCTAGTTTGTCAAGTTTCTTGTACAAAATAGTGAGCTCTAATTATCTTCAAAACTTGCATCAAAGATTTTGTTGGTGCCTTTTGTGTGCATGTTTTTTGGTTTGTTTGTTTAAATTTAACCTTAAACTCCCATTTAACACATAAGAAAACAGATTGCCTACATTTTGGCCTTTTTGTCGTTTTGTGCTTTAAAAAAAAACAACAAAAAAACAAAACCCATGTATATTTTTGCATACTTGGCCTGCTTGGAGTCAAATCAATGGCTTTAGGCACAAAAACAGGTGGACAAATTTCAAAAAAATCAAAACATTGAGTACCAAACTCTTAAAAATCAGGTCACAAGTATTGTAATGGGTCCCTGGGTTTACAAAGCATGTCTGAAAGGGGATTAATTTTCTGAAAAAAGCTGTCTGAATAGTTTTGAAATTTTAGAGAAGTGATACTCAGTCTGAAGTTCCTTTTAAATTTATCAGCAAATACCACTATTAGTAGTTTTTCCAGGTGTCATAACACTAGTTTATACGAATTATACCATTTTTAAATGTATTAATTTACCAAAGTGAAGTTTCTGGAATTTATTTTTTTTTCAGTACACTACACTCCAACACAAATATACATCTATTAGTAAAAATATGAAACAATTGTTAAATATGGAATTCGAAAAGGACTTCTAAAGTACTAGTAGATAGTAAGTTGCTCTGCTTTAAGATCTTGTTACGCTTTTGTCCCTTTATCTGGAACTACAACTGTACTTTTGTGATAGTTAAAAGATTTCTGATTTCCAGCCTGAAGTGATTTGTCATAGATTTACAACCATTTTATTCAGGCCTGTGTTGTGCTTATGTTTAAACAGCTGTGTTCCTTCTTGGTGTTGCCATTCAACAAGTGTTTATTACTAAACAGTGATCTTCACTTGCACCATAAATTGACATTACTGCTCTTACCTCAACTTCAGGCCTTTTTTTCTGTGCCAGCATAGATTTATATTCTCAGAAAGTAAGTGCCATCAGGAAATTGAAGACTGAAAGCTTTTATAATGACTAATTAGTTCCTCGACCCAGTTCACTGCATAGCTACTTGAGCATTTGGATTGCCGGAAAGGTGCAGGTAATGCTGAGCCAGAAACAAATACCAGTGGCATTGGGGGTAAGGAAAAAATGTAGTCTGACATTGCTTTATGCAGGTGTACGTTCTTCTTATAAAACAGGATGTTTTCCTTTCTCTGATCATCCTAGTAACATTTCTCTGCATGTGTCTCAGTTTAAATTCAGTTTTCTTTAATATAACTTGCCACAATTCCTTATAGCGGCATATATAGGGGCTTATTATTGCGATGTAAAATAGCATAAAGACTTCTCTTACTCTACTGAAATGATCTTTTCTGATTTAAGGTCATGTTTGCCTTGTAGTGTTGCATCACCTTGGTGGCTCAGTTGTCCCAAGATTGACTAATATGTTATGATCTTCATTTCCCTAATAGATTTTCAGTGTATTAGTTTCTGAGGAACTGCCACAGAACTAGATTTGGGCATAAATAGTTGTGTATGTTGACAGACTGATGTGTCTGCAAAATCATCACGGTACAGAATTGCTCCCATAGCTCATCCTCTCTTAGCAGCTCAGGGTGCCAAGATCACGCAAGCATTAGCAGCAGTGACATGAAATTATGGTGACTGTGTACTCATCCCCTTCCGCCTACACCTCTTCCTTGGCCGTGTCAACTCCATTGCTTGAGGGGATAACAAAATAGGAAGTGGTTCCTTTCAGCATGGGGGAGTAGAAGATGCATATAAGGACTTAAAGATGGCTCCTATTTCTAGCAGCTCTGGGTAGCTTTTAAGTTTCATAGCTATGTATAACTGGGACTCAGTTTGGGTTTTTCTTCCCTCTTAATTTCTCTAGATTGGAAACAACATAGTGTTCCAGGAGGGTTTGGCCCCTGACAGAGGTGAGCACAGAGCAGGCATGAGGATTTTGGCTGCCTGATCCTGGAACTGATAGTTCTTTTGACCTGGGATGTGCCTGTCTTATGTCTCTGACACAGCTGTCAGTGTTCTGTTGTCCTCCTCAGGCAGGGTGCAGGGACCCAGCCCTGAGTCAGTGGGGAGTTTGTGCAGAAGGCAGTGGGACTGTGGCCATCTGATATTGGTGGTAGGGATGTTGCTTAGCTCAGCAACACACAAACTTTTCAGGGAAGATGTTTCTGTTGTGGTTCTTCTGTCATCATTGTGAAATATAGTTTTGATGCCTGTTCATGCTGAGAAAATAAGTAATTTTATCCTCTCCTTGAGGGCATAAAAATCCAATTTGGCATACACCTCTAAGAAGCCTTGAGTGCTGAACCTGTGTCTCAACCTCATACTTCTTATTATTAAATGTCACGACACTTCTATTACTCCAGTTCCCAAGTCACCCAGTTTTTCCTTTCGTAGTTCAGTTCTCTGTATTGACACATGGTTAGGAGGCATTGACATCACTGCTACATTTTATGCCAGGCAGTTTTAAATATATTTAATAAGATTGTTCCCAAAGATGATCTTTGAAGAACTCCACTACTAACTTAACTCTAGGGCAGAGGTCTAGCACACAGGAGTTGACATCTCCTCCATAGCCACTTCCTTGCTGCTTACAATTGTCGCATTCATACCCATTTTATGTAAAACTTCTTTGTAGTTTATCACAGGGGTCTAGGTAAATTCTACCAGTCATTCTAACAGGATTGGCTTAGTCGTCATGTCACTTAATCTAATTTTCCATTTACGCTCATGTATTTAATGGTTTGTTCAGAAGTTGTTTTAGATCTTTTGTACTCCACAATCAGATGTGTTTAGATCACTTTTTTCTGTACTGTGTGCTGACATAGAAATGGTATAGCAATAGAAAAGTAGGACAACATTAACTAATGGCACAAGTTAAGACTATTCTGTAATATTATTTTCAGTTATGGTTGCTCTATTTCAAAAGGAAAACTTATTGAAAAGAAAGCCGTAAGAATGTTTTTGGGCTTCTTGTAATGTGTGTTATAATGAGAGACTTAGGAAGCTTAATCTGTTCAATACGTTTCAGTGAGGATTCAGAGGTAATTTGATCAGAGTTCAAAAATAGGTGCATGAAAATGAGATTTCTAGTATTTGATTGCCTTAGAACAGTAAATGATGTAATGAGGTCCAGAAGTTCAAAACTGAAGGTAGAGAAATTCAGACTCATAAATAAGGTGCGTATCTTTTAACAATGAGGGTAACTAACCTTTTGAACACATGATTTAGGGAGTCGTTACTTGGAATCATTACAAAGAGATTTAGATTTGTTTTAATAGTAGGAGGTTTCACTGGCCTGTTTAGGAAGTGTGGTGATGCCAATTTAGCTATAGTCTCTTTTGGCCTTGATATTTTTCTACTTCTCTGTTAAAATTCTGAAATATAAAGCAAGTCCATCCAAAAAGCAAAAGAAAGGAAATAAAATTAACCTCTATTTTCCGTTACCACATATAATGCACATATTTTCATTTTATATACTCAGGAGGAAAAGACAGAATGAATCTGTTTGTCTTCCTCTTAATAATTTGCAAAATACGGTATTTTATAACAATGAACTGTTGGAAATAATATCTTCATTTTATAATGCAATGAAGTTTGTAATTTCATCAAGATTATTTGAGCTTGAATTAATTCCTAGTCAGTCGTTGTCATATGACCTTTTAAGAGAAATCTTAACCTTGCTGAGAGAATTAAAAATGGATGAGCATTCTTTGATGGATGGATTAATGGATTGTCATCTAGTACATATTAATACAAAAAGTTTTAATTAGTGCTCTTTTTTGATACAAATAAATTGTCAATGTCACTAGTGGAAAGTTGAAACTGATGCAATGTCATTTATCAAAAATCCTGTGGATCTAAGAACAGGAAATCAAAAGCTTTTTATAGAACTTCGTAAAGAGACTGCAATATACTTAGGTGTTCAACAATTACACTCATTTTTTTTGCCTAAGCATCTGTTTCAAGAACATAAAAAGAGATGTTGCAGAATCTTACTGGAGAAGCCTACTTTTGCTTTTTAAATGATGAAATACTGAAAGCCTAAGTGGGCACTATGGTACTTAATCTTTGCCTGAAATTCTGTTACATATTTATCTGGGGTGTATTTAGTCCAGAATACTTGTAATCATTTATTTTAACATAAATGGGGTTTAGGAAATGCTTATTTTAGAAATGTAGTGAAGCTAAACATAGTAGTATGCCATTGCATAATTTCATTCCGTAAGGGCAAAATTTGAAGCAGAAAGTACAAAGTTTGTCTGGATTTGTCAGTTAAATCAGATGTCCAGCGTGAATACTGCATTATTTTAGTCATTATACAGTATATTTAGAAAGCTTCATGTTTTGAGTTGTACTGGAGAGAGCTAAAAGAAATTTATTTTAATCCTGCAGATAATGTAAATGAAATCTTCTGTATAATTTGCATGATATAGTACTATTTTAAAGTTGTAATATTGTCGCCATTCTGTTCACAGCAGTTTTTATGTGTCATATTAAATCAAGCCAAATTGCTGTTTTTTTAAAATGATCCACTAGAGGATAAAGGAATACTATCTACTCTATTTTGAAGCATGAAACTGCTGAATAGGAGCATAATGCATCAGTATGTTGCAGTATACCATTTTACTCTATGGAAAAAAGTGTAGGAAAAATCCACAGCAGCTGGAACTAAAGCATCGTGTTAACTGATCTCATTTAAATTGATCTGACATGTCATGACATTATATGACATAATCTAACATAATTGATTAGAGACATCCTTGCCTCTAAATTGGAGAGACATGGACTTGATGAATGGACCACTTGGTGGATAAGGAGTTGGCTGAATGGTCACACTCAAAGAGCTGAGGTCAATGGTTTGATGTCCAACTGGAGATCAGTGACAAGTGGTGTTCCTCAAGGGTCAGAACTGGGACTGGTGCTGTTTAACGTATTTGTTGGTGGCATGGACAGTGGGATTGAGTGCATACTCAGCAAGTTTGCTGATGACACCAAGCTTTGTGGTTCATTCGACATGCTGGAGGAAGTGTTAAAAAGTCATAAACTTAACATCATCTTAAAAATAAGTGAATTTACATGCTGAAAACATTTAAACTGCTATTTCTGCGAACACAAACCCTGAGGTTGTTGACTTCATTATTACTGGTAAGAGGTTTGCAGATAAGCTACACTCACAATTGATGCCAATAGAACAATATTGTAGGACAGAGTATGGAGAATCAGGTAAATGATAATGAGTTGTAATTCACCCTCTTCTAACTATATAATTATTAGTATTATAAGAAGAAAAAGTAATAATTATTATTATAACTGGTAACATTGGTGTGACAGAAGACTTGGAATAAACAGTCCTGGAGAACAGTGATGTGTTTTCATTTGATCTCATTTCTAAATTGCAACTTCAGGACTTCTTGTCCTACTAGGCATTTGAAAAACAAATATGGGTGTCTATGGATTATTTCTTGTGAATGGGCTACAAATACCCAAAGAAATTTTTGATAGTGTGGATGTGATCTGAAATTCATGAGATTCAGGGAATGAGAGAAGAAAAGGAACATTGCTGTCTTTATGTATAAGAAAAAGAGATGAGACACAGTTAAGCAGAGTTTTTTTAAAACAGAGGCTTTCTGAGAACTATGTGTAAGACTCATATAAATACAGATAAATGCCAGAAACCATAAGGTGTTGGGGTTTTTTTGCACACAAGTTGTTACAGGGCTTATGTCGGGGTCTCAAAAACAGTTACAAAGACAAGTCTTAGCTATACAGAGTGGTTCAAGATTTGATGTGGACAGAACTCCTTAAGATGTCTTTAGTGCACAGGCTGACAAATCAAGAAGCAAGTTTAGATTTTAATTATTTGCACAAGCAGCACTTGAAAAGAAAACTATATTGTTTCATTGATTTGTGCTTCTAAACAGATTGTGAACCATTAGTGTTTTTTTTTAATGATTCCTTTCTAAAATTTATTAGAAATATCAGAAGAAATTTGCTGTTTTTTTCTTAGTGTATACTAATTTTAAAAGTCTTTATAAATAATAGTAAATTTTTATTGTTTTAAGTACGTAGAAAAGCCTAGTCCATGTGGCACTGTAGAAATACACTGAAAGTTACCACCTTCCAAGTATTTCAAAATGTCTGTAAATAGAGCTGACAGATATCTGAAGGAAGATGGACATTCAAAGAAATAAGCTTATTATGCAATATTTCAGAACAGGTCGTTAGCAGAGTCAGAGGAGAGACCATATCACCAGACTGTCTTAACCAAATGACCAGAGTTTACTTTCCTTATAATACCATTAAACTTTAATAAGAAATTTTAAGGAAAACTGGTGATCCATAGCAGTTAATTATGTTAAACATTTTTTCATTTCTTTGCTAATAAGTTAAATCTTTGGTCAAGAGTCAATTTTTTGTATTTATAGACACACCCAGCCTCCCCACATGCCCCCACTGTTGCAGCCAGTATTTCAAGGCTTAACTCTACTAGCAGAATTATGAAATCTTGACTTTTGACACATACATGCTTGGTGTAGCATCTTGTTTACTTTTGAATTAGAAAAACTTCTATAATGATAAACTTAAATGTAGACTGAAGTTCATTTTGTAGCCAAATTTAATAACAAGGGAAATAAAGTATCATAGCTAATTGTCACTGAAATACCAGAGTTTATTTTTACTTTCTTAGGGAGAAAAATACTCAGAAAAATGTATTTGGACTTGAACAAATAGAAAGTTTAGGAATAGACTTTTAAAATCGTTTCTATGTATTCTAATAAGCTGAATAAAGTAATCATTTTTTGTTACTTGATAACACTGTGAGTAACATACAGAGTAATTTCCTAAGTTATTTCTGCATTCTTCAGCTAGTCATGTATCTATGGTTTATATGGATACAAGTGCACTTTTAGTGTATTCCAGTGAGGAGTAAGGACAAACAGAAACCCGGTTCTGGATTAAACCCACTATTTCTTAATAGTAAATTCACAGTGCTGTTGAATCCTTTGTCTCAGATTGTTTAGTTGACACAGTTCTGCAGAACTAGCTTTGGTTTAAAACCAGTTGAACCAACTTGACATATAATGAACTCATGTGATTTGGATCTTCTATAACAGAGGGCTGGATTCTGTGGTAATCCTATGCCACAGATCGTTTCATGCAGCAACTTAGATGATTAGTTAATTTGTTTACAAACTGTGTGGAGTGGAAAGACCCCATTCAGTAAAAGCTGTTATGTTACAGAGGTTTGTTGAAAAATTGAAGTTGGAATGGCTGTGCTACAGTTCCCAGCCAAAAACTCACTTTAGTATAAGCCAAAGAGCATTTGGAAAGGATGGAAGTGGAAAAGGAGGGGCAGGTTATAGGGAAGAGAAGCTGGACTTTGTTTTTATCTTGGCTACAGATAGAGCTCTGTATGTTCCATATGTAAAACATAAAAGAATTGAAGCTTAGCAAACCTGGACCTCATCTATACTGTTAATAATAAAAAATATTTTTGAAGTAAACAATAATGATAGAAGTAATTTCAGTAAGATTTTCCCCCCCAGTTTGACATGAGGAAGTACTTGTGAGGTTTTTTGTCACAGTGATTCCAAGTGGAGCTTCAGTTGTTTATGTGTAAACCTTTTAAATTTCTTGTGTAATTTTCTTTGGCCACTTTTGTTTTTCCTAGATATGCCTATGCTTTCCAGAGAAATGGTTGACAGGCAGAAACAGGAAATTAAAACAGTTTCTTGATCAAACTTCATTCTCAAATACACTAAAAATTACTTAAAACTGCTAGATTTCTCAACCAGTTTTACAGCATATATTTTTGAAGTAAAAAAAGCTTGTTGATAAACCTCTGAAGTGACTGAATTACAGTAGGTAAAAGTGTAAGAAAATAAGAAAAAGTGAAATAACCCAGCAGTAGACTATATATATATATACACATATATATACACATATATATATATACCTATATATACCTATATATATATATAAAATATACTAGAGGCTAAATGGTAACAATTTGGTTTATTTCAGTGTTTTCTTGTCTGACGTTCCAAACTGGCTAGCTGTGGACCAGTTTGGGAAACCATTGAATACACTCTCTAGAATTTTGTGTAAGCACATCCAAAGATAGTATTAATGAATGTTTGGTCTGAAGTCAGTCAGACAAAAAGAAAATGAAGTCAGGTTCCACACAGTAAAACAAGACAAAACACCCTAAAATAATAAAAGCTGAATTCAAAAACCCTTGCCCTTTTGCTTTGCAGATTTCTTGCTGAGCACTGTCAGTAATGGCAATGAAAGTGATTAATAGTACTAAGTTTTATGGTATATAATGGTTGTGTACAACTATGTTTCCTTAGCTACAGCTTTGAGGGACACAGCTTCACAGATCTTCTTTGTACTCTGAGACAGCACAAATATAGTCTGCAATAAGTGCAAAAAAAGCAAATTATTGTCATTTAATGTATTTAAAAAATATTTTCCCCAGTTACTTTAAAAAATATTTCTCTGAGGTATCTAAGTTTTCTTCTGAAAAAGGAGTTTTCATCAATAAGGAAGAAATAAATAATACATAAAATAATTGATTGATATTCTGATAGTTGATTTTCATATAAACAGCAAGAAGCTGCTGTAAATTAAATGTTCCCTGCTGATCCACTTCCTTTTACAACACAGTATGAGGGGCATTAGTTAACATTAAGGCAAATGCAATTATATGCTGACTACAATGTATTAAAAAGAGCTAACAGCAATCATTCTTTGGCTTCTTCCATCACTGCGGGTATATTATAAAATCAGTTCATGTAAACATGTTGGACAATGGTAAAATACTTCTTAATGATTTCCTGTATGCCAGTGTGATCCTTGGCCACAGAAGTAATTTTTAGCTGTGGAAAAACATATTAACAGTGTTTAGTATGACCAGTTTAAAATTCTGTTATTTTCAGTGGGTACGATGAAAAAGTATTTGTGGTAAACACTAAAGAAGCCTTTTTATTTTTATTTTAACATGCCTGAATATATATTAAAAATATAATGTAATTTCCTCTTACACTTGTTTTAAACCCACATATGTAAATACAAAAGATGGCCATGCATGGGCCTATGTCCCCAGAATCCTGTTGTCTCCAGGTGAACTCCTGCAGCTACCCCAATACTGTATCTGAGAGAAAGATGAGGAAAAAACAACCAAACAAAAAGTCCATAGCACTTTCCAGAGGATTCAGCCTCAAGAACTTTACTTTTTCATGTGATGTTTTGTAATCATTCTTTCAGAGTGTTCTACTCCAAAAGGTGAAGAAGTTTGTTTTTGATTTGTCTTAAGTATTTGTTTTTAATTATATTTCTACTCATGTCAGTTATACTACTTGCCCAATAATTTCATATTCAGATACAAGTATTCAAATATTATTTACCTATTTAAAATAAGTGAAAAATCTGGGGTAAGTTAGGTCCTAACCTAAAGCAAAGATAGTTAATCTTTACTTACACCAGTAACAATGAGAGTTAATTTTGGGTTTTTAGTTCTATATGCTTTGACAATGTGAAAACATTTTTTAATTATTAAAATAATAATTTCTCTTGCAACTATTTTAAATGATCAAATAATGGAAATAGTATGGCATAGAAGAATAATGTCTATGCTAGCTAAATTTTGCTTTTTAATTATCTCTGAGATAGCAACTATTTTGAAAGATCTGGAACTAATTCTGAGGCATGTTGCAGAGCTGTTGTTTTGCAACAGCTTGTGAGTTGTGTAGAGAGAGGAGGAAGAGATACAAGGAAAAAAGGTGCAAAGTATACATATTTTTGCTGATAACTGATGACTAGAGACATTTTTGCATTCAGGAAATGTATTTATTTATAAAATATAATTTTGAAATTCCTTTGCAATGAATAAAAACTATTTCTAAAAATAAGTTGTGTTGCTGAGAACTCCAAGCATTACATATATGATAAATACTTCCTTCTATGAGGAACTCCATGTATTTTCAGTACTAAAATTTGAATCTCCTCTTGTTGGCATTCAGAGAAATTCTGGGTCTGTTAAAGGCTACAGTACTACTCATTCTGAAGTCACTTGACTCATCTGTATAAAGACTCTTGGCCCAGTTTAGTTCTTTTGCATATACTGTATTAGTCAGAATTACTACTCTGTGGACATGTCCCACTAAGTAGTTGCAATTCAAAAGAGCTACATCTTGTTGGGGGTTGGTTTGTTTGTTTGTTTTTTATATGCAAGGTATGAAGTAGAGTCTGATGTGGAAACTTGTTTTCACATTGTATTCACGTTTCTGCTGCTTTTCTTAGACAAAGCAGGATGCACAGATTGGAATGCTACTGTGCTGTTTTTTTCTGCAAGCCTTCAAGTGGGCCATCATATTCTTAATGAAGGTCTTGGGTGTACTTGTAAGCTCAGACCTTTAAAAAAGAAGTTGGAGCTACTCCCTTCTGTATCATTGTCTGCCCAAATATTACACCTGAGATCTGCCATTCTAATTCTCAAATGTATTAAATGCAAGCTCTGTCTCGTGAATAGAAAATTAATTTAAAGAACTGCAGAGAATAATGGTAGCTTATATAGTCTTACTATATATGGTGGTATGTGGAAATCATGAACTGTAAGAATCAAGTGAAAATTACAATCTCTCAGCAAACTTGATTACGCAGACTTGCTGTTCTGATGGTAGCTACGAACCTAATGAGTAGCACACGTTGGAATTTGAACACAAATACAACATGTGAAATGGAAAAGATAATGCCTGCATAATTCCTGCTTTGTGTGCCCTTCAACCCTCTGATTGCCAAGGAAGTTTGCTGTTAAATGTTGGGAAACTGGAGAGACTTATATTTAGCTGGCTTTTTTATGCAATTTTTTTTCTGATTGATTTTGAAGAATGAAATTTCTGTACCTCATGAAGATGTCTCAGCCTATTGCAGTGTATTTTAAAATAAAGCAGTATAACATGGTATTTGTTATTATTTGTTATTCCATATACTTTCTTTCATTTGAAAAATAGGTATTTAGGATAATATTTAAACGGTAAATTGACTTTTTTTTTTTTTTTCCAGAAAGATTATGCTTGTAGCTTGAAACACTTTTTAGACCATTATGCTCTGTTTCTTCCACACCCCTTGATTTTGAAGAATGAAATTTCTGTACCTCATGAAGATGTCTCAGCCTATTGCAGTGTATTTTAAAATAAAGCAGTATAACATGGTATTTGTTATTATTTGTTATTCCATATACTTTCTTTCATTTGAAAAATAGGTATTTAGGATAATATTTAAACGGTAAATTGACTTTTTTTTTTTTTTTCCAGAAAGATTATGCTTGTAGCTTGAAACACTTTTTAGACCATTATGCTCTGTTTCTTCCACACCCCTTGAAACATGAATTAATATATTTTACTGTTTCCTCCTGGGAGCAGTATCCCAAGGAAGCCCAGAGTTTGCTGTATCATATGCTAGGGTGTTTGGTTCCTATTATACTATTTATTATAGGAAGGCCGTGCAAGAGAAATGCTTTTGACATACTTGAGCTCTCTCAGCTCTTTTCTGTTTCTTGTCTTTATTTTCTCATCAGGATTCCGTAGGTCAGGCACAGTAAGACTGTGTTTATGTAATGTACATGTATTAGCATTGAAGCACATCCTCATGGGTACCGCTTGTAGAGCCTCTCAGGCATGTTTTGGAAGCTATTTGTTTTACCTCTATTGCAGGGGCCATTTTAAAGTCCAAGTATACTATGGTGTGAAAGGGATAGACACTTCCTTCTCCACCACCTCACCCCCCAGAAAGGGGTTGTGCATTCACATTCTTTCTTTCTTTTTTTTTTTCTTTTTTTTTTTCCCCCCTACATATCTACATCTAGTTTAAAAAGCTATGGAAGAGGGCTGTGCAGTGTTTAAGTATTCTGCATGATCTGAGATCTGCATGATCTAATACCATTTATAAAGCAATGGGTCATAATCTTTGCTTTAAGAGAAACATTAGAGTTGGGCATTGTCTGTTAGTGCAGCATGCTTTGAAGACAACCATATTGGTCTAAGGAACTTATTCAACTTAAATTAATTATAAATGTTTTCCAAAATGAAAAAAAAAATAAATAAATTTCATTTTCAGATGTCAAATAGCACGTATTTTACTAGATTGAATGCCATAAGTATATTTTCACAATGTTAAGGTCAGATGTCCTGAAGGCATTTGATCAAAGGCATCGTCCAGGATGTGGGGATGGAACTCAGAAAGTCCAGAAGTGGTTGTCTTTTAGGCTTTACCTACTCTTTCATTAAGTACACAGTTTATGTTAAGATTCTGCATTTGTGACAGAGGGAAACTATAATAGTGATTGAGTTGCAATAAACTAAATTTATGATAGTGGTGTAACCTGTGTTAGTAAGAGAGAAATTATTTCTCAGTGTTAGTAAAGTGTCTCCTAATGTTAAAAACAAAATGGGATAAAATACTTTATTTGATATTTACTTCTTATTTTGTCTCCTGCGACATACGTAAGTCCCTTAGCAATCTTTGTGGCCCTCTGTTGCGCTCTCTCCAGTATCTCTGTGTTGCTCTTGTACTGAGGAGCCCAGAACTGGACACAGGACTCCACGTGTGGCCTCTCCAGTGCTGAGTAGAGGGGAAGGATCCTCTTCTTCAGCCTGCTGGCAGTGCTTTGCCTGATGCAGCCCAGGATACTATTCACCTTCTTTGTAGCAAGGTCACATTAGCACCAATGGAAGAACATTCTGAAGCTGGAGATGCACTGAATACTGTTTCCTAGCACAGTACTGTTCAGAAGCATATGCTCCATCAGCAGCTGCTTTTTCACTCTTTTCTCTGTACCATCTTCATAACCATGATACCTCGACTTTGAAGAGCACTATGGAATCTGATAATAGGAAAAATACTGTAGAGCCACACGGTGATATGAAATATAATTACCAATTTTGAAAAAAGAGTTACTTTGCACAGTGCAGAATAACATTGTAGATCTTCTTGAGGTACTTTTCACAGGATTCTTCCTAAATGTTGGGGGGGTTTTGCATGTAATTTTTTCATATGTAAGATGGAACTGAAATAGTTACAGAGCATAAGAAATATTGCTTTGTTACGGTTGTTTTGTTTTGTTTGTAGAATCACAGAATGGTTTTGGTCAGAAAGAAATTTTAAAGATCACCTGGTCCAACCTCCTATGCAATGAGCAGAGACATCTTTCATTAGATCAGGTTGCTCAAAGCCATATTCTTTACATTTACTTTAAAACATATTTTGGGATTCAGCCACCAAAAAAATCAGTCACATCAGTTAGGCAGCCTGTATCACTATGCTATCGCTACTCCCCTGTTGAGGTACACACATATCCACTTTCTCACGAACTCACTGGTTCTTAATGAAGTAGAATTGTTTCAGCTATTCAGAGGAATAATTGTTTTAACAGAGCATTACATAACATGATACAATTGCTAACAAGTTTGTTGTATGTTCAAGTTTAAGTTTGAAAACTGAAGTTGTGATTTTTTTTTTTCACAGATTGTATTTTTATTGAGATTTTAGAAAATTTTAGATACCTGGAGTATGACTGTTGAGTTAACTGCTAAAGTAAAAACACAGCTTGTCTGACTTTTAAGACATCTTCAGTTCTTAATGCATTATAGCAAAATGCTGGATGTTTATGTTTGGAACTGATTTATACAAATCTTTCAGCAGGTTAGAAACTGCATTTCAACTGTGTAATCTTGACTACATTCCTTTTTTCAATATTAAACGATAATGGGGTTTCATTGTTCTTTGATCCTCATATATAACCCCTTTTGGTTAACATCATGTTTAAATATAGTACTGGAAAATTCAGCTTTGCAAGCTCCAAATTTCCTCTAAGAGTTTTTTCACTTCAGAAACAGTCTGTATTAACTCCTATACAGCTTTTAGATATGTTAGAGAACATCCAAAGTATGCTCATTTCACTTCCCTACAACAAAAATGATACTTAAAAAAGAAAAACTTACAAAATATAATAAAGATCAAAGTACATCTCCTTCCTCCCACCCCTAGGAGTAGGGGATAAAAAAAAAAGCACTATGAAGTGGATGAAAATGGGATTTAGAAAAAGATAAGATATTAACTGTGAAAGCCTTCAGTTCACTATTCTACAGGATAAATGGTCATCTTCCCCACACACATTTTTCAATTAGAAGCCTTTTAAAATAATTTAATCCTATTTTTGCAATAATTAATAATTTCTTGATATTTAAATAAAGGAATAATTCTCAAAGCATTTCTATTTCTCACAACAGTTGTTACTGAAGTTTTTCAAGTTTCACATAATTACGTATTAATGTTAGGAAGTACTTAAAGGAATGTATCACCATGTTTAGGCCAGTTGTCTTATAGTAATTTTATGGCCTCAAGCTAGTATGTTTGAAAATACTTCTGTGCTGCATTTTACTTGTGACTAAACAACAAAAGAACTTGAGCAAAACTTAATTTGATATGCAATGTAAATCTATAAAATCTATGCAATTTAGAGTAAAAATATGTTTGAGAAGTGTCTGGCACTGTCTCTGTTGTTTACAGTGATTCAGTAGTGACTAGGTATCATAATCCGGCAAACTTCTCTTCAGTATTAGAAAAACTGTCAGAGTATAATTAAATGATGACAAAGTAGTGAAACACTTGGATAAATATATGCCAATTAGATCAAACCAGCCTGATTGCCACAAGAGTAAATAATGCATTCTTGACCCATTAAATTCTTCCAGTCAACAGTATAGTGTATAAAGGGCATCTTGAGGAGGTAATTTACTTTGATTTTTCAAAAGGATTTCAGATAAAATCTCTCACAAGAAACTAGTAAGAAAAATAAAGTAGCTATGAGGTAAGGTCAGAATTCTGAGAAGGAATAAAAGTGAGCAAGCCAGAATAAACAAGGTTTTAATAAATAGATTGTCCACAGACTAGGGAAAAATTCTTGCCAGGCAATATGAAACACTTCAGAAAAAAAGTAAGTTTTTATGGTTTTACCCAATAGCTGATAGTTTACTCTGGTTTAATAATTATGCTACCTAGATTGATGATTTCCAGGAAATTGCTCATGATTGCCTTTTCATCACAGTTTGCTATGGAGGGACCACCAAATTGATATTGGTGCAGTCCAGTCCTTCTGATTCTAGTGCTTTGTTTTTATCAGTGTCACTTGATGCAGCTCAAGTACTTGTGTGAATATTTAGTAAATTAGATTGGAAAACCTATCTGGATCAAAATTAATCCTATATCCCGTCCAGGAAGAGTTAACAGTTTGCCACATTACTTTACTGATCCAGTTCACCATGTAAGCCACATAAATACATATGATGGCATAAGAGAGGGAATAGAGCTGGGGCATGGATAATGGCTGCAAAGGATTCCTTCTTTAGATGACAGCTGCTATTTATGCATGCTTCACATTATTTTTGATGCCGTAGCTATCTCTGACTAGAACAGATAATGAAGCCAATTATATCCAATCCAAATTTGAACACTAGTAAATGTTAGCAGAGTTGTAAATGCTAGTGGTGAGGGATTTCATGGCCAGCAGGTCAAGGGAGCTGATTCTTCCCCTCCACTCCTGTGAGACCCCACCTGGAGTTCTGTGTCCAATTCTGAAGCCCCCAACACAAGAAGGACATAGAGCTGTTGGAGCAAATCCAGAGGAGGGCTATAAAGATGATCAGAGTGCTGGAGAACCTCTCCTATGAAGACAGGCTGATAGAGTTTGGGCTGTTCAGCCTGGAGAAGAGAAGGCTCTAGGAAGACCTCATAGCAGCCTTCCAGTACCTGAAGGGTCCTACAATAAAGATGGGGAGAGACTTTTTATAAAGGCATGTAAGTGATAGGATGAGGGGGAACGGTTTTAAATTGGAAGAGGGACATTTAGATTGGATATTAGGAAGAAATTCTTTAGTGTGAGGGTGGTGAGACACTGGAAAAGGATGCTCAGGGAGGTTGTGGATGCCCCCTTCTTGGAAGTCTTCAAGGCCAGGCTGGTTGGGGCTTTGGGCAACCTGGTCTGTTTGAAGGTGTCCCTGCCCATGCAGGGGGGTTGAAACTAGATGATCTTTAAGATCTATTCCAGCCCAAACCATCCTATAATTATGACTGTATGGTGTCAGATAAATGCAACTATGAGAGATATCATAAATGGGCCGTTATAAGTATGGTACATCTTTGAGCTGTACATTGATTTTTAACTGGGATCCACTTCAATTTACCTAAGCTTACCAGTGAAATTGGTGATTGTTATTTAGAATTATTCAAGCTAGCAGAGTTTTTTCTGCATTATGATTAGAAATACTGAAAAATTTAATGAAACTGGGAGGGGTGGCTGACACTCCAGAGGGCTGTGCTGCCATCCAGTGTGACCTGGACAGGCTAGAGAGCTGCGCAGAGAAGAACCTAATGAGGTTCAACATGGGGGAATGTAGGGTCCTGCACCTAGGGAGGAGAAATGCCATGCACCCATACAGGTAAGGGGTGGACCTGCTGGAAAGCAGTTCCAAGGAGAAGGATCTGGGAGTCCTGGTACATAGTAAATAATCCATGAGCCAGCAATGTTCCCTTGTCGCCAAGACTAATGGAATCCTGGGGTGCATAAGGAAGAGTATGGCCAATAGGTTGAGAGAGGTCATTCTCCCCCTTGACTCTGCCCTGGTGAGGCCACATTTGGAATACTGCGTCCTGTTCTAGGCTACCCAGTTCAAGAGAGACAGGAAACTACTAGAGGGAGTCCAGTGGAGGGTAACAAAGATGGTTGGGGGACGGGAGCATCTCCATTATGAGGAAAGGCTGAGAGACGTGGGACTGTTTATCCTGGAGAAGAGGAGGCTGAGGGGAGACCTTATTAGTGCCTACAAGTATCTAAAGAGTGGGTGCAAGGAGGGTTGAGCCAGACTACTTTCAGTAGTTCCCAGTGACAGGAAAAGGGGCAATGGCACAAGTTGGAAAATAGGAAGTTCCATTTAAATATGAGGAAAAACTTTTTTACACTGACGGTGACAAGGCACTGGGACAAACTGCCCAGGGGCGTTGTGGAGTCTTCTCTGGAGATGTTTTAAACCTGTCTGGATGCAGTCCTGAGAAATGTGCTCTAAGGGATCCTGCTTTAGTGGGGGGAGTTGGGCTAGATCTATAGAGGTCCCTTCCAACTCTGACAATTCTGTGATTCTGTAAATGCTTGGAACTTTACAAAATATAAACATGCATGATGTACTATGTTAAACATGCACATTAATAAAATATTTCACATATATCAGTCTTCTTTCAACTTGTTAGTAGTATTAGCAACAGGGAAAGCTGATTAGTTAGATTCAATGCTAGTCTGAGAATTACCTATCTCAGAGAAGCCTCAACAAAGCAGTAAAACTTTCACCATTCAAATAAATAAGTGAATAAATAGCTTAACTAATTAATTTATATTTTTGCCAAAATCAACCCAGAGATGGGAAAGATATAACAGAAAATTCTCTGGTTCTTCAGTTGCTTAACTACACCAGAACATTTTGACCAAAGATAGTACTGGATAGTAGAGAGAAGTCAGTGAAAAACTTGGCAGGGGATTTACAGCCAAAGCATTGTTGTACCTTTTCTGGCTCCCTTGCAAGAAGACATGCAGCACATGATCCTGTTTCAGCCGGTCTTCAGTGTTGGACAAAAGCAGCATGCATACTAGTATTTTAGCATGCGTGGAAGTGGTCTTGGTCAGAGTTAATTGACTGTGGCTGGAAAGGGCACGCTTCCTTCAGAGCAGTATATTAATAAAGTCTCTAGCTACATATACAATCTGTGAATATTCTACTTAAATTTAGTAAAACTCGAGTTTGTGAACCTTGTGAGAGTAAGGTGGGAGTGGTTTTTAATGATGGAAATCAGAGACGTGCCAGTTCATCAGAGCACTGCATGCTCCCCAGGCAATCTGTGCCATCATTTATTCAGATTGATCTTTAGGGAAACAGATTTCTTCAGGTTGTATGTTGCAAATAGTAATTGAGAATGCAAGAAAGGAAGCTGCCCAATCTCTTAAACACGTCTTATTTAACATTATTATTAATAATCTGAAAGAGGAGGGGTGTTAAAAGAAAATAGCAAGTTTCACAGATGGTGATAACTTAGGAGGTGTTGCAAATATTAGTTTAAACAGTGTCACAGTTTGACTCAGGTCCGACAACAATGCTCTCGATCCCCCCTCCCCCCAACCCAGGTAGGGAAGGAGAGAGAGAAAAAGAGAGAGACTTGGCTGGATTGAAAACTAAACTACACAGCTTTAATTAAAACACTAATGAATGATACAAGAAAATATATACAATTATGTACAGATATGTTCAGGAATGGGCAAAAGCCTCTCGCCTCCCCCCACCCCAGCAACTCCCACAGCACTTCCCTGAACTGGGAAGAGTCCCGAGGAATCCCGAAGCTGCTGCTGGAGAAGAGCAGAGAGTTATGGGGGTCACGAGAGATCAAGCCTGAGGATCGACGGTGATGGATGAACAGAGTCCTCCCCGGACACTGGCCATGGACCGAAGAGAAGGGGAGAAGAAGAAGGAAGGGAGTTGTCTTCTGTGATCTCTGACCTTCCTCTGAGCTTACGTAGATATATGGAATGGAATATCTTTGGCCAATTTTGCTGTCCATCTAACTCAGCCTCCTACGGGGGGGTCACAGATCTCCCCATAGTGTCTGAGCCGGCAGAGTGCAGGTGCGGCCTTGAAGCCTCAGTAGTTAGAAAAACATTCCAGTGTCTTATCAGCCTAGCAGAACACACTGTTGCTAGCTACAAGAAAGCTTACTGAAGGAAAAAAAAATCAGTAAAAAGAAAAATTGGCTTTATCCTGGCTCAAACCAGGACAAACAGATAATACAAAAGAGTGAAAGATTACAAATACAGGAAGAAACTAGGAAAAACAAAGCAAGATTTGGTTAGAAAATTCAAAGCTAATTATGTAGAGAAAAAATAATATGAAAATGTTTAGTATTAGAAATATGGAAAAGTAGTAACACTAAAGAAGCTACAGGGACAATAATCAAACTGCAAATTGTATCTGAATGTGAACTGGAACATGGAAAGATACAAGCAATTTGATTTAGGAGGCAAAATCCTTTCTCCAGCTCTCTGATCTGCAGAGCACATGAATAAACTCTATCATCTTTGAGGACTGTGCATCTTGTTCTCTCAAGTTTACTGCGCTAATTTTGTGAACTGGTTCCAAAACAGGATGTATCACCAAAATGCAGCATTTTTATTGCACACAAAGTTAACGCACAATGTGAGCTATGTCACTATAAGCAGAGAAATTATAATCCCTCATATCTTTGAGGCCAGAGGTAGATGCAATATAGCTGCTAATGGCAGAGGGTGTGGCTGTGTCCCATTTTCATTGTTTGAGGACATTCCCTGCAGACTGGGTCATACAGTGGGGCATCCTGCCAGCCTAAGAGCTGCAAAGCATATTTTCTGCACTCATATTTTCAGGTGCTGCACAGCACTGCAGTTCCTCTTCAGCACTGGATGAGCTAGAAAGAAACTGCAGTGCTCCACTCAAGACTGAATTGCTGATGCAGTGGTGGAGAACACTGTAATAATAAGCTGTCAGTACTTAATATAATTATTATCTATAAGCATCTCAGAGGTTTATCTTGTCTGCAACTAAGAGTTGAAATGAAAATCTTTTTGGTACTGGAGGGGTTGGTTGTGAAGAAGAGTAAAAGAACTAGGCATGTGTTAATGAATACAATTATGTCTACATTGCACTTTATGTTGCTGGGCCGTGAACATCACTGAAGTGTCCCTTGATGTGTCTTAGTGCTTTGCATGGTCAAATATAGAACACCTATAACATACTCTATAGGCTTAGAAAGGCTTCTGGAGCTCAACCAACCTACAAATCCATCAGCCTTTGTATTCCACAACACTGGGAGCCTTGTAGGAAGATTCACATAGCTGACTTGTCATTGACCATGTTGGGTCACTGCAAGGTTGCTGTTGCTTGGCCAATGTATAATTCAGACAGAAGCATACTCAGACTTGCAGCACCCTAAAAAATGAGCTTTAAACTAACACTCCACAAAACCAGAGATGAAGCCTAAATAACAAGTATAGCAAATTAATGAATAGAACGTAATAAGCATTCTCTAACAAAATGTATACTGTACTATAAAGCACAAATTGGCATATGAAAGGGTGCCTGTACAGTTTAACATGAGTATCTTGTAGTAAATGAGAAGACAATGTTATGATATAAGAACGTGCTGACTCTTAAGAGACCTTGGATATGTCACCTGCCTGCCAGAGCATGCTGAATGTACTGGAAATCTCCATTGCTGTTGCCACTACAGTATCCTACAGTTGCATGTAATTTTGTTGTGCAGATATACACAAACATAGAAAGTATGCATAGCTATCATCTTCCAAGTGTGCTGCCAGATTTGAACAGCTTTATTTTTTGCCATGATTGCATTCATCCTTTCTGGCTGCAGGTGTCTTAGAAAATGCTGGTTCAGTGTATCCTTAGGCACTGTGTCCTTCATACCTTCCTCAGAATTGTGCTTAACATTTCAATATCCAAACTTAGTATATGTGATACATTGTGTTTATTCCCACACTTGGGTTGAGCATCAGGACTTCGGTGTTCCCACCTAAAAAAGCAAAGTGTTTCAAAGGACTGAGTCTTACAAAAAATAAAATAAATTGAAAACAGGGGACCTGAGACAGAAAAAATAATGCAAAACCCAGTGTAATATAAATATCTTGTTAAGGAAATGCATATGCAGTGCACTATTTATAAGCTTGGCAAACAGCAACCTTATGACACACATACATACAAAAAGTACTAAAAGAGTAAAAAAAAAATGTTGATGGTTGGCCAGCTGTTAAGGAAAAACCTTATCCAAGTTCTAAACACTCAGCTGTAAAGAAACAAGGATCTTAATGTATCTGCAGCTGGGAAGCTGAGCATGAACATCAAATCAGAGCCAGTGGAATGTTCTCTCCAGGCAGGCCCCATTTTATCACCTAAGCACTAACCTGAAGCAACGTTAGTACAAATGTGGCAAGTAGATGTACCTATTTCTGTCAGCCTTTCTCCAGATAGCCTAAGTCAAACCTTAGATTAATCCAGTTACTCTGAGGTTAATTCTGTCAGAAGTGGAAAGTACAGTGCTGCTGGTCTCTGACTGTGGCACTTAATTTATACAGCTTGGTCACTAATGTAAAAATTTACCTTTCTATAAAGCATTAATGCCTACTAATGCTTACACTAGTGCCTAACTGCCTGTAAAAATCTGCTAGCATTATTACATTCCTGCCGGTCTTCTTTTTTATGTTTGTTCTTTGGAGTAGGAATTGTCTTTGTTCTCGTTCTTAGTACAACTCCTAGCACAATGGGGTCCTGAGCTGAGACTGATTTTCTTAGGTAAAAAAGTTCTAGAGGAGGTATCTTGGGAGTAAAAGTTTCAAAATAGATGTATGCCATCTGAGCTTCTGAGCTTCACTGCATGACTCCCACTTTAAAGACAGGGTCAGATTCATGAGTAAAATAGCTGGAATGTTAAAGGCAGGGAGGGGCTATGTAAGACTTATGCCAAAAATAAGATCTTCCATCCATAGTCCTGCAGTCTCTGAGGCTGACCTGCCATGTTGTGAAATCATGTACCTTACACTAGCCTTCAATTGTGTGGTGAGAAAACACAAGGAGAGGAGGTTACAGCTGTTTCCACCAAAACAAAACAAAACAAAACAAAAGTGAAAAAAAAAAGTTTAATACTAAAAATATTGAAGTGTTATATGGATCTTTGATAATTGCTTAAATAATTATTTGATTGACTGACATACTTTATCATGGACTCAACAACATTTCAGTCAAAAAGGGTAAATTCCAAAAGATGTGGATCTTGTATTGTTCAGTCTGATGATATAGACTGAAAGTGAGTGAGAGTGAGAAATAATTGAAATAATTAACAAGAAATAGACTTTACCACCATTCCCATGGTTTTAAAATTTCATTTTTCTTGTTTGTAAATGGAATTTTTAAGGATCCTCATGTATTAAAGAACAGAGAAATATTATGTAGACTCATAAAGTATTTATTTATGAGCAATCCTCTTTTCTTTAACAATTACACCAGTTGCCAACCCCCAGCCACAAAGCAAAATTTAACTGGCCCAGTGACTTGAGAAACGCAGGAGTTGTCTAAAGATACTAAATAGCATATTATTCTGCTTTTATTTTAACAGATATTTACATGCATCTATGATTTGCAAATGCACACACTTACGTGTGTCAAGGTTCAATGATGGGCAGGCAATTAAGTGAATGACAGATGGTCTCTATTAAACCCTCTCCCTTCCCAAAAAAGCAAAGAAAAGAGAATAAGGAAGAGAGACTCATGGGTTGGAAACTAAGCTACACAGCTTTAGTTAAAACAATAATGATGAAGAAGAAAATAATAAAATGTATACAAATATATACAGAACTGAAATGGTGCTGTTCCCCCAGTAATGCTCAGGTCTTCACTGAGGCTTCAGGGCAGGCCATGGGAAAGCTCTGGACTGGATGCCTAGAGTCAGTGGCACATGGGAACTGTATGCAGGAACAGCCAGATTCAGGAATGCAAGGATGGGGATCAAAGGCAGAAGAATGGATGAAGTCCTCCCAGGATGCTGTCCATGGATGAAGAGAGCTTAAACTCATGATCCTTCAGCTTTATGCTGAGTTTGATGCATATGGGACAGAATATTTCATTTGGTCAATTTTGGGTCACCTGTCTGGCTCCCTCCTCCCCAGAGAAGGGCCACAGTTGTGACCCCTTTTTCATCCCTTTTGTTCCTGGCACACAAGCTGTTTAGCAGAACCAAGCAGTGGCCTTGGTTGTGCATACTGTTCTCCAGCAATAACTACAAACATCGAGCATTATCAGTCCTAGAGCAGACACTGACTGAAAAACATGATGTTAATTTCAGCAAGTGCAGTTACTTATAAGAGACTTAACTGAAAAGTAAAATTACTAAAAAGAAAATTGGTTCTGTCCTGGCTCAAATGAGGACAATACATATAATAAACAATAACAAAAGATATCAGCAAAGGATACTGTTGATTATTTCAGATTCCATAATCTCCTTTGTAGCTGTCTGATAGGTATTACAGGCAGCAAAAACAAAAAAAAGGAAAATTTATGGCCTCTTAATCCTAAGAAGTATTTAATGTTTTGGAAATGCCTCAGTGACACATCGCTGATGGCATGCAATAAAGGTAGTTGACCTGTGCCCTGTGGAGGAAACCCAAGGCAATTTAACTAATCTCATCCTGGGAAACACATCTAGTATCACTGCAACTGTAGAAATCACATGGGTATTTTTTTAGATGTCTTGTAAATGCACACACACAAAATATTACAACTAGCTTTCTTCATTTCAGTCTTTTTGAAGTATCTTCCATGCCCTTGAAGAAGAAAGAAGCCAATTCTAGTTAAATTCTGGTTTTAAGATTGTCTGCAAAATTACTCTCATCCCCTTGAGAGGAAATAACTTGATCCCCACAATGCCGGGTTTCCGAGGAAACACTGGTATGGTTAAAATCTAAAATAAACACATATAATTGGCAGAATGAGAAATTCCTGTATTTAAGACATAGCATTTTCCCATAATTAAGTGTCTTAAGATACAGTACAATTTTGCTAATTTTTAAGTGCTTTAGTTGAAGTTTTCTGTGGTGTCTGCCTCAGGCTGAAATGCATGTAGTTCTTTACTTGTGTTGGAAGGCTTAAGCAACAGACACCTCACATTAGGTTTCATAGGAAAATGTTTTTGCCCCTATGAAAAATGTTTACTATTACCAAGGAAATTATATTATCTTCATGTTCTGGAGCAGTGGCCTAAAATGTGGTATAAGGTATCCTGTGAAAATCTGTCTACATTTGGCTTACATTTATAACCTGTTGATTTAAAAAAAAAAAAAAAAAAAAAATAGCCATTAGGATTTAGCAGTTGTTTTCTCTGAAACTTCATCTGCTCTGGGTCTGCCCGTTGCCTGGACTGAAACGGCTGAGTGGGACTTCATGCGATACCTCCTCTCTTTGACAAGTATTGAACAGAGCTTGGAGCTGGAGATTATTTCTCTTCTAGTGTCAAAAAACCCCTGCTGATGGCACAGCAATAAAAGGAAAACTGCCTAAGTGGAGCATTGGGAGCTGGATCTGAGTGTTAGAGGGACGGGAACAATGATGGAGCAGAGGAGAAGAGAGACTAACTGAAATTATTAGCCAAAATATGTGAAGACAGACAAAAGTGTAGTTAAAATGTAAAAATAATAGAGAGGAGTGGGAACAGTCTGGATCTCAGAAAGGAGTTCTTTGATTGGGAGGACCAGCAGGGAATCTATGACTGTAATATGGATGTACTGGAAATATCACAAGTGGAGGTTTTATGTTTGGAAAATTATAGATAGCTGTATACCTTTGCCTGCCCACTACAAATAGTCTTTTGCTCCTACCAGGTAATAACTGCATAGACCAGATGAAATGAGTGTCTTGGCTGCCTCTTGTGGCTGATTTACAGAAGAGTGACAGCTTTTCACTATGCAAATTCTTTTCTAGATTGCATGTTGGAGGTCTCTGCTGGACCTAAAAACCTAAAACAGTTGAGAGTATATGCATGTGATGTTAACTTCTGTTTATATGTTGTTGTTTTGTTTTTTTTAAAGGCTAGGTTGTTGCACTGACTTTCCAAATATACTGTTACTATTCTTTGGGCTTTTGTGCATAACATGTACTTACTTGATCGAAAATTCATTATGACAAGTTTTTTGATGAAACCCAGTATGAATCGGTCATTCTTAGAACACCCTTAGAGTATACATGCTTTGTCTTTCTGTCATCACATACCTCTGAGGAGGGAACATAAATCAGAATATCCAAGGAAATAGAATATTTGAGACATATTCAAGCTCATAGAGCTTAAAAAAAGAAGGGATATATGTGTAAGCTCAAACTGCAACTTCCTGGAACTGAGTAAGTTTCTCTCTGGTCATTCAACTATGCTGCCCAATGGACTAGAGCTCTGGAGAGGAGAATTGACCCATTCCCACATACCACGTGGTGCTCTGTATCTAACTGCTCTGATTGTGTTGGTAAGCATGGAGGAGTTCCCCTTGCCTTTGTACAACAGCACTAACTGGGCTATTATGCAACTTTAATACTTTGGGTTTTTTTGCTATTTACTATTTGCCATTTCTTGCTTGCTGTCACTGTAAATAGCACTGATATTTACTTCTACATAAAATTACTAGTGAAATTTTGCAATGACATAGAAAAGAATATTTTAACTACAGTTCTGTTCAGTATGCAATGCTTTGTCATGGCAAATGCTTCCCACAGATATAATGTCGCAGGACCACTGTTGCTTAGAACCAAGAGAAAACAAACTTCCAAATGAAAAAATCTATTGCAAGATCAGTGGAATGTACTGAATCTCCATTCTATCTAGGACAATCAAGTCATTGCCATGAGAAAGATAAATTATATGACTTTCTCATAAATCCCCAGCAATTAATTATCATCTCTTGGATGAACAACCATTTGTTTACGAATAGGCTGTATCATCCTCTGGTCTGTGAATCCAGATTGTATTTACCCCATTCTGAAGTCTTCCAATAAAGCTTCTGAAAAGTTTCCCTTTGACCATTTTATGCCTATAAAAATTCAATCCACCTTAATCCCTTTGGAAATCATACGAGGTAAAACTTTTCTCAGACTAAGCAGAAATATTCTAATATCACTGTGAGGATGTTTTTTAAGATGGGTTAATTCTAAGCCAGTCTAAGTGATGTAAGGTAGCTGCATTTCCTTTAGCCCATAGTTGTTAAATACAGGTTGATTTCCGTTTGCAGTTAGGATGAATATTTTTTTCAAAAAACTTACATCTATGAGAAGTTTTCCAGATAATAAACAATGTTGAGTGTGTCCTGGTTTTTAGAGATGTTAAATGGTGACAGGTAAAACCAAAATTTGATTACCAATGAGCACCTGAACATTAAGAAGGAGCTATTTTTTCCAAATGATGGTTTCCAAGATAAATTTTAAAAACTTATCTTAAAACTATTTTGTATTGATATCTGTATTTTTCAGTGTAAATAAAATGCATATATAAATTCCTACTGATGAAGATCAGGGATTTCACTCATCAAATCAACACCATCAGTCATTAAGGCTGTAATTTTTTGCATTGTCCCTGCATCACATTCCTTTCAGTTGCCTCCTGAAAACAAAATCTCTTTGATCACATATCACTGAGATAACAGGGAGTTGTATTTTAACTAGTGGAGATATAACTGGATTGCTGTGCCAAAAATTCAAGTTTTGATTTTTGAAAAAAATCATTATTCCAGAAAAAAACCCCACATTATTCCAACTTATTCCAGAAATATTTTCCTCACAACTCTTAAAATATACACCAGCACTAAATCATCAACCTTTACTGGATTCACTTGAAGACCTAGGCTATGAAATTTCTGCTAAAGGAATTAAGATTTCTTTATACTACGAGAGATGATACGTACTAACCTTGTTAGCCAGAACTGGTCAGATGAGATCCTACAGTGTAATGCTATCTTTTAATCTTTTTAGTGAAATCAGTGCCTGTGATTTTAGCTTTCCAGAGTTTCTGAATTTCCACTTAAGGGCACGTAGGGCCAATATGGTCTTATATAGTTTCAGTTTACCTCCCTTCTGTCTGCTACTCAGGAATCACAAGCTCGTTCTTCAGCCAGGCTGCTGCATCCGTTTCATTTAAACTGAGTCTTGCCCCTGTGAACCGGGCTGCTATTCCTTTAATATCTGTCCATAATCAGCTACACCAACTACTGAGTTTCAGCTCAGATTAATTTATTTTCCTAACATTTTAGAATTGTTTTAGCAATCAAGATTTTATTCTGTTACACCCTCCCCCCCCCC
>NW_009952263.1:3739133-3750147 GCF_000747805.2 Chaetura pelagica | reverse complement strand
CCCCCCCCCACCTCCCCCGGAGGCTGGTTTCAATTTTCCTTTGTGCTTCAAGGGAATTTTCCAATTTCCATTGATAAACACTTTTTTATTTTTTTTCCTTGAGAATATTGCTTTTCCCCAATGCAAAGTGTTTCTTCCTTGTAAATGCTTTTCTAGTTGATTCTGAAACTGTCAAGTGGGACTGAGCTAAGAAGCAGAGATGGTTTTGTTTGCCATCTCCTGTCTATTCCTTGAAGCACATGGAGGTGTAAGGGTGTCTTATAATATGGAAATATATATTTCTGCTTTGTATACTGATATTAATCAATATGTTTAAATGCACAAATACATAGGGTCATCTGAGTGGATTTTGAAATGAAAAATGGATATTAGCTTTAATGTTTTCTGTTCCTCTTTGGTTTTGGGCACGCTGCAGATATACTTGAAACATATTAAATTTTTTCTAAACAGAACAAAAAAGTTCTCAACTTGGCAGGCTTGAAGTTATTTTGTTGAGAAAGAATGACCAAAAGGCAATATTAGCTACTTGTACCCTCCCATCCCTCTGAATCATGTCCCAGAATACACATTACTTTAGCAGGAGGCAAATCTTAAATAAGAGCTTAAATTTTCTCCTTAAATAGATAGTTGTATTGTTATGACAGGTAAAAAACATAAAGCAGCTATTAGATGTCACAGGACTGTAGAATCACCAGATTGTTTAGAACTATAGTCTGACTGATAGCACAGCACTAAGAAGATGCAGCTGTAGAATCAAAATGCATATCTAAACAACTCTGAGTCATTAGGCATGTTGTTTGAAAAAGTAATGTATACTAATTTGCATTTGCTTTGAGGTACCTTATTTTGGATTTTTAAAAAGCCATGTAAGATTCTTAGACCTTTATATGGATAAAGATAACATCAGCAGTTACAGGAATTAAAATAAGAAATATTTTCTACACAGTGGGTAACATGTCTTGTTTTTGGCATAAATTAATGGCAACACGAAGGGATTTAAGAGGAAACATCTACTACAGAGCAGTTATTGCATAATTATTCAATACTTTTGCCTACGTTGCTTCCTTTGAAGAGCATTTGGCAGTGGGCATTGTCAGGGTATTACAGCAAGAGGCCTGTTGGTCTTATCTAGGATGTCAATTCCTGATTTTCCTTTAATATGCTTTAGAAAAGACAGAAATGCCTTATATAGTAAACACACAATTATTCCAGAACTGTTATTGTAGGGTTAGCGAAACAGATAACTTGACATGCTTATAAAATCTGTATAAATATAGCCAAGTATGTAAACTGTTATGTTTCTCATTAGAAAGTAATAAAAATGCAAATTGATTTCACAGAAAGCACACAAAATAGTTTTTTCCTGCACAATTGTTTTGTTATTGTGAGACATCAGTGTGATAACACCACAAGAAACAGCAGGCATCTTGCTGTTGCTTAGTTGTAGGAAGACAGGGGTTTTCCCAGTACCAGACCTGCTCAGGTTAATGTACAGCTCTGTTAATTCTAGTAATAGCTGTTAAGCTCTTTAACTATCTTCCAGACAAAGCTCTTGCACTAAACCAGAAAACATTGACTAGATCTACTTCACATACAGGCTTTGTCCTCATGGACATACCCTCTAGGTCTCAAACTTTTATTCCATTTTTAAGTATACTAAATTCTCCTTTGGTGGAATGCTGTTTATCTTCTGTTCATCTGTGAACTGACTTTTCATGAGAACACAAGGTAATTTAAGAGCTGTTACTGCTCAGGGCTTGAATCCTGATTGCTTTTACATGTACACAGAATGATGTGAGGACTCAGGTTTCACATGCTGGCACTGTGCTCCCAGAGGGCCAGGGCTTTAACTCTGGAAACCTAATTTCAACCAAGGTAGATACAGGTAGATCAAAGTAAAGTGCCTTTTGCAAGCTGAGAATAGATTAAGTGGCTGATGAAAAAGTAAAAATATAATCTCTCAGATTAGTATTGGACTCAGACATCAGCTGTTTTCTGCAGCTGAAAGTTCTGCTGGTGCTCATAGGAAATGAGACAAAAAACTGAACAGATAAACTCACAGATTATAAGCAAATGTGATTTATTATATGAGGGCTAACATTGCCTCTTAGAGGCAAGTGTGAGAGTTAAACTGTGTTAAACTGGACAATGAGCAGCTTGGCAGTTCAGTTCTTTTCCCTGGCAACTGAGTCTTGTGGTTCAGAATCTAAGCATTCATTCTGAAGAATTTTTCTCCAGTTCTTTCTCCAATATCCTGTTAAAAACAAATAATTAAATAATATATTTAAAAGGCAAATAGGCAGAGTCCAGTCGATCCCTGTGCATTGGGATTCGTTGCGCTGGGATCACTAGGACTGTGCTGATGCAGAATTCAGTGAAGGTCCTAGCTCAGTGCTGAAGATTAGGGAGACACAGGGAGACATAAGCTGGCTAAGTCAGCATCACACCTCTCCTGATGCAGGCATTTTACTTCCGATTGTGTGACTGGCACAATGGTAAAGTACATACCAGTCATGAGTCTTAACAGAAGGATCAAACAAGAGTACTAAGTGTTATGAATTGTGCCTAATTGTAGCAATGGAGTAGTAACTTATCTGAAGTTAAGTGACCCCTTTTGACTACCAAAATTATGAACTACTTTGCTATCAATTAAAGGGCACAGGAAAGGAAACAGACAAATACCGTCTAACATCTACATGATGCTTGGCATCTTATTTGTTGGATCTTAAATTCTGTTATCTTATTTTGGTGTCATTGCTGGAAATAGATTAGATTGTATCTGCAACATTCTATTTGGGTTTTTGGCTTTTGCTGAGTACTACTCAGAATCAGATTTTCAAAATATGACATCTATTTTTCAGGTGCAATTTTGAGCACTGCTTCTTCTGCTAGCAAATGATAAAATATACAGATATGCATACAAACCTCAGCTGTGTGTGCTAACTGAATACAAACTAAGCACAAATGGGCTTTTACAGATGTAAATTCTATCATTTGCTTGTACAAGTGACAGTGATAAACAACCATGCACACCAGTGATTTGCATGCACAAAGCTGAAGTTTAGCCCTGAGTGGTTTTTGAGACCTTAAGTGTCATACCCTGTTGACAGCAAATTTGACCTAACAACATCAGCTTTTTAATCAAAACATTTCCTTGCAACTTCAGTTTATTTTCTTTATATCCATTACCATGTCTATTTATTTTTAATCTGTCATCAAAACATCCATCTTGGAATGGCTAGGCTGACTCTTGTCTTTTGCTGAACTATTGCTAATATGCTAGCAGGCATTGCTATTCAAATACGTTTGCCTAATTTTGGATCTAATCCTACTCATTTAGAAATTACTGGACATCTTTCTATTGGCTTTCCAATTATACACTCCTTGGGGAAAGGACATGTCTTCCATTGTTTTTTGTGAGTGCAATACCAGTGACGGTGTCCAAGAAATACAAGTAGACAATAACCTATTCTTTCAAGGAACAAAAGGATGTTCTTTTTTGATGCGTTCATCTTTCATCTCTCTTGAGTTCACTATTCAAAGTCAGAAAACTGTTTGCAGGGGTTTTTGCTTTCATCAATTTCCTAGGTTTTTGCATCTTATAGTCTTCTCATGTATCTCCATTAACTTGCTTCATGCTCAGTTGTTCAAATGACTGCTTTTAACTCTACAGTTGTGAGTAGAGAAATTAAACAAAAATAAATTTCTTATTTTTCTTTTGGAAATGTTTCTTTAAAATTTTACTAGGTTTTTTGTGTTTGGTTGTTTGGTTGTTTTGTTTCATTTGTTTGTTGTTTTGCTTTGTGTTTTTTTTCCCCGGCATCATCCTGCAAAAGCAGAAATAGTGAAAAGATGGCTTTTACAGTTAAGGAGACATTGCTATTTCCAAAATATGCATCTATTAAAGTTATTTATGGAATTAAAAAATACTTTGTAAAACAAAAGTTCAGGATTTTGTGTTTCTCCTTCAAATCCCAGTCCTTCATTCCACCTTGTAATTTTAGTATTGACCTCAATACAGGTTTATCCTAGAAAAGACACTGAAGTCAAACACTATCCTGAAGATTAATTACAGTGGTGAAGACTATGCTATTTAAAAACATACTCTCTGACATTGGATTCAGCCAGGTGCCGATTAAGAACTGAATATAGTAGATGAAACTGTAAAACCCTAAATTCAAATCCCAGGAATTGACTGGGAGAGTATTTGATAATGTAAATACTCTTTCTCAGTTTTTAGTTTTAAGAAGATGTAATTAATTGTGTTTGGTCCTTTTTATGCTTAAACATACTTTGCTTCTTTAATTTATATCTAACACAGTTTTGTTTGTTTGGTTGGTTTTTTTTACTCTTAAGAGATTTGGTGAATTTGAATGTATTTCCAACCTACAGAAGGAACAAGGAGAGACTGGGGCATGTATCAGCAGGGCTAAAGTATCAGCTGAAGTTGGAAGAAATAGTCAAATCGAGCAGTATGCATTAATTAAAAAGATAAAAGCAGAAATATTTTAAGAAAGTGGTTTTGTGCATATTGTTTATAGAGATACTACCAAATGGATTACTCATCTATTTTCAAAATCAAGAAAATTCTCCAGACTTCAGTTTTGACAGTTTGAAACAAAACCCATCGTCCCAGCTCAAAACGATATTTGCATATGTATAAGCGCAGTCTGCAACAACAAAAAAGGAGACACTATTAGCACATTCAACACTTAATTGTCTCTCTACTACAAGGAACAGAAGTAGTGGTAAGAGATGGAGAGAGCAAAGAAAAAAAGCAAGGAAGAAAAAGACATCAGTTGAGCTAAATACCTAACTGGGCATTCTCCTTACTCCATGGCATGTTCCAGCTCTGAGTATGCTTCTCTAGGATCCCACTGGATGTATCAGCAGTAAAAGCATGGAGGAATACTCCATAGCATGGAAAGTCAGACTGGAATTAGTGCTCCTAAAACCTGCATTACACTAATCTCTGCACTTTATACAGCAGAGGTATGTGCAGTATGTGGTTTTCAGGTCAGCTGGTGAAGCATTAATGCCTGTGGGCTAAACCCACACATATTTTTTTTCAACTCTGTCCCTCCCTCCAAGTGGGAATCTGAACTTCAGTGAACCAGTCCTTACACACAGACCCTTGGCTGCCACTGGAGATGTTGTATCCCTTGTAGAGTGTTCTCAAGTCTTTGTCTGCTCCTGAATGTTTCATCTCTGGCAACAAAGATTTGGCATCCAGGAAGAAGTATTACAGAACATTTATTTTTTCCCCCTTGTTTTAATGCCTCTTCCTTTTGTTTATTTGTTTCTAGCAAATTATTATTATGACAAATTACTTTTTCTCCCATTTTTTAAGTTACGTGAACTCAGTGGATATTTATTTTTCTTTCCAAAAAACTGAAAACTAGGTCAAATTTTTCAATTTGGCACAGATCCAGTCTTACCACAGGAATTGAGAGGACTGCAGCATCACCCAGTGAAATACAGATGATTTTAGATGGTGTGAAACAAATGTCTGTGTGGCTGTGCAGCCCACCCAGTTGCCTAAGAGCTGTGTTTCCTTCCTTTGAGTCTACTAGGTTAGGCCCCCTGTCCCACCCAGTGATGTCTTGCCTAACTATGAGGCCAGGCCAACTCCCACAAAAGTTAGCAGGAATATCTATTTCTTTTTCTACCTCCCTCCTACAGCAATTTGGAGATGAATAAAGCCTTCAATACATCCTGTAGAACAGACACTTACGTGCTCTAATCATGACTGCTTTGAAAAGTGAGTGCAGGGTCTGCATGGCCATTGCTCTCTTTGCAGTATCTTGGGCAAGGCTATTTGTCAGTTATGTAGAATATAAACTACAAAGAGTTATGTTCGTGTTTGAAAGTAATGAAGCCTATCAATTGTATTTTGATGGCTTTCTAGAAAGGGAGTTGTAGGAGCTCAGGAGACCTCCCAAGGATTACAGGATATTTTATTTAAAAAAAAAAAAAAAAAGGAAAAAAAAAAGGGGGGGAAAGTAGGTAAGTCTTTCAAAGGCTCAAATAAATATTACTCAGAGCTTGAATTGTGCAGCCGCTCTGTGGTTTCAGTACTTGTGAGGGAAAATGTTAGAATGCAGGAGAGAACTGATATAAACACTGTGGGTGAAAATCTAGAGGACAAGATGCTTTTGAAAATGCAGCTTGTAATGTATCCATTTTCATGTTGGACTGTGTAGAGAATGGTGGAATTCAAAGAGTATTTTCAGATTTTATTCTAAAAATATCTACAGCATGTCTTTACATCCCCGTGCAACTTAATTCTTTTAGGATAGCATTTATTAAGTGCATTAAATTATAGACTTTCTGAAACAGAAAATACTTGCCTAGATAGATCTTGAAAGTTACAGGAGGCCCTAGGTTACTGAATGTTTGCATACTTGCAGTAAAGTACCTTAGAGAACAGAAGCGGAGATCGATGAGTGGGAAGATGACTCAATGAACACCTGTGTCAGCCACTTTGAAATGTATAGTACAGAGGGAATTATCGATAAGGTCAGAGTCTTCATGCGAAAGCAACTCTGCAGCTCTCACATAAGAAATGAAATAACCTAGAATGCAAGTTGACAGATACAGTGTTGAGTGAGGCCCCAAGGAGCTTGCATTGACAACAGGAAACCTTTGATTTGAGTTGTCTAAGGGTGGTAAAAGGTCAAAATTATTCAAATGTTGAATGCAGTGGGTAGATGAATCCTGAACCAACCCAAATGTTGTGTCTCTCATACAATGATATCTGTGTTTTTATGAAGATTGCATATATCCTTGTAACTTGTAATAGCCATTTTTTCCACATTTGACATGCAACATCTCCTGTTTATCCACATTAACATAAATATTATTATACATGAAAAAGACCTGTTATGTAAGTAAACATCAATGAATTGCTTCATTAGTTTCTGAGCAATTATCTTAAAAATACTCAGAAGAAAAAATGACAAATTGAAACAAAGGACCAAAAGAAGATAGCATGGAAAGGGCAAAAATCTTCTATTTAATCTGCCACTAAACTACTTTATGATCTTAGGCAAAGCATTTCATTTTTCTGTGTCTTCCCACCATTTCTGGCCTTATTCATTAGGACTACAGAGGACTCCCCTGCCATGTGGCTTGCACAGTATGTTGTACTATCATCTGATCATAACCAAGAATAAGAATGTGAAAAACATGCTGGTTTTTTTTTTTTGTTTTACAAGAAACAATCTTTGACCCTTTCCATCAAATTGTTTTGATACTTGGCCTGTAATTAAATGCATAGTCTCATCACTCCCTAATCTTTATTTTTTAAGACACAAAGTCTGCAGTTGGACTTGAAAGGTTTTCCTTTTGCATTTTAGAACGTCAGGGTCTCAGGATTCTATTGAGTCCCCTACACCTGTTTTACAGCACAACCCACAAGTACAAAATATTCAAGAGCATGGAGCATCAGTAAATGAGTCATAGGATTGATTTCACTGGCACTATTTTAATGCTGTTTCTCTTGAAAAATGAACAATAGATCTAGGTTCAGAAATTCTTCATTTATTGTATAGTAACAGACAGTCCATACACAGTAATGTACTCTGTCATTCTATATAGAAGCTAAATTATATGCTGGTTTACCACAGTAAACATGAGTGAAGGATCCATGCTATTTTTTTTTCCATCTGCCAGCACATCTGGAAAGCATTCAACACAATTTTGCTTTCTTATGAACACGGCCTTCCTGATGTGGATTGACTTCCCCTCCACTGGGACTCCCCGGTTTCTGCTTCTCAGTCCATTGTCTTCCAAGACAGTTGCCATGAGATACAGGAGCATGGCTTGCCATTCTTCCATCTCAGCTCCAAATACTATTCTGTGGACTTATGTTTTGAGTGTGATGTGTGTACCAAGTTAGTTGAAGGTACCAAAAACTTTACGCATTATCGATCAATGGCTCAGCTCTGTGGCTTGTTGCATTGTTACAGTCCCTAGTCCCACTCTCCCCTCAGTGCTTATCAGAAATAATCCAAGGTAAAAGCTCACTTGCTTCTGCCTGGATCTGGGGAACTTAATACTTTCAGGAGAACCACTTAGGTGACTAGAAGGAGGTCATATTTCCTACCTCTTCAGCCTGCTATTCAGATTTTGTTTTCCTGTCCAACTTGTTAGCACCTCTAGATTTGTAGTTACTGTTTGTGTCTCAAAGGCCTGAAGACCATTATTTCTCATATGGAAATTATGGATTCAAGTTCTTTACCTTAAACTGGCAAAATATTATCTACTTAGGATTCTTCTGAAATCCATTGAATAACATCAGCCAGGTAGAAAGCTGGTTTGTGCAGAGAACAAATGGGAGCACACTGTTATGATGCATTTTTTGTAATAATTTTATTTTTGCAATAGTATGCTGAATCTTTTGCAGCACAAAAAGGAAAGATGGGGGAGAGAAAAGAAAGAAAGGGAAATTTAAAAATTAGCAATCAAGTACGAATCTTTGAACTGTTCCATATAGTTTATGGCCTACCCTTCTCTCCTTTTGTATGATTACTCAAACTAGCTAAGAAGTTTCTGTTGGTTTTGGGGGTTAAACTCCCTCTGGATTAGAAGCAGAGCTTTCTGAGTCAAGGGCCCCCACCTCTGGAATTAGTTTTCCTTGGTTCTCTGCCAATGTCCAGCGCCAGTAAACTTCAGAGAACATGGTGCAATGTTTGTGTTTGGGTTAGCTTTTCTCTATTTTTAGAAGGTTTGGTTTTGCTTTGAATTTTACTTTACAGATCTGTAGATGGTAGATTGGGAATTTTTATTTTCTAACAGCATTGTTTAGTATTACCCACCACAGGAAAGTTTCTATGTCATTTATCAGTAATTTTGTAAGTGTGTGCTGTAGCACCTCAAAGAATATTTTTATTTTCAGTTTTATCTTGCCGTTTTCCAACCTGTGATACCGGAAGTACTTTGACCTGACCTGGAAAAGCTCTTGAGCACTGAATTTTGTTCCTTGTGTGCTTCTTTGTGTGGGAAGGAGGTGGTGACTGCATGGGCGGACAGACTGAGGGGTGGCTTGTCATCTACCTGGACTCATTGCTTTGCTCTCGGAAATTCTTCAGCCAAGTCCACCTCTGTATGTATTGTGCAGCCACTGTGGCTGTGCAAACAAATCCCCCAAAAGTACCCGTCTGCAGTTAGTACTGGTTTTTGCTAATGAAGCTAATGAGCATTCAGAACGTTTAAAACCCTCCACTCCCAGATGCAGACTATAATCAAATTATTATAAGCTAATGATTATAAGTAGTCTAAAGTGTTTGGTTATAAACTTCAATATTCGGTGCTTAATAGTCTTATTATTGACCTCAGTTTTAAACACTGATGCTGATAGTTCCAATAGAAATGCTCCTTATTTGCTACACTCTGAGAAGACAGCAGGACCCACACATACCTGCCATGCTTTGAGAATAATACTAAAGGATCTTTAGAGATGTCTGTTTTTAAAATGCAGCTTTGGTTTGTGACAAGGACTCTTTTTCTCTGTTGCAAGGTTACCCCTTGCCCTTTGTCCAAATACATTGTTGCAATAAGATCTTTTCAGGTTCCCACAGTAACAATCCTGTTGGGGAATAGGGAACCCAAGGGCACAAGGTAATACCTGATAGTCACCCACTTCCCAAAATACGCTGGGTCAGGTTCTCTCCTGGAGTAATACAGACCAGCTCCTGAAGATGTGGCCCAGTATCTGCAGAGCAGGTGGTTGATATTGGAGAGGTCAATACGTGCATCAGACACATCAGGTATAGATAAGATATGTATCTTCACACTGCAGGCTCTCAGTGGATGTTCCCAGTTAACTTTCAGAGTAGCTGTTCCTCAGGACAATGTGCTGTTATATTTAGAAGTGCAGACTGGTCACCTGATGTGTCCTTATTTAAGAATGATCAGATCTGCACTCACCATTCATCTCTTCAAAACGAAAAGGAGAATAGCTGAAGAGTTGGCTCGGCTCTGGCATCACTAAAGAAATTCTTGGTTTGGTATAAAACACTCTTACTGAGGTTGCATTTTTCCCTACCGTGCCTAAGTTCAGTCTGAGAAGGAAGCTAACATGAGGAATAAAATAATTGTGTGCACATGTACTCACGACTGATTTAGCAGCTTACAGTCAATTTTTTTGTTTCCTTTCTCTTCTTGTATTTGTGTTGATGAAATCAGAGAGCCAGTGGCTGGTACTGATTTAGATTTCCAGTCTGGATTTGTTCTTGTTTTTCTCCTTACTCCAGTTCTCCTTGTGCAGTGCTGCGTGGCGCTGGCAGCCTGAGAGAGAGGGAGCTCCAGTCACACACATGCACTCAGACCACGGAGAGGAGATTAACATCAAGGAGCCCACATTTGCAATTGCGGGTGGTGCTGGGGGGGGAGGCGAGGGGAAAATAAAATAAAAGCAACAATCGGGTACATGCTCGCCTCTTCTCGTCACCAGCACCTTGCACAGGTCTGAAATCGCTTGTTTTGCTTTGCTGTATTGCGCTTGCCTGGGATGTGGAGAGGGGAGGGGGAGGGGAGGAAGGGGGAGGTTTAACTTTTACTTGACATTACCGGGTTATTGTCAGTTCCCCCGTGTTAAAGCCCGGTGGTTTCCCCTCGCCCCCACCCCCTCCCAGGGCTCGGCTCTCTCCAGTTAACTTTGTTCAAAGGGCTGCAGCCAGAAGGGCTTGTCCGGGCCTGGGACATAGATAGCGTAAAGTAAATAACCACCACAATTAGAGCGGGGCCGGGAGTTGATCTTCGTGGCGAGAGATCTGCTTAGTTAGCGTTTGCTGTTTCGGGGCGACTGAAGGCCATCGCACCAAGGACACGGCGCGCACACACACACAGACACACACACGCACACACGCTCACTCTTACACACGCTGGATACAAAAGTCTGGAGGATCTAGGGGAGAATTGCGGCCGCCGGATCGGTGCGGCGGCGGCGGCCAGAGCCATGCGTGTCACGGCCTCCTGAGGGGGGAAAGGGAAGGAAGGAAAGGGATAAAAA
>NW_009952263.1:3719617-3738528 GCF_000747805.2 Chaetura pelagica | reverse complement strand
GCCAAAGTTTACCTCACTTCGAGGGGCCAGCGCCGGCAGGGTCGTCGCTCCTCTTCCCCTCGCCTCGGTTTTCAGCCGGTGGCGTGGGGCGAGGTCACCCGGGGGAAGCAGCCCGGGGCGCCGTGTCCCTCCAGCCCTGCTGTGTCATTGTGGACCCGGGGACTGCTGCTCGCTGGCGAGTGAAAACCTGTGGGTGACGGAGTTCAGCGAGAAATGGGTCAGATCGCATCCTTTAGTGCGGATATGTCTGCTGCTGTAAGAATCGGAAAGTAGGGAGGATGGGATGGAAAAAGGTTGCCATTAAGATAATGTCAGCGGAGTGCATTGATCAATGCTTTTGTCTGTGGGCACTGTCTTCGTTTCCATTCATTTTTTCTCGGCGTGGGTTTTCCGAACTGAAGCCGGTGAATTCTGCTGTGTTTGTTAGGTCTGTAATAGGCAGAGACTGGTAAATGTGTAAGTTTCATCCTAATACGGTGATGGTTGCAAGGAGTGATCTGTGTGTGCTGGGCTGTAAAACACACCCGCTTGTGTTTTACTGAAATCGGAACAATTATCGGAATGGACAGGTGCCCTAAAACAGATTATAACCTTAGCGTAAATGGGAAAGAAAAAAACAAAAAAAAGAAGAGAAATGTTGCCATGTAGAGGATTTGAGCAGTGTTTCTGTAACTAGTTGTACTATAGTTTGGTTTTGTTAGAAATGTGTAAGAGAACAGAAACACAATGAAGGAATGTAAACCAGCAGTGCAATAAATTAATGCAAAACTATGTCACCCCATGTATTTGCATGACTAGAGTTGCAATTATCACGAGAAATAGGAGGTATTTTGAAAAAAAAAAAAGCTATCCCTAACTGGAGACCCCCGAATTTGTGGTATTTAAATCCTATACTTTTAGTTTTGTTGCCGTTTGGTAAAATCTGTCCTATTGTTTTAATTAAAAGAGAGTATCAATGACCCATCATTTGAACAGGGCCTGTGCAGTTTAAGAAGGTGGATACAAGGGCTGTATTTTAAAAATGATAACTAGTGGTTATACATATTGTGTCAGAGGATCTCCACTGCGTTTATGAATATTTCATTCTGTCGTGATTGCATGTTACTGTATGCAGCTAAATTATTTGTATGATTGTTTCTGAGATCCCTTTTCTTCCATCGTTTTACTTACTGGAACCTAAAATGCTTTTATTTCAAAATAATTAAAATGTAGAGCCAAGGTTGCCATTTACATGAGATAGTTGTACCAGTGCCTTGAGCATTAAAAATCCCTGCCATCAGCAGAAAACCATGCTTGGTAGTTACTTTCTGATGTGCCACACAGTCTGTCTAATGTTTTAGCAATGGTGGACCTGAGGAAGGCAAACAAGGTGTGACTGAAGGTGAATGAATGCTAGAGGAGGCCAGATTATCTATGATGTGGCTAATCAATGTGTTTAAAATTCAGTATTGCTCTGTTTCATTCTGTATTTGCCAGCGTTTTCTGGACATAGAAACAAATTGTCCTAATTGTAGCCATGCCAAAGTGCTGTGTTATATTCCTTTTTTCTTTCAATCCACTATGGGCTTTTCCAGGTTTGCCATTGCCAAGGTGGTAGCAATGACTAGCTTGTATTTTTGGGAAGTGCTGTGATATTTCAAACTTCCCTAAATATATGTATCTTTTCTGGATGCTGTCCCAGGACAACTGGTACTTCTTATCAGTGAAGAAGCATTTCAGGTATCTGGTAAAATAGCGGCACCATAAATGTGATGAGAAGGGGAAAACTGATTAAAGCAATATTAAAATCCAACACTATTGTGAAAAAAACATTCCAACCAAAAAACAGAAGCCAAGAATTGCTGGAAACATCATCTAAGAACTTCCTAAATGGATTGAAATAGCAGTACCATTGTTTATTTGACCCTTAAACAAACCTCAGAAGCACACTGGTACATCCTAGAAGTGTAAGCACTCCATGTAGAAATTGAAAAGGATGTTAGCATTTGTTTTCCTGACACATGCATACTAACAAATATTTAAATATTAAGCTTTGACAACATCTTATGACTCTATGGTCAGGACTTGCTTTTTTGGGATCATGCTTCAGTTATGAAAAGTCTTGTATTTTATCATTGAGCTCCATTTCCACTGGATGTAAAAGAGTTTTGCTTCCATCTAAATGAAGACGGGTAAAATTTATGATATAATGAAGCTATTTTTTTCGTCACTGCATCCAAAAAGAACATTGCTGAATTTACCAAAGAAAGTATTTTCCTAATTCTATGGAATTCCAGTAGAAGGTACTACCACAATGTCAATTATGTGGATATTGGGTTGGGGTTTTTTCTGCTGTATGTTCTTTTTAAATTTGTCTTTGAACTTCATAAAACTGTGAAACACATGCATAACTTGAATTATATCCCACTGTCTTCAGCTGGGATGCTGGCATGCTGAAGCGTATGCTTAAGTGCTTTGTTGGAGGAAGACCTAGATTAACTCCCATATATCTTTCTGTGTTGAAACCATCTCTGACCAATGTATAAGACAAGAAATTACAAAGATTGACTTTATAATTTATGAAGTATAGGGTAGTTGGTGCTTTAAATCATAGTTGCCATTTAGATGGGAGAAAATTAAGCAGAAATAGTAGCATGTGAGTTTTAGAAGACAATTGACTCCATAAGGATATTATTTTTTTCTCTTATAACAAAACACATCAGAAGACATTTTTCAACACTCCTACAATACTGGCAAAGTGTGTGACTGGGGTAGATAACAACGTGCATTCCTGAGGTTTTATTCCTGGTTGGAGGTGCAGCTGAAGGCTGTGGCAGGTTGAGTGGGTGGGCGGCAGGTTGAGTCACACCTCCTTGCCACTCTGTCATTTGGTGCTAAGGGACTCAGGCCTGTAGATTTTACTGATGATTCTTTCCAGTTTACACTGGAGTGATAGCACCTTTGCAGGGATTGGTGCAGGGAGCACTTGGAGACCTGAAGGCAGCTCTGCAATTCCTTTGCAGATTGGTGACTATGGGTGACATTTGTCACAGCTGAAACTATGACCAAAATTTTCCCAGGGGTTGTACCCTGATCTTGGACATTCAAGCCTTCAGCTGCAGCCAGTGTGTTACCGTGGGGTTTTTTTTCTGAAATACTGTGTAGCCCACAAGTCCTCCAAAAGTTGGTCCCGGGTATGAATTTGGTAGTGTATCACTGCATACCCAAATAAGAGCATTGTATTTTGTTTTCCACTGAGGAAAACCTCTTTATGTCTGAGGTTTGCACAAATCATTTAGCACAAATGATTTACAAACACAATCAGAACCCTAACTTTATACCTACATTCCACATACAAAACCCCCTTGTGAAATAGCTCCAAGGTTAATAACTTTCTCTGTATTTACATGGAAATGAACTCACCAAGGTTACAGCAAAAGCAAGCATATCTGGGCATGGTACATTGTATTCTGGTTCAGAAAGAATTTGATGGTGTTTGATATAAGAGTTCTGAAGTGTTTTGTGGGCTTACTTGTATGTCACTTCCCAGAACTCTTGCCTGTGATATCATAGTGTGAGAGTGGTACCCAGGTGTGAGCTTCTGGAAGGGAAAAGCTGAGTGCTTTGGGGAAAGGCACTTGGTATTAACTTGGGAATTTTGTTCTGCTGTACACGTGATCTGATCTAGTTGTCAGTTTCTGAAAGCCTTCTTTTACTGTATTGAAAGGACTACTGCTATAAACAATGTGGTGGTTGGTCACTCATCCTCCACAAGTGGTAGGTCAGGAAGAGTGGAAGGCTTCAGGAGCTACTCATTTTTAAAAGTGTGTCTTATGTATTTAGCTTTGTTTGAAGTGCCACATGTTGCTGTGTGTTTACATTTAGAGAAGGCCTAAGAAATGCAGCTTAGGCTTGAAAAAGATGGTTGGAAGTTTCTTCTTGGAGGTGGATGAGTCCAGTCTCAGGTCAGATATGCGTGTCTTACCTTAGGCAGTTCCATTGTGCACAGGAGAGTGGTTGTCAACCAATGCCTTTGCCAAGGTGGTTTAGGTGTTTTGTTTTCAGAGAATTGGGATCCAGCCCATTGAGCAACTTGAAGTTAAGAGCCAAAAGCTGAAAATGAGATCAGTAATGGATTTGAGGAACCAGTCTGAGGTGTATGGGACAAAGAAAACAGAGATAAACAACACTACCAGTTGCTGATGGTAGCAGCTTCTCCTGATAATCATAGAAAATGCAACACCTTTTACTAGCTATAGTTTCCAGGTACTGAATGGTTTGTGCCAGGTGTATCATGGGCTGTGGCCATGCCAAGATGTAATACAGGCACGAATAGTCAATGTCAGGCCATTGTCTGCCTGGATGGACAAAATCTTAGCCACCCAGAGATGGCAGAAATTTTACTTGCAGCTGTTGCTATTCTGAGAGTTTGATGTCAAACAGAAATTCTTTAGAAATGTGGACAGGGCTGGAGAATAATTCATCTTCCTCTAACTCATTGCTAGGAATGTTTCAGAAATCATTCTTCAGACCAGTGAAATCAACTCTGTCTTTTTCAGGTGCACTGTTAAGCACCTTTTCTTCCTTCTTAAGCTGCTCCTTACCATGCTGTGGGCGATCATGATATTGGTATTGATCTGCATACTTCAATGTCTTCCTGATGAAGTGATCTGAAAAAAAGCTTATTCTGTGCTAGCACCCTGTTCTTCCAGAGTTCCCAGAACTTGGTGGCTGTCTGGGTGGTGAGTCTGTCCCAAAGCCACAGAGTCAGGACATGCCAAGTCTCTCATTTTCGGATGTTTGTCCTGCACGCTCCTGCATCACAGCTCCAGGGCAGACTCTAATTCATACAGAGGCTTCCAGATGAGTCTACCTGAAATGGCTGCCCAGAGCCACAGTGCCTGGTAGATGCCTCTGGAAGGGAGGTTTTGGTCCTTTGTATTGCTGCTGTGAGCAGCAAAGCTATTAATCACGCCATTAACCTGTTTCAGTGAGCAGGGCCCAACGGCCATCAGCTTTGAGAATAATAATAATAATAAAAAAATTCAGATTTTAAAAATCAGGAAGAGGAAATTCACTGTGAACTGAAAGCCTTGATTTGCAGGCAGGTCTACGGCATTTCCATGCATTTGATGTACTCTGCTTCTCACACTTCTCTTGCCTTCTAGTGAGAGAATCCTTAGATAAACCTAGGATCGTGCCTTTATTACAAAAATAAGCAGATGACAAGAACAGAGAGAAAGAGAGGAACTGTTAGTACCTCAACTGAAGGCAAGACTAATAAGCATATTTTGTTAGACAGCAGAGAATCCATAAGGGGAAGAAATATTGGGGATAAGGCCTCAAGATTTCCATAGGTCCAACATTACTTTTTTCTCTCATATTCTAAGAATTCCTTTTAGTGATATGGGAAAGAATCTTACCATAAGTAGCTTAAATACACATTTAAAATTTATTTATTTTTAGGTGGCATGTTGAGAATCTAGAATATGGAGAATGAGGTCTAGCAGAGAGTTGGAGAGGGCAGAACTGACTTCTGTCCTTTGCCTGTCTGTCCTGAAACAACATACATGCTAGTACCTACGAATGATTCTTTAAAATCTTACACAGTACTGAGACTTCTGAAAGAAGAATGCACTATTTAAAATAGGTTTTTGCCTTAAATAAATTGCATGAGAAATGTTTTGCCAAAGAGCAAACAGCTGTTTAAAATTTTCAACCAAATAATCAATAAGTGGATGAAGCTTGAAAAGCTGATCACACTCTGATTCCTGGGGTAAACATAGAAATATTCATTGTAATGCAGAGATTTTGTGAAAAGTAATACTATTCGAGAGTGAAATTAAGTGCATATGTAGTTGATTAGACAAAAAGTCCAGGGACATAAACAATGAACATCATGGGTGGGAGCTAAACAACACTCTTGAGTCATCGAAAACACAACCACAAATTTTGAATGCAGAAGACACAGAACTGGCTCTCTGGCTAGAGGCACATTCATCTTGGCTGCAGAAGGCTTGTGAGGATTGCTACTTGGAGGAAGATGCCGCCCTGAAAAGGGCATTGTTATCTCCTCTTAAGCAGTTGAGACGTCGCCTTGACTCAGATGTAGTGGTATGTGTTTGTGCCTGTGCCTATGTGCTGAGACTGGAAAGCAGTCCTATTCAGGACTGCACATGACAGCCCAGAGCTTAGCCAGTGCATGGCATATCCTTCTCACTTCTGTGGAGCTTTTCTTCAGTGCCCAGTATACAGGAATTCCTGCCCAAGGGTTGAGTGCCAGCTTGTAACAAATCTGAGGCTTCAAACAATGGATAATCAATGAAGCTAGAAAAGAACAATACCCATGTTGTTGCATGCTATTCCCAGTGTTTTGCTAGATGCTCACAATGGTTTTAGTCCATCTCTATCTCTGGTAAAATCTTACTGTGTCATACTGCATCCTTATGGCACAGTAATTCTTACTATACTGAGGTTAAGGTTTACTTAAGTGCACAGAGCTAAGGGGGAAGTATATTTGCTGATATGTGAAGTGGTTGAGTTTTTGTTTGGTTCCATATTTGGTTGTTCTCTGTCTGGCTGTAGCTGTGCTGCTCACATAGTGGCTGGGATTATTTCCCAGCAACTTGTGCTAGGTGAATTTCTGTACTGACTAGCTGCCAGTATTAATTATCCAATAAGGGTATAAAAGTTGCGCAGCCCCAGTAGAGTTATTGGTTTCTAACAACTTGTCTCAGAAAATACCAAAATACTAAAGAAAACAGGACTGGAGCTGTAGGTAGGAAAAATGACAACAGGAGCACCAACGATAATTTCTGTGAAAGTAGTGCTCAGATCAAGTTCTGATGTGTTGATCAACATGTAGAAGAAAAAAGGACAGGTCTGAGAGATATTACAGATATTAAGTACTCTACAGTAGGCTTTCCTTCCTCAATCCTTGTCCTTTCTCCATGGCTCTGGAATTCTCCTCTTGTCTATAACAAAAACTTCTATTTTGTTTCATTTCCCCTCATTGCATTCTGAGATATAAGGGGAATATGAATTGTTCCAAGAACTACAGTAACCAATACATCTTAACTGGGATAAAACAAGACACAATTTGGCTCATAGTATGGACAAGGATAGTCATGCATAAAATTTGTTAGACAGCCCTGATTTACTAGAAAAAGAGAAATCCATCCATGCCTAATGGCTTCTGCTGTGTGTTTAAATACAGCTGTTATTTCATTATACATACTATTAAGTGAAGACTGATCTTATTATGGAAGTAAAATAGAAGTAGTTTCCTTAACTGAAAAACAAGTGTTGGGTGAATAAAAATTACAGACTCAAGCCCCAAAGCTTGGTTAATACACTTACTGTTCCTTGGCTTCTGAGTTCATTCCACTAAACACCTTAGCCTGTAGTTTCAGTTTATTCTTTCTGAAAAGATATTCTACACAAGTTGTTGAAAGTTAACAACAACTGAAAATACTGCAGAGAGACAAAATTAGTATTTCCCCATTTAGTTCTAGGCCATCTGCAAAGAATTGTTATCATTGACTGGAGAATGAAAATAAAATGGTGTGGAACCTGTGCCTGTTCTGTTAGCACAGAGTCGGTGTTAATTGATTTCTATAAGTGCCTCAAGCACCACTGATAAGTCTGTTTTTTTGCTATTAGCTAATGATGGTTGTCTTTCTGAGGTTATTACTAAGTATACTAATTTCCAGGAGCCCATAGCAGAAAATCTCTTTTTGGGTACAAACTAATGCGCCCAAGGTAAGGCTTTGTGGAAAGGAAGTTAAAGGGCTAGTATCTGCCAAAGAGAATTGTTACAGCTGTTATATCTAGCAGTAATTTGATATTGGCTATGGTATAATAACTATGCGTTGTGCTTTGCTGAGAGCTCAAAAGAGTACGTTATTGCCTTGAGGTAGTTAATGTGTGAAGCAGACATAATACGGGAAGCACAGCTACAAGTCCTCACAGAGGGCGAGATGAACATGCTGATGTGGGGTTGGATGTACGTCTGCTCTTAAGGTGAATTGAGAGTGAAAGGGAGTGGCACAGAACACAGAGAGGGAGTCCTTGGTGGAAAGCTAATTGAGAACAGCAACTTTTGAGTAGGACTGGGAGGAAGGAGTTTGTAAGTTTAGCATTCTGAGATGAAATAACTTTATGAAGTGTGTATTGGGTCCATGCAGAGTTAAGGAAGCACAGAACAGAACCTCGCAGAGTTTGCAAAATGCCTATCTAGGCTTCACAGATGTTATACAGTGCCGTGGTTAGCCTTGTTAACTTTATTGAGTGTGCTTCGAGGACATCCAGAGTTTCAAAGTATGTGAAAGCCACTTTTAATAATTAATTGGCTCGCTCTCTCCCACCTATTTCTTCATATCTAATAAAAGGCAACAGCAAGTCCTTGCCAAAGCCAACAGATACAATAATATTTAGGTTAGTTGGGTTTGAGATATAACAGGCTAGAAAGTGTATCCCTAAAGATCTTAGAAGTGAAACAATCCCTATTTTTTGTCCTGTTTTATTGTTCCCATGACTCTCATATAATGTACTCTTAGTCTAAATTTTCCCTGATCTAATGAGTGATCTCAGGACTGTTTTAACTGATTTGTAACTGGAAGTGTGTTTCAACTTTACTGTGTTGGGGAGACATGCTGAAATTTTTAAGTGATAGACTGATTTCTGCCTTAAGTGGAGCAGCCGCCACCTACACTGTCAGCTACATCCATGCACTCGCAGTGTGACAAAGGAAATGATGCCCCATTATCAGATGGCTGTTAAGATGGATACAGGGAAATGGTGCACTTGCTGGCATACCCTCAGAAACAGACATCCACAGATGTTCTGTAGTCACTTTAAATGTGTGCAGTGAGTGTGTGCCTGTTGTACACTTGGGGGAATTTTTCTTTAAACAGAGAACACTTAAGTTTGAAGGAGGCCATTAATATATTTCCAGAAAGAGAGGGGAGGAAACTGGGAGCTTAATGGGAAGTAAAGTCATAGGTTTTCAAGAGACCAAGAAGAGCAAGGCAGTAACAAAAGGTCGGACATTGATCCTGAACCTGACTTTATCTGCCTCCCACAGTAGGGAGGTGGCTGATGCTGTGGAAGCTTACTGTCACCTGCTGTTGTGGTCTTCTGCAAAGCATAGTCTTGTTAGACCTTAAAACAGGGACTGAACATGCCACTTCATGAACTTGCCAAGAGGACACATCCTGTGCAGAAGATAAATTGATGAATCAATGGTAAGAGAAGCCATGTGGAGGCTAGATAATGAGAGGTGATCAAGGTCAGCATGGCTCAGGGAATATTTACAAGGGTCATACCACAGGATGGTTATGAGACAGTCAGCCAGATCTACATCAGAACTGGAATCACCCAGTGCTGGGAAATGTCACTCAGACCAGGAGCAAGGCTCTGGCTTCTCTGTTTAATCAGACCTCTGCTGTGCAAGTTCTGCCTGTTGGTAAGACCCACCAACTTCCTCTCTGTAGGCAGTGTTTCATACATACTTTTGCATGCTATTGCATTCAGAATGGTTGCTAAGGTCTTCTTAGTAGCTAGTAGAGTAATGCAGTCACAATTATACCTAACTGCTATTGTTTTAGAGTTAGATCTATGTCCTCACAATAGGCTCTTAGATCACACAATCCAATGGACTGTGGCTTCGTTCCTAGTACCTCAAAACTATCAGTAACACCTGTGTTGTCTGCAGGTACAAGGCAAATCTGTAGAAAGGTGTCATTCTGCACTGCCGGTCTGCATTTCACAAGTGTCTGTGCATGTTACCCATGACAATATCCATACATCTCTTAGTGATACATTCACATTTGATGGTAACAACTGGAAGAGGCCAGGGCCATGAAAAGCAGATAACCATACATAATAGGTGCTTATAGAATATTAACTGTATGTTGTTATTAAGAACTAGGAGCAGAAAGACACAGTAATAAAATAGTCAAGGGGTGCCTAAAATGTTACTTTGTTATTTACTGATACACACAGTTCTGTGGTATCAATAGTCTCGGCATGCAGTGTGCTCCTTGCTTTGGCCTGAATCATGGGTTCCTTTCAAATGCTGCAGCAGAGACTGTCATAGTTACCCAGAAGACTGTGAGGATGAGTACAGGACTTCAGCAGACAGGGTCAGGACCTCTGAAAGGTGGCATGGAGACCACTGCAGATAATTTAAAAGGCAAGGTACCAAATGGTAAGTATCAAAATGTGCTGTGCATCAGGCTACTCTGTGCACAAACAGAAGTATATGTTTCATGCAGAGTAAAGGCAAAAAATTCTAAGTTCTCTTTCCAACCAAGACTTATTGTAATGGTGCGTAAAATAATGGGGAAAAAGCATATGTGCTACAGTTAGGCAAAAAAATAATAAAACTCACATTTAAAAGCCAAAACAATAGAAAATGCATAAATGCAGTGATGGGACTTGGTGATAAATTTTAGGCACAATGTTAAGGAAAAGAAGAACGAGGTAGTTAATCTGTCTTCCTGTGTTAGCAAGTATGACGGAATGGGACCTGCTTTTATGGCAGGACACTGTTTGCTCTGAAGTATCAGGGGCACATTCACTATAGGTAGAATACTGTTAGAGTAGTCTGTCTGTCCAGGTGGTTCTGGATGCCAGAACAATACTAACCATATTGAGGGACAAAGTGTCACTTCTGAGGTGTAGTCTGTTCCTGTCCCCTTTCCTGATCTCCTTCAAAGCAGTGCCAACATATTTTGGCAATGCTGCTGTGGATTCTTCTCGGGAGCAGAGAACAGAAACTGCACCCTTAATATGGGAATTATGGTAGCTCTCTGACATCAACTTTAGCACTTTAGCACCAGATCAGATGTGCAGGTTTCAAAAGAACTAATAAGTTAATAATTTTTAAAAAACCTACAGAGTTTGGAAAAGTGCTTCTAAAATGCTAACAACTTTTAAAAAGCTGAGATCTCTTTTTTTGCTACATAGTAGGCTAAAGTCAAATTCTGTACTTACTAGCAAATAAGTTTGCCACATTTTCACAGACGTTATATTTTACCTTTTTGAAATGATTTACAACTGAATAAAACTTGTTATGAGTAGAAACTTTGCAGGAGGGAGTGGAGAGGTACAGGATGTTAAAAATAATCCAGAGGGAGGTGGATTAGTGGACTCACATGAGGTAGTCAGATGTGTGTTGTACGTGCTCTACCAGTTTAAAGGATTCTCATATTTACACACCTAGGAGAAGGACATGTTATAGCATGAATGGGCAATTGAACCTCTATTTTGTGCATTAAGCTCTTCCAGGCTGTAAGAGAACTGTTTCGCCCAGTATAATTTTAGGAATCATTTTCATATTTGAAGAAAAAGGAAGCAACATGGACAAGCTGCAGTTTGAAATAAATCCAGGGTTCTAAAGTTTGTTAAAGTAACAATTTTACTGAACATGCATAGTCTAAATCTTACTCTGTTACACACAAAAGACAGAAATACCCTTCATGAGGTTTTGTTTGGGATTAGGAATTAACCTGCCTTGCAACAGCATTTCAATTCATTTGTATGAATTACCTGACAATTGTATAAAATGACTGCAACTGTAAATAAAAATACTCACTGCAGACTTACAGTCAGGTGTGCACACTTGTAGGATCAAATCTTGCAATTTTGAGCTTTTAATGGGGAAGTACCATCTCTCTCTATTTAAACATGTCTGCTGCAATGAAACCTGTATACCAGTACATTAAGTAGCACTAAGGATATTTCAACAGTGAAAACTGGCTTTCTTCCTATATCAAAAGCAGTCTTAGAGCTCAGTAGAACAAGCGTGCTGGGGATGTGATATCCTAAAAGGCAGTATCTAACCTGAATCTATTTTTGGTAATAGATAGTTCATATAAAGTACTAGTGTAATAACTAACAATGGTTTGAAGCACCTTAAGAAGAAAATATATTTAAAATTTGAAGCCATCAGCAAACTTGCAATTTCCTAGGGTGATACATTCAAAGAGATATTTCATTATAATGTGATACTTCAAATTCCAAGTAGTCTCTTTTCTTCCATTTAGAAGGGATGCTTAACAATGTCTAATGTTGCTATTGATACTAGACCCTTAGACTGCACAACACATTCATAAGAGCATAAAGCTTCGTCCTCTCACTCTTGCAGGAGCATCAGTTTCAAGAGTAACACGTCTGTAATAGAGTCAGGTTGCGTTTTTATCAGCAGCTGGTGGTGACACTTTTAATAAAGGTCCAAATTCTCATACCTATGAATACATTTGTCAACAAAGTATGAGCATGCAAGACAACAAGTTCAGTCACAATTTCGCTTTCATTTTCTCTCTTTTGTGCTAGGGCATAACTTCCAGCTGTCAGCTCTTCCAGCTTAGTGTCAGGCTTTTAATAATCACTGCAGCATGTCAACCCCTTTAAAATTGCCATATGTCAGCTGTTTACCATATCTACTGAAAGCATGCGTATTGGGTTGTTCCCCTTTGCCCTACCTGTATGGCTCTTGGTGACAGACAGGTGATTATTTTAGCTGACGATTCAGCCACCGGCAGGAATACCCCAGGTGTATATGATGTGGCTCTGCTAAGTCTGGGAAAGTCAGTCAGTTGCAGAACCAAACAGCAGGAAGAATGGGGCTGGATGGTGGATGTGCTTGGCAGGCCAGCTAGTGAGCAGGCAGACGTACAGACCTAATCCCTTCCTTCCTTGCCTGCATATTTAGACAACCAGGTGACAATTACACTGTAAGTTGTGTTATCTTAGTGGGAATTTGCTCCTGAGAAATACTTGGCTACAAGATGTTCTGTTTGCCCTACTGCTTGCCTGAGTTTTTGACTAATGCCATCATTATAGGATGTTAACACACTCAAATATTTAAAAGTATTGCAATAACCCTATTTTCCTCCTGTCCTTGCTGACAAAAAGATGGATGGCAAAGGGCTTACTCATGGCAAACCTTGTGTTAATGGTAATCTGCCAGTGTGTGTCTGGTTTTGAACTGTGTCCTGTGACCGGTTCCTGACTGTGAAGTAGAGCTTTTGCTGGCATTTTGCTGTGTCTGACATCCAATTTGGACCTTTACCACAAAGGGAAACAGTAGTAAGCAAGTAACAGAGTGCCAGATAGTAAGAGATGACAAGTCTTTTCCCGTCTTGTGTGAATGTTATTGAATGAGCAGTCAGTGTGCTAGGGGCCAGTGAGCCAACAAATATGTTCAGCGTTCCCACAAAATAGTCTTCAGAATAGTAGGAGGTGTGATTATGAAGGGGAGGCATTGGAAAGCTATAGATAGCGGAGTTAGGCAGGGGAAGTGAGCTGGCAGGGAGGCGCTTTGAAGCTAAATGGGACACTGCACAAGCCTTTCCCACAGCAGCTCTGCACATCCAGCTAGCAAATCCTGTTGGCGTGGAGCAGCTGAAGGCAGGAGGCTGCCAGCATGTTTCCCTGTGGGAAAAGAAGGAAGGTTATAGAGAAGTGTCAAGGGGACACGCACATGGGGTGAACACAAAGAAATGTGAACAAGGAGCATCTCTCCCAGGACTGCAGCTGTAGCAGTGACCAGAACTGGCTGTGTGTATTTCAGCTAAATGGAGTGAAAGTGAGGCCTCTGAGGCTGAATTGTATGACATTTCCTCCTTTTATATTAGCCATATTATTTACCAATTTCGAAAATGATTCAGTAGGGGATAACTAGTGTTCTGAGATCATGATGGGTCTAGTCAGCTTTCCAGAGAATACAGCAATTACCGTGTGAATAGAGGTGAATGTGACAGACAGGCTGGGTGGCTGCTCTCTCTAACCTAAGCATTAGTCTTGTGTTTATGTGCACACCTCTTCTCTGATTAGCCTTGCCGTTCTCAGGGTCCTGGCGACAGGAACAAGTTAGTAGGCAAAATGGAAGGGGGTAGGTGTTCTTCTCTATTTTTCGTTTTTAATTTAATAAGGCAAAATACACAATAAGTGAAAACTTATTTACATGAAAATTTGTTGCATGTGTAGTAGGTATTAATGTTAATGCAGAAAATTGCTTTCCTTCAACTCAGTGGCCTGTATATTTCATTTTTAGAATTGTTTCTTTATAACTTTCAGTAAGTTTCTATTGCAAAATAGTGTCTTTAAATTCCTTGTGAAATACTCAAGAACTTTCTAGTCTAGTCAATAAGGACATTGCCTTCTGTTGGAAAGTATTTTTTTATTAAAATCCTTTGGCAGTTTTTCAATAAATTCTTCTTTTTTTCCTCTGTTAAATGTATTATTATGTGTATAACAATGAATGCTATCATTAAGAAATACCATAGCCATAATTTAAAACTTTTATTCCACAAGCAAAAGTGTGCGTGTGTCTGTGTGTGTAAAAGCCAGTTTTCATTGGATTTTTCAATGCAGCTAAGTCTTGAAATGAACTAGCAAATATCCTTTGTTTAAACTTAACAATGCTTGCATTTGATATTTTCAGAATTAATTTTTATAGCAGATTTCATTATACCTCTGTTGTGTTCTGGGTACAATAGAGCAGCTCACTTGCAGCTGAATTAAAATCTGTGGTTTAACAGCAGTTTGACTTGCCTAGGCAATAAACTATCTCCCATAAATGGAGGTGCTATCAAGATAAAACATGTTAATTCTGTAGCAAAGCCCTATGTTGCAGATGTAAAGTATTGCAGAAGAATCACTCCCTGCTATGCATGGGGGCTTAATGAATTTCAGGATACAGGAGATTAATATCTCTGAGGGGTCTGCTGCAATATACTCTTTTCCGAAGCACCATCTGAATTCTTCTTGGAAGCCCTTGTGGATCAGAATCTGGCTATGGCCCTAACGGTACTTTTGCTTGCTCTGCTTTAACAGAAGGTATGATTTTAAACTGACTTTAGGAATTTGGTGAAAAAAGCCTGTGTGGATACACTTAATTCAATTAAACCTAGCTAATACAAATTTAATATGCATGGGTAATTTGTAGGTATAAGCTAAGCTAACAGAGTAAGTTTTTAACTGTTTACCTAAATCAGTTTTTAAACAGAGAAAGAAAAACTTTTATATAATGCAAGGTTAAAAAGACTGGGACTGTTTACTTTGGAGACGAGATGAATCAGACGAATCAGAAGTGAGATGATAAAAGGTTACAGACAATGAAGGCGTAGGCTCTACAGAGCAAGAAATGCTATTCTACCATCAGGGCAGAACAAGAAGTATTCAGTGAAGCTTAGAAGTGGCAGGGTCAAAAGTAAGTTTAAAAAATGCTCTGCCATGCAGTGAACTAGTTGCTGATGGAACTCACTGTCTGCATATCTCTGAGAGCAAAGGTTTAACAGGACACCAGAGGCACAGAGTTACATGCAGGGTAGGCTTAGTCTTTACTGAAAGAGGAAGTTTGAATGAAAGAGAAGGAAAAAGCTTTTCAGCTTGATGGTGCAAGGGCATGCTCATGCTTGGAAAGCTCAACACTAACACGTATACACTCACCTGTTTATGTAGATAACAAGGGTATCCAATTACAATGGTAGGGATTAAAAGACAAAAAGAATGGTGGAAAAGGTAAATTCCTTTTTGATTCAAGCTGTTCTGCTATTAATGAAGTCAAAAGGACCTTTTCCCCATGTCTTTCCTATATGCAGCTGCTTGTGCAAGCTTTTGATTGCAGGATTCTGTCTGGGTAGATCTCCAGTAGCAACTTCTTATTCCTGTGCAGATCATCACAGTTACACCCATCCCCTTCCAAAAGCTCATCATGTCTGGTTATACCTTAAAAGTTACAGCAAGCTCTGTTGCAGTCTTGTTAGAAGTTTGAATCACTGCGTATCAGTGTTTCTAGGGAGCAAATGCCACAAATTTGTCTGTAAAGATGACTGTCTCTCCCATACATTATGATAATAGAAAGTACCTTTGTCTGGTTAGCAGAGTAGGAAATAAGACAGGCCTGGAAAACTTTCAGTGTTGCTTACTGCTTGGTCCTTGGGAAGGGAAGCATGTCATAGGACTAGGTGGTTTGTTCATGGTTGTAGCTGCTTATCAAATGAGCTGGGCTTCCTTTATAAATAGCCATAGAGAAACAGCAATGCAGAGAGAGCAGGAAACCAAAGATGACCTCTTCTCATCCCACTGCCTCACCCTAGTGACTCTCGTCTCCTAGACACACAAAGACATGTTGCTTATTGCCCTGCAGCAGACACTGAGTGTGTCTGTGCTGCCTCTTGACTCTCCTTAGTCAGCAGCTGCGGATTTGTTAGCTGTGGAAGAAGCCTAATCACCTCCCTAGGTAGGAAGCTGTGTTGTTCTGGGACCCAGCTGCTACCTGGATCTTCTGTGTTGCTGCTGCAGACTGCATGTTGTGGCAGCCCAAGAATGTGAGCAGTGTGCTATTTCTTTTGTCGCATGTGCTCAGCAAACCCTGCCAGGGTGTTTGATCTACACACAAGTTCTTTCACTGTTTGCTGGTTAAGATGGAATGAGGTCACAAGTTAAGTCTAAGGCCATTTAATCATTCACTTTGTCCTTATCATCTATCCTTACATCCTGCCATCCTTAGTAAAGCCTACAGTATCAGCAGACAGATTTTGCTATAGTGGAAAGACCTGACATGCAAATCTGCCATTAGTCATTATTGTGGCCTGGTTTGCACTCCAAGTCTTCTTACTGTCTGTTATGAACTGTGTACTCCACAGGGTTACAGGCTGTTGACAGTAGCCCAGTCATATTCAAAGGCTGAGAAGTACCTTCTGTGCACAGAGGATGTATTTTATTTTTATGTTGGTTTTTTTTTTCAGTATTATTCTATATTTCTTCATCAGTCTAAGTGAGAGGCATAAAACAAGAGAGAGTTAAGATTATTCTTTTTTCTACTACCTTCTTTTCCTCCTCTCCATTTCTTCTGGTCTTTTTTTATGGATCTCTAAGGACACAGCTACATTAGAACTGGCAAACTGGAGGCTGAGTTGATGGGTAGATGAGGGAGGAGAGCTGTTCAAAAGATTTTTCAAAAATATTTAATTGGAAACAATTGAATTTTGATATTATTTCAGTAAATCAAAGACAGATATTCACTGTCACATCTGGACTCATGGCGGGCTAAAGGAAAACCTGTTACTTGAAGACATTCCTTGCAGGAAAGCCTGATAGACTTGTACTTCCACGTTTGGTGTTGTGGAGCCAAGACTTTAAAAACTGTAGAAGTGCTACCAGTAAATGGCACTTGCCCCTTAGATACTCAGCAAAAAGCCTAGATGCTTCAAAAGCTCAGCTAGCTCTGGAGAAGCAGCTGAACCAAAAGTCTGGAAGCTGGTTCCTCAGGTCACATAGGTGTGGCTGTGGGATGATGCTCAGCCCTCTGGAGCCCCAGCCCTAGGAGGCCCAGCAGCTGCTTGGCAAAAATGAGGTGCTCCTCTGGCTCATGGGTTCTGCTAGCACAAGTGGCTTTCCTCAGCCTCAGAGAAGTGGTGGTGGGGCCACATCCCTCCCAAAGCAGCAGCCTGTGGACTGACTGACTGTTAAAAGGAAAGGAAATAGAAAGGAATTTCTGGTGAACATGAACTGCTGTTTTCTGGCTGGCTCCAGAAGGGAGCTTGAGAGCAGCTTTCCAGCTGCACTGGGGAGCAGCTTCTTCTGTTTCCGTTGAAGAGATAAGGCAATGCATTTCTCTTCCCAGCTGGCATTGACTGCAGCTCATGTTTATGGCTCTTCCCAGTGAAAGTGAAGCTCTCCAGAGGACTCCTGGCTAATAGCACAGTCTAATGGAAGAGCCCCTGTGCTGAGTGATGCTGAGGATGAAAGCATGAGCCTTACAGCTTGCATTAAAAAGTCCTATAACTAAAAGCTGTAATGATTCATTTCTTTCATGGACAGACTGTAGAGGCACGCGTAACAAACAGTGATGAGTGCTAGGATGCTAGTAAAACCAATATAAAACAAAACCCTGCCAGTAAAAGGAACACTAAAAAAATGTCAGTGAAGACGTAAAACAAAGGTGATACATGGCTCATTCTACAGCCAGGAAGCTTTTGTCAATCTTTCTTGTGGGAATATTAGTTGTAATTCTGAGTTAAGTAACATTAATACTGAAAAAGCTGTACATAAAACTGTATACAAGTGCAGTTTTTGGAGAGGGTCCTGGTTTTAGAGAAGCCCTTTTCTGATGCATACCTATTGCACTTTAAAAAAATATTACATGCACACTAAAATATATTGTAAGTCTGAGTGTGTGTCTTGTATTTAGATGTAATGTTATGATGGCTATAAAATAACCTTTTTAAAATAATATGCAATTGGACTCTGTTAATTTTGTGCCTTAGCCTAAAATTTCTGCTGTAGCGAGGTTATTTTTATGTAAGTAGAGAAGTTTGGATTTTAAAGTAAATAATTTCCATTCTGTATTCAGTGACTGAACTATATTTCTTCTTGACACTTTTGCAAAATGTGTTATACAGAATTAGTAAAAAAATCACTCACTGGAGCTTTTATATTTAATTTCACACGACTTTAATTTCACTAACTGAAAGAGGCAGTACTATGTTAGAAAGACAATATTTTCTTTGTTTAGAGAGGAGGATGTTACCTATGATTTGCTTACGTGCGGTTATTGGTTATTATTTGGAACACTAGCTTTCTGGAGCTGAAATTAATAAAGTTGAGATGTATTAATCAGAAAAAAAAATACAGAAGAGCAAAATGTGAGTTCCTGTGAAAAAATCCCTTTGTAGGCCATAGTATAGCTGTGTGTAATTTTTTAGCTACTGAAATATAAAGTAGGTAATTGGAAAATGCCTGCATTTTTCAACTCTCTAGGACACTAACAAGGAAACTTCTGATTGAAACACTGCATGTAATGGTGTTACCAACTCAGTCTGCTACTGATGTGATACTGGCACCATCAAATCACAAGCCATACCAAATGCACTTAAAGGCATTCACAGTGAGTCTAACCCTCATCTGTAAGGGAAAGA
>NW_009952263.1:3689812-3719511 GCF_000747805.2 Chaetura pelagica | reverse complement strand
AAGGTCACCTCCAACATCAAAGTGACCATTTAATCCTTTTATTTCTTCTAATTGGAAATTATAATCAATGAGAATAATTTATGGAACTTGTCCAGAGTAAAGATTCTCTTTAAAATGACATCTTCTTGCCTAAGACACTGTAATTGCAGTCAGGTTTATGCCATATGATCATAATGGGATTAAGAACTTAATGTTGGTTATAGGTAACTTGTTTGCAGTACTTGGCAAATAGACCTGAGAAGGTTATTTCTCTGATAGGAACTTCATTTTGTTTGACCTGTTGTTATCCAAGGATTTGAGTAAAGTATTACCTTCTCTGGAATTAGGTGCTTGAGTAAAACATTTCATGGGCTTGCTTAACAGTTCATCTGTGCTACAATAGCAATTAATGTCTGTGTAAGTAAACTTTCTATTTTAAAGGTCATTAATTTTCTTTACACGGTACAGCTCAGAAAGCCTGCTACTAAAATAATTGAGAGCTAGAGGTATTGATTTATGAGGCAGGATTAAAAAGGCTAAAAATCTAAAGCTTAGCTAAGTGATGACTAGGAAAGGGTGTGATGTAAGTCTGCCTCTTGGTGGTTTTGTTCTTCATGTGTATCTGAGTGAAGTTTTTTGTTTCAAAAGAGCCGAACTAGATATTCTAGTCATCCTTCCTGGTCTTAAAGCCTGTACATAGAAAATTAATCTAATTATTTAAAACTTGTTTAGGAGCACAGTTCCTCTTTACATGGAGAAATATTTTATTTTATATGGAGAAGTATTTTACTCCACTGGGCCAGTTCTGCTGTAAGACCTGCGGGTGTAAAGCATGTTTAGGTGGTGATGCAGCTCCAGGAACTCAGTTGTGCCACCTGGGTCAAGGTGAAGTCTGTGTCAGGCAGCTTTTGTTTCAGACAGATGCTGTTTTGCAGTGCTGTCTGACCACTGTGTTAGGAGATCATTTTTTGCTCTGATGGAAAGTGTTCTTAATCCTGACTCACCTTTATGCCAGTTCTGACTCAGGTCACCTGTATGGGAGTTACTTTGGTTTTACAGCTGTGTTAGGGGAAGACTGCATTTCATTGACTTTATGAATACTATGATAATGTGAACAAGGGTTTGTAGGACTGAAGCATTTCTCACTGATGAGATTGATTCAACAGTAATTCCTCTTATGGATCTGTTTTGTATTTGGCTTCTTCAGTTGGCAGCACAATTAGTTCTGTAGCATCTGGAAAATGGTAGTGCATCATACATTACCAACATAAGAATCCTTATTATTGTGTATTATTTAACTGTAATGCTGCCCAGTATTTATTGGAGCTTTCCAAAATGTAAGAAGTTCTTACTGTGAAGTAATCACAAAGTAAATAATCAGTAGCTTACCAAAATTCAGAAACAAACCATGGTTGCCAACTAGATCTGTAGAGAATATTTGATGGCATGGCTCATAGTACATCAATTAAGAATTGCTGATGAAAATCCAACACACTAAGTAACAAAATTAATGGAAGAGCAAGCAGTGGAGCTTCTTACAGTATTTCAGTGTTATAAAGCTCCATTCCTAAATTAGGAGAGTGCTCATTACCAGACTTTCAACTTGTTAAAGATTCAAAACTGAATGTTGCCCATTAAACACTATGGAACAGTGTCATCTTTGTGAAGAAAACACGTGATGAGCTGTGCAGGAGAAAGCAACGTTTTCTTTGGCAATTAAAAAATAGGTATCTGTTTGAACGTGCGCAGAAGCTAAAGTGTGAGAAAAGCAGAGTGAAACTGGGCAAAAGTAGCAGGAGCTGAGCCTTTGTGAAAAATAAGGCCAAGTGCCGGGTCCTGCACTTAGGTCACAACAACCCCATACAAAGCTACAGGATTGGGGATGAGTGGTTGGAAAGCTCCATGGTAGAGACCGACCTGGGGGTGCTGATTGACAGCTGACTTAACAGGAGCCAGCAGTGTGCCCAGGTGGCCAAGAAGGCCAACAGCATCCTGGCTCGTATCAGGAACAGTGTGGCCAGCCAGAGTAGAGAGGTGATCGTGCCCCTGTACTTGGCACTGGTGAGGCCACACCTTGAGTACTGTGTGCAGTTCTGGGCCCCCCACTACAAGAAGGTTGTCAAATTGCTGGAGCATGTCCAGAGGAGAGCTACCAAGCTGGGGAAGGGTCTGGAGAATTAGGCCTATGAGGAGAGGCTGAGGGAACTGGGATTGTTTAGTTTGAAGAAGAGGAGACTGAGAAGAGACCTCATTGCTCTTTACAACTACCTGAAAGGAGGTTGTAGGAAGGTGGAAGTTGGCCTTTTCTCTCAAGTGAATAACGACAGGATGAGAAGAAATGGCCTGAAGCTGTGCCAGGGGAGGTTTAGGCTGGATATTAGAAAGAATTTATTTACCAAAAGAGTGGCTGGACAGTGGAACAGGCTGCCCAGGGAGGTGGTGGAGTCACCATCCTTTACCAAACGAGTGGCTGGACAGTGGAACAGGCTGCCCAGGGAGGTGGTGGAGTCACCATCCCTGGAAATATTTAAAAGAAACGTAGATATAGTGCTTAGTGACATGATTTAAGCACTGAATGGGTAGATCAGGTTATGATAGGGGGATTTAGGTTATGGTTGGACTTGATGATCTTCAAGGTCCCTTCCAACTAGGATGATTCTATGATTCTGTGACTCCAATGCCTGGCTTCTATGCTTTTGCTTTTGGTTGCCTTGTGGGGCTGAAGCTCTGTGTGTGTGTGTAGACATAATCAATGCAATGAGATTGAGATCCTCAGTCTGGCACTCCTAAGCAGCAACAACAGTCAACAATTTTGCATCATATTTTTCTAGAAACTAATCAGTGCTCCGAATTGTTAAGACACAAATTCACAAAGAAAATGGAGCTGTAGAATTCTGTTGCTTAACCAATGGCTTGCAAAGGCTTTCCTTTCACTTTTTCAGGCAATGAAGACTTTAAAGCATCATGCAAGGCACATCTTCTGTTTGATTTTAGTTTTGTATAACATATTTCTGTGAATGAATGTGAGTTCTCTTCCCTTTAAGACTTCTGTTGACTGACAGAAGCCATCTGTTTAGATGGTTTTATGCCTGTTTAATTGATAATCAGGACTGAATCCTGTTGTTTAGCAAATCTGACTTGCCTGTTCGTAAAATCTATACCAACATTAAACTCTGAAGTATAGAGTACACAGAGAAACAAATTCCTGACCTGTAATAAAACTGACAACTTGTACCTTCTGCTAGTATCTGTAAGTACAACCTCTTTAATCGTGGTCTAATTGAGGCTTTGGTATTAGAAGAGAAGAGCAGACTGTGAGAGCCTGAAGGGACAGTTTATCTTAAAATGCCAAGAAAACTTCCAGGGCTCCGTAGCACTCGGAATAAAGTGAGTTATGTTCACCTGTCAGGAAGGGAAATTCAGCAGTTCTGCTAGACTTCACGGTTCAAATAATGAATCAGGATTCCAACGATGAGTATGGCTTAGAACTGATGAATGATTTATGAATGGTTTCTGCTTTTTAGCTTCTGGAGGCATATTCTTTTTAAGCTTTTTCTTATGCTCTGCCCACCATTTTACTGTAAAGAAAATTTGCAAGTGTAACAGAATACCTTGATTATTAGAACTGAAAGTTTAGGGAAAAAGCCTAAATACTGCAAAAGAAGGAATTTGATCATGAGAAGTAGCACGAATGTGTCTAAGCTTTTTTGTTGGGTTGTTTTTTTGTTGTTGTTGGTTTTGTTTGTTTGTTTTTGTACATCTGTGTGTCTGTGAAGGGCATGTACAGTGGAAAGTGGAAACCTTTTACTGCTCTCTCACATGTGCCCTCTGTTCTCATCATGTTCCCAGCCTGCTTCAGCCCTAACTGATAATAACTGCAGAGATAGGTTCTGTTGGAAGAAACTGTCAGTGTCCAAGACTTGCCCTTTGTGTGTTGGGCAGTAATCAAATTGAGAATCAAAAGTAGGGGAAAGACAAGTTTTCTTTCTGCAATGGACATACCCCAGGAGATGTGGATTGTGGGGCTTTGGGAATTTGAACACACCAGTGGCTGGTCACAGATGTCTATCAGTGTTGTCCTGTTACTGTGGATAGCTTTTGCAGGGAGCCATGCTTTTTCTCTACCACAAATCCTTGCAACTGAAAGCAAAATTCAAATGAATCCCTGTGTTATTTGTTTGAGGTGAGGGGTCTACATTGTTTCTTAGACCTGCATGCAAGCTATGTGGCAAGTTTCACTCTCCCAGATTGGGAGCTGTGATAAGTAATCACACAGCTTCTTCTGGTTGTTCTGCTGCAGTTGCTAAGATTTAGATTGCAGCTAAGCTTTTTTCTTGTAAGGCTTAATGTTGAAAGACAGGTATTTCCAACTGCTGTAGTGTAAGTACCAACATTCCTGTTTGAAATGGATTATGTTTGTGCATGAAAACCATTTATTTCTGGCTGTTGTCTGAAGTGTTGCATCTTATTCTCTGTCTTCACAAAAGTGGTATGAGTGTTTCAGAGCTGAAGCATATCTTTGTAAGGGTAAAAAAGGTTTCAGTTGCCCATGAAGACACTGCATGTGACTTGGTTATATGGAAGGACTTTTCATAAAACATAACTAGGATTTGAATTTGGTGTGTAATAGCACTGTGCCAAATGGATGATTCTGCCTGCAGAGTGCCTCTGTATTTCAGATTAGGTGGAAAAAGGAGGCCTTAGTGTGGAATAAGAAGGCCTAGGTGAGAGTTAATGTAGAATAGCTATAACTTGCTCCTCTGCCAAGTAGAAAAACCCTAGAGAAATTTACTCTTAAGCCATCAGAGACTCTCTTTCCTTGGATTTTTTCTTATACTATAAACCCTTTGTAAATATTTCCTTTGGCTTTAAATGCATCATTTAATAGTCTTCAAAAATTATTATTTTTTTTTCCATAATGTAAATGGATGCTTTCTTGTAGCCTAAATGGAACCAGTCATGATGCTGGCTTGTTTGCTTGCTTTGCACAGGGAATTTGGTATGAGACCTTTTCCTCATTGTGGTGTGTTCCTTTCTTTCTTTAGTATCAGATATTTATTTTTATTTTTATTTAATATTTTATTTTATATTTAGTGAGCATGGAGCAGAATATACTCTCTTGAAGAGTAGATCTGATGAGCAGTTTTTCTACTTAATCCTCAGAGCTCTAGTGCCACTTTTTCCCTGCCTTCATGATTTCAGTCCCAGTTTGGCTCACTGCATTAAAAAAAATGAACCTTGCAGGGTGCTATAAGTTATATTGGCATGTGTACTCCCTTGAGAAACAACGTGCTGCTTCCTCCAAGTCCCAGAGTATACTGACACCCATCTGCCAGGGAACTCCTCATCTGTCTAATGTGGGATTAGATGCTGTATGCAGCACTTGCTTTTTCTTCCATTTTAATACATTTTCTGAATACTAAATACCCCTTTCTACGCCCACATAGCTTACCTCTTTCATGTTGTTTTATAATAAGTATCTGTTATTAGCATAATAGCTGCTCAAAGTGACATCTTACATTGTATTGTCAAAGATCCATGTATTAATATTTCCACAGTTCTGATGCTGTGATACACTGTAGTACTGTAATTTTACCAGAGATTATTATTTTTATGTCAAAGATCTGCCTATGCCATTTGCATACCATACGGTGACACCAAAGCTACTGATAGTGGGCTGTTACGAAGCTTCTGTAAAGCATGTCAAAAGAAGTAAGTAAAAGAATACCAAACCTCAGAGTGCTTTGATTGCTTCTTGGGTTGTTTGAAAAAGCAGAACGAGGAAATTCATTCATGCAGCATTTCCCTGTTGCATGTTTGTTTCTCTTAAAATTGTTTAGGCCTGTCTTATATCCTGTCTTCTAAGCAATGTGAGTTGGCAGCGGCCAGCGTGCCAGTCTTAACTCTATTTTATTATTTATCAAAAAAAAGCTTTTGTATAAAGATTAACTGTGTTTGCTCTCTATTTGCTAATATTTCCCCCCACGTTTCAGTAAGTACTCCCAGCAGTTTGGTAAGATGATGAAAAGGTTGTCTGATTTCCTCGAAGAATGTATCCTCTGGCGAAATGTTATCTTGTACTTTGTTACGGTAATAGTCCTCAGTGATTCAAAAGAGGTATTCTTTTGTCTCCTACCCTAACAATGCGGGTAGGGGAGACCGGGAGGCTGTTTGTTCTCTTTCACCAGCTCGATGCTGTTAACAAAAGCAACACCAGATCAGAAAAACGGCTGTCTTTGCACCCGTTATCAATAGATCTCCCTCCTCCTCCTGCATGATGATAAGTGGAGGGGCGGCCTCGAATACGCAAAATCATCTTGACTCATTCCTTGCTTCGTAGGCTACAGACACGTTTCAGTGTGTGGTTAGAGAAGATAACAGTGGTACTTGCACATACGTATGCAGTTGTGAGGTATCCTTCTCGAGGTGCTCCAATTCTAAGCCAGAATCTATAAAATAATTTAAAAATATTTACTTGAGGTGATGATTTCGTTTGACAAGAGCATACTTACAATGTTTGTGTGGGTAGAACTACTAAATCCATACTTTCTCTTCACACATAACATTTTGAATCTAGGAAAGTTTTTAATCAAGCCATTCCTTTTTTTACCGTGCACTGCTTCTCAAAAATCATCTGACTGCCATCACACTTTTCAATGTATAAAGAATGCTGAATCAGTGGATAAAGCTATTTTAGCCCTCCTTGTTTCTTTTGGGGTGGCATGGAGGAGGGGTCTGGGAGAGGAGTCTGTTCTTTGTTTTTCTGGGAAACTAGGGAGAAAAAAATTTACAGAAATCACTTATGTGTAACAGATAGACTCAACCTGAAGGAAAACTGCTTCATCTTGAGGTTTTCTAAAGAAAGCCAAAGGACTGAATTCACACATGAGAAGAGGAGAGAAAAAAGAAGGAAACGGTGTTTATTGCATCCCATCACCAGAAATCTCAGAGACCTGATCTGGATTGTGCTTGGCCTCTGCTCAGTTCTTCACTTTGCACAAAATCATTCCTGTCCCATTTTGGGAATGCTCTCACTGCAGAGCTCTGGGTTCTCCTGGAATGCTCCATCATGCCAAAGCTCTTCCATTGTGAAAGCAATAATACTAATATTCATAGAGCTAGGAAGATAGTTAGAGTGGCTTGGATATTTCCTGATTTTGGCTTCCATGGTGGTTCTGTATAAGGTAATACAAGCCCAGGTAGAAACAATGAAGTAGTAGTTTTCAACCTAAAAAATAGTCCTGTTTCCTTAGAAGTGAAAGTGCTGGGTTAATGTTCCTTCCCTACCAAAGAGCAGCAACTTAAAACGAGGACTCTGTCTCTCTGTCATAAATACTAGCACTCCATAAACATGTGATTGTAATTGCACAAGTAATAACTTTAAAATATTATATTCCAAAGTCTTTCAATATTTGAGGGGTTTGAGTTGTTTTATTGAGCCAAAGTATTACTTGAATTTCTCATGAGCAACGTGAAGATCACAGTGAATCTAAAATGTACACGGTAAAACCAATGTCCTTATACTCAAAGCAGACTTTGACCCAGCCCTGACTGCAGTCTTTGCTAAGACAGAAAAAAGTTTGAAATGGTATTTTGGTGCACTGCAGCACCTACACAGTGGAGTTTGCCTTTCCATCCTCTGATCTAGTCAGCGGTGGCAGGTTCTTAGTTTAAGGATTACAAGATAAATAGAACTAAAACCCTAAACAAGAGAGGGGAGAGTCACTACGATCTGTATTTATTGTAATGCATTTATTTGAGCTTGTTCAATTAAATAATTTATGGCTTTAGATATTTTGGCATGTTTTCCATCTGTATGGTGTTAATAATTTCAAAGGGTCAATGAAAAGTACAATATTTTCTGTAGTTATTTCCATTCTGACTAATGAGACTTCTTGTGCTATTTAGCTATGCAACAACATACTGCAAGACAGGAAGAGTTTGTGTTCATGAAGATCTGGAGGGACCTCCCAGACAGACAGTTTCTCTAATATGCCTATTGGTTCTCTGGTTTCTCTGATTTTTGTTGTAATCTGCATTTATGATGAAGATTGTAACTTCTGTACATCTGCGGTAACTCTAGCAAACTGCCCTGTTGAGAGTGGCTTCTTCCACAGAAATAAAATGTAAATGAGCTCATTTATTTCTAATAGAATAGGTGTTGTGCTCCATAATCCCCACAGTACCTGGCTGAACGCTTTCTTACACAGACACAACTCCTAGTGATTTCTGCAGGAAGTTTGCTGGAACATCATGGACTAGGACCCTGCACAGAAGTGTTCTTGTGCTTACTTACCTGCTGGTGAATACTGTCTTACCAATTAACTTCAAAGACAAACAAATGAACACCTTCATGTTTTGTTTCTCTGCTCAATAATAAACTCAAAGAGGTAGCCTGGACCAGTGGTAGGTAGGATACAACTGTGGTACTGATGCTGGTTGTATTTATTAGGAATACATTACAGTATAACACAGCCAATTTATATTTTGCCTTTAACATTCTAAACTGGTTGGAAACAGTAGGTTACTGTGTTCCATTGATGTAAATCTGAGTGGCTTCAGGGAAAGCTGCTTCCTTCTCTCTCATCTGTGTCAGTAAACAATTTATTTATTTGGGATTCTGGACTTGGAATTGATTTTGTTTATGTGCTTTAAACTCCTGCAAAACAGTGACAAACATGCTGATGTCTCAGTAACTCTGCAGATCTGGTTATCTGAAGTCATTGCATTACGTGACCTTTCACTTTCCAAATCTTGAACAGTGGTCATCTGTTCTAAGGAGGTCTCTAAAAGCATCTCCAGATGAAATGTGAACTTCCCCCAAAGTGAAGTTTTGTAAGAACTGGAGGAAGGGGAAAAATATCACCTTGATTTTTCCTTAAATGTTTATAACTCCATCTTCATTATGCTAGGTAAAATGAGAAGGAGGAAAACAGGCTCTGCAGGGTCTTTCTGAGCAGCTTTGGGAAGTACTGTATTTGGTGTGCTGCTTAACATTGTGACAGAACAAGCTAAAAAGTGATGGAGATCAGCTTTGTTTACTGAAAAATACAGCATAATGAGAATTTTTGCTGTAATAATGAATAAGGCTCTTCTCCTTCAGTCACAGACTAATAAAGTGGCATTTCCAATAGTACTGCTGAATTGAGTTTCTGATTAGCAGAAGCCCTCAGTTAATGTGAAAGGACACACTGCATCTTCAGATGCTCAACTGCTGTGAAGTACAGAAGCAGTGCATCTCTTTTTGGGCAGTGTTAATCACCTATGCTTTAAGGCCATTTGTGCATGGATTAATGCTGCAAGAGCCAGGGTAGATTTGGATAATGAAAATCCTTAGGCCTAATCATCTATTTGTTAATTCATTCCTTTATTGACTATCAGGGGATTTGATTACACATATGGGTGGCTATGATCACGACCTGAACATGCTGGGGGATTGCAGTTGGGGGTATAGAGGAGAAACCATGTACAGAGCAGTAAAAAAGAAATGGAACTAAGTTGTTGTCTTTCGATTGTTACTTAGAAAAAGCAAGTAACCTTGAGAGCTACCTCCAGTGAGTTACTCCTATCTGTAGCAGGTTTCTCAGTTGCAGACGCTGGACCATGGCAGTAGGAAGCACTTCACTGCAGGCATAACTCAAGCCTGTTTTTCTTTCTGTCTACTCCTTAATAGTCAGCACATCTTCCATATGAGTCCCACCTTGCAGGTGTTTTCAATTTTTCACAATCCTTTGACTTCATCTGCTCTATGTTCTGAGCCTTTTCACTCCTCTGGTAAATATTAGTTATATTGAATTTGGAGCAAACCAGTTGTCTCGATGCTGTATGTATCTCAGGCTGAAGACTTGAGTTTGCTACTTTTAAAATGAAGCCTCTGAAATGGCCATACTAAAGGTGAATGTGATTTTCTGGTTTGGGAGTTTAAGGAGTTTTTTTAACTTTTGCTTTTGTTTTAATTTTTTTTCTCAGTTACTTGAGGGGTTGGTGATCTTGAATAACTTGTAACAATGTAAAATTATCTTTTCAACATGGATAACTTGCTGCAATAACCTTAACTGCTGTCTAATAGATACAAAAGGAGTGCTTTTTAAACCCTGTGGAGATCTTTGGTGTGGTTGTGGCAGCCAGCAGACACAACCCAAACAAGAATTCCTGTAATCTCAACAGACAGCAGCGCTGAATCACTTCCAGCAGTCTCTTGCCAGTGTAGTTGTGTGTTTCAGAGGCAGGGGTTTCTGCAGCCCCACAAACCCACACGGCACTGGGCATAGCTGAGGAGCTTGACATCACATAAGCAGGACCTCTTGTCCCTCTGCCCCGAGGGGTCCAGGAGAAGGTGGTGAACCTTGGGTGCTGCTTAGCAGAAAGGGAGAGGAAACTGAGAGGCCTGAGACTGCAAGAAGTAATCCTGGCATCAGGGTCACAATGGGCAGTTCAGACAACGAACCTGATCTTTGTTGACCTGGACTTTTGTAATGATCTGTGAGAGCAGAGTGAGCCTGTTTCATGCTGGTGTTGCTGTAAAATAGTGCAGGGTAAAAGACACTGACCAGAAATTCTGTGTCTTTCCACTGGCAACATTTCTCTGTCCATTTTACAGGGCGTATGTATCTGCAAAGCAGTGGAAAAAAAATTGCATTACTACACATTATTGTAAATATCTTCTGTCTCTGCCCAGGTCATAGAAGAGAGAAGAAGGAGAGAGGATTGAAATTTGGAAATGTTTGTTGTTTCTTTTTTTTTTCCCCAGAGACTCTAAAAGATCAATGTTTTGTACTGTTTATATTTAGCCTAAGAAAACTTCTGACACTCTTATTAGTTATTTGAAAAACCTATCAGATTTTTAGTATTAGCCAGTAGAGAACTTGCAGCTACTTGCAATAGTTGCTTTATTGTGGTTTGTCCCTGAAACAACTGAAAGCCATGTTTCATGGTGATTTCAGTATGAGCTTCTGGCTAGTATAAACACAGGTTCAGCCAGTATCTTAAAGAATTCAGGCTGTACTCCTTTGCATATCTCTTACTTAATATGTCTTCAGCATTTTCATATTCTGTTTCTTTTTCTTTGAAGATGTCAAGCAATGAGTTTCAAGATAGCCAGATGATTATACCTGGATTAATATTGTTAAGACCTGAAGGTGTGAAAGTCTTAGTAGTTTCTGCATAGTGATTTTGTAGCACTGACTATAACAGTAGACAGATTTATTTTTTTTTTGCTAGTTTTGAACTTCCATTTCAAAGGTGGGAATCAGCAATTTATATCTTCTAGTCCTGTCTTCAGTGGACTTCTGCACACTGAAGGACCACCCTTAGATGTTGCTGTGGCTGAGGTGGAGTTGCTGGGCTCTTCTGAAAGTAGGCTGCTTCTTCCTTATTTAAAAACACACACACACACACACGCACACACACACACACACACAAAAACCTAGAAGAAAAATGCGCTCATAATGGTGATTTCAGGAAAATATATGTAATTTTTCAAATAACCTATTTATATTCCTCAAACTGCTTTTCATAGTCCTCAAACCCCAGGAGGTAACTAGCAGTGGAAGGCAAGCTCTCATTGGCTCTCCTTCTGCAGAAGGTCAGGTGCTGACTGGCCAAACCCCTCCTGCCCTGGCTTTCCAGTAACACTCCTGGGCATCAGTTTCATGCTCTGTGTGTCAGTACCAATCCAAGGAAAATGGTTTGTCCTTGTGGCAGAAAGCATTCTCAAGAGGCTCTTCACCGCATTTTGTTTTGACAGTATCTCTTCTCACGCTGTCATGATCTCAAGTCCTTTTCAAGACTCTTACGTAAAGAGTGTGGAACTAAAATAAATGTGGAGGGCCAAACTAGTCCCAGCCTGATCAGTCAATGAAACACATCCTGGTCTTGTAAGGAAGCCTTGTCTTAGAATGGTGGTTTTTGCCTCCCCAAGTAAATAAATTATGCATCTTTCTCAGCAGGGGATACAAAGTTTAGTAGATCTACACCACCTTTTGTAAACATACTGTCTGGCAGTTCTGGCTGGGAGCAAGAAAAGGCCCCTTGCAAATCATCTCCTGCAGTGAAGTGTCCTGAATACAGAGAAGAAGGAAGAGGGATTATTTTAGAAAGGTACAGGCTATTCTGCCCCTCTTGGGGATGGGTGACCCTCCCATTGCACTTTCCTTATAACTGTAGTGAAATGCCATCATCTAGCCTACATGTTTTTCCTTGGCAATGTGAACCTCCAGGTGTGAATAACTTACTGGAATTAGTCTTCAACTGTTGTCATCCAGTATTCAAATATTAATGTGGCTGATCAGAGTGAGGCAGTGCAACCATGGTGGTCTTGCAAAATAGCACATCACACAAGTGACGTTTCCTAAAATGAGTCAGTGTTCTTCTGTAAAAGGCATTCTGACATTTTTCTTCAAACTGCCAAGCTAAATGGCTTGTGCTGGCCCAACTCCTGTGTGACAGACAGCACATCTGTGCTGAACAGCAAATACCAAGAAGCAGCATCTGAAGGGGGAAGGAGTAGAAAGAAAAACACAGGAAGATACCCCTGAGGGTGACCAACTTGTGAAGTACTACAGGTTTAGCAAGAACTGTCTATCTTTTGGTCAGCTATGCACCCAGTGTAGTACTGATAAGGAAACAGCAACAGATTCTGAATGAAGTCATCCTTCCAGGAAACAAATGACCTGGTAGTTCTCAGAGTGGCAGGTTAGGCAGGATCATGTTTCTAGGTACTCCAGATTTACTTTGTGCTTTGAACAGGAAAGTTTTGTGCAAGTTCATGAGCTATAGCAGTGATTTAAGATTTTTTTCCAATCTTTTTGCTGAAAGCAAGTGTCACCATGAATGAAATAATCTTGGACCTGGACTTTTTGTTCCCATACATATGACTTGTGTTGTAGGTTATGTCTTCTCTTCTAACTCACAACTGGAATTGCATGGGGATCTGGGGCAAATACTTTTTTTTTTTTCTCATCTTTAATGATGCTTACAGATTTTATTTAGCAAAGTTTTGTTGTTGTTGTTGTTGTTTTTAAAGTAACTGATGGGATGTTCTATGTAAAATTTGAAAACACTATGCTGTAAATAAATTCATTAACAAATCCCAGAACAACACTGTCTGTGCTCATTCATGAGAAGGAATACCATTCTAAGTAAATGAGGCTGCTCAGATCAGTTTTTACCTTAGTGCACAAGTGATCATCTTCCATATTAGGCTTTAAAAACTCTTTGAGGGGAAGGAGGTTGTACTGTTAAATATGGCCGTAACTATTTTCTCAAGCATGTAAAATACCACTTTTCTCATCTCCTCCACAGTGCAAGGACTTTAAGCAAGGACAGCATGCACATTTCCCAGCAAGTGAAAGACAACAGAATTTCCAAAATTTGAGTTTCTCAAAGGGAGCTTCCTATCTCTCTTTGAGTGTGAGGCATCATAGAGATGGGTTCAGCTATAGATACCCAAATGAAACAAATTGATGATACAGTGTGAAATGTGTACCTCTGTGAGTTGTTGGACAAGGTGCAAAAGTCCCCTGATCACAGGTGGGGTTTTATTCGGATCTGTCTCTGCTTGGATTTTGGTAATTTCTGCCATCATGGTTTGTTCCCACTGAACCTCAGTACTGAGCTCATTTCCAAAGATATCTCAGACAATTGGTACCCATTTGACATAGTCTCAGCATTTCTTCTGCATCCAAGATCATCAGAGCTGTGGCTCTCCCCTGCTTTTCCACACCATACTGACTCCTTGCTATAGTTTTCTTTGCCAAATTTCAGTGCCAGAGTTGTGAATGATCTTGGTCTCCCTTACTCTCAAGATCACAGTTCTTATCTATTCCCATTTCAGCCCCTCCAGGCTGGTCATTGGGAGCTTAGGGAGACATTTCCCCACCTACACACTTTGTTCCCCTCTATTTCTCCCTAAAATTTGCAAGCCAAACACTTTTGTCCCTACTATTTTTGGTTCTGAAAACTTTCTCTTCTGTGTTCCCTGAACCAAACTGGGGTATTCACTGGGAAAACACTGATGTAGAAGAGGGCGTCCATGCTTTTGTTTTAGAAGTCTGGATCATTCTGCACACTGGAATTGCAGTTTCAAAGAAAGTCCCACTCGTCTCCAGGCAGAAACAAGCCTGCTGTGTTGGGAGCCTTGAGGGAATGGCTGAAGTTGCCTAAGCAGCTTATCAGCTACAACAGCTAAAAATCGAATACATCTTTATTGACAGGTTTTGAACTGGAGTTTTTCTGTTCTGTTCAGTTTGAGGACTTGTCTGAATACTGGTAGGCTTTTGTTTAGACACATTCCTAACACAAAGGACAAATTTTTTATGTGTCCTATTTATTGTCAGATCCAAAGCCATGGAGGTAGTGGGAAGCCCTTCTTGGAAAAGTGCTCCACACCTTTCCCTGTAACCTCTTTCCCAAAACTGCCTGCAATATTTTGTTTAGAAAACTTTTCCTCTACCCCAAATCAGGCTGCAGCAGATATTCAACATTTTCCACTCCAGATTCCTACTTAAGGGGATCAAAGTTTTAAAGACTTAATTGGCAACTGAAAATTAAATTTTACATGGGAAAGTATCAAGTACCCTTGGTAACAAGCTGTGCCCCAATGGTACTCTGAGCTGACACCCCCCCACTTCCAGCTTGTGGCTTTTCTTGCTGCTTTAAGTAGCTCAGGGTTTCTTATGATTGAGTCAATTCATGCTTCAAGTTAAGTCAGTGACAAACTTCCTGCTGGCTTCAGGGCTGTAGAGTTCATTGCTTAATAAAATGGGAGCACACTCAAGGGATCACTCAGAGGGTCACAGAGCCCAGCTGGCTGAGGCCACCACAGGATGTGCTGCTGCTGAAAAATACAGAACAGAGTTGGGTGTGCTGTTCTGTTTTAACTTTATAAGCATCAGTCCATTTTAAATAGTCCACTTTTTAAAATTTTTATAATTTTAAGAGAAAACTGTTGCTGGGGGTGTTGTAATCAGGAAGAAGCTAAGTTGTTAGATGCCATGTATAGCACAAAGCTTGAGGTAGTACAGGAATGGGTATGTTTCAGGTTAGTGTGAGTTTAAGCAGTGAGATCTAAATAGCTGCTGGAATGGCACAATTTGTAATTTCTTGAAAGAAAAGGTTTTGGTTGCTAGATCAGTTTGTCTATGATCTATGTACCTTTTGAAATCACTGTGCTTAATTTGCCATAGCAGAAGAGAAGTTTAGATATGAACTTAAATACATGTCTTATAGTATGTTAAGAGTTTGGGACTGTCCAGTTATTATTACAGTATTATTTTAAGGTGTGAAGGTGTGGAAACATTGTAAAACAAGGTAAAATACATGAGACTAAAGTAAAACCTTTTTGTAATTCTATGGGATAGACCGCATGGCATTCTTCAGTTGAGGCAAGACTTTTTTTTAAGCTAATGTGAATTATCATGCATTTGCTATAGGCCTAAAAATTATAACATAACATAAAATAACATAGATCTGATTTTTAAGTCTAAGCCCTTGCTACAGTCACAAATTGCTAAATCACTGGCTACTGGCAATAGACTAACAACTAAGTTTTGGATTAAAAGAGTTAAAGACTATAATTCGTTGAATGTACAAGGATGCAATGAGTGAGGTACTTCAGAATACAGACTAGGTGAACTTTTTGACAGATTTAACTATGCAACTCTGCATCTGCCGAGAAAAAAGGAGGAAAGTATAGCTATTGACATTAGACTCTAGGCTTCTTTTTGATAATAGCTTGTGCCACATGAAATCATCACAAGGTAAAATTGAAGCATTTTCCCCATTACATTTAATAGTAGAGAAATGAAAGATAGAGGTTGGGGATGTGTTTAACATACCACAATAAGACAGGATTTTAACATATAGAATAGTTAAGGAATATACTTGCATGACCAGTGGTGGAAGAGGGGTGGTTCAGAGCAGAAGGTAGAAGTTAGAGTTGCATAGCTGCAGAGACAGTTAACGATGAAGGAAAGCTAGAAAAGAATGCCATTGGCATGATTCTGGGTCTTGGTCTTGTTTTTAAAATGCACTTTCAAAATAATCTTTTAGCAATGTCACAGGATTATCTTATTGCTGTCATTTGTATGAACTATTCAGCTGCAGCTGTTCATTCATGCTGAAACGGTGTGAGCTGGGACTGGGGATGGCACACAGGAGATTCCTGCAGCATTTAAGAGGAGAGGAAACTAGAGGAGTGAATGACTACTATGATTGAGAAGAAGGAAAATGTATCAGCACATCTGGGAAGTGTTCCGGATGGGGGAAAAAACTCTTCCCTCTGTGTCAGTGTCTGCCCTATATCAAAACAGATGACTGTTGAGGCTGGAAGAGGGGAGGGCGTATGCTGATACATAACTGTGGGTGCCTCTCTGAGAAATTTCTGGAAAGCTTAGGAGGTATGCCAGGTTTATTTACTAAAAATGTAAGGAGGGAGGAGCCCTGCAGCACTGGAGAATTTTTCAAAATGTCTGTGATTTTGATTACAGAATGCCTACCCTGAAATCCTACCAGGAGCAATATTTTTTGTTGGATAATGAAGTGTGTCAAAGTTTTTAGGGGAGAAAAGATATTCTTACACTAGTGTAAAAGGTAAATCAGTAAAACTACACTATATAGCAGAATTTCTAAGTTAAATCAATAACCCTACACACTAAAGTAGTGCTTTGTAAGCTAAAATTGCTCTACACATCATACTAATCCTTTGAGAGTGTAGAGAGTTTAGGAGATTGGTTATACCATCTGCAATATCAGTAAAATACAGTATTAGGTTACATATGCCTACTAAGGCAGGCATCAGTAAATAAGTATGTGATATTAAAAATTTGACACTTCTAAGTCGTTCTTTGATAGTGGAATGCACGTATTGGTATGTTGCATTTACCTTTCTGTGTATGTGATCTGAGTGAAAATCAGTCCTCTGGTAGAGCTAGCAGCCACTTTAAGCATTTACCAGTGTGTGGATGAACCTCAAAGATTAACGCTGTAATAGGAACAGGAGCCAGAGGGCTGACATTACTTTCCAGAGGTCTCTGAGGTGACTTATCTGCAGCTAGAAAGGCTGCATTTACCATTAATTTTTAAATGGTGAATGAGCTGGGCTGAATCCACTCCCTGCTCCCTGCTGCACTTCCTCCTACTGAAGAGATGTGTGCTGCAGGAGGTGCAGTTCTGGACAGGCTGGCAGGGGGTTGACTACTCTCTTCCAACAGTGTTTATGTCCTTGAAAAGGGAAGATTTGGGTTTCCACCTGGTGCCCTGGGGAAATCTAGAGAGCTTGTGTAATCAGTTAAGTGCATCCCTTAGCTCTAGTGTTGACCAGTTACTGGAGTAGTCTCTTGGGAACAGAAAGTACCAGCTATTTCTGTACTATAAGATTGCAAGGGGCAGAGCTCTGCTGGAAAAGGCAGAATCAACCTTTTAACAATATATTTTCTTCAAGTTTTACTTTTTAGATCCTCTGTTCCTTAGAAGCTCCATGTTGTAGCAGAACCATTGTCCCATTTGTTGTCTTAGTGATCCTAGAGTTGTGCTTGGCTGAGGTTATATTGCTGTCTGAAAACTGCAGTTCTTTCATTTCTGTACTTTGCCATACTTGCGTGGGTTTTTTTCTGATTTCAGTGCAGCCAGTTTTATCCAAATAATTTGAATTAAAATTCTTATTTTGGGTCTCTGTAGTTAAAGTGCATGCATGCAATAAGAATTGCCTCTTTTATTACTCTCAATGGGAGTCACCCAGCTGTAGTCCCTGAAGGGTTATTTGCATTATGTTTGAGTGAATTGTTTTTATTTATAAGATTCTACTTATTCATTTACTGTAATACTAAAGTAACCAGGGTTGATGTTTTTCTCTTTCTCTAGCCTACATTTGTTGAGCTAGATCTGGGAACATATGCATCACATTCCGTTTTATTTGGTGGGCCTCAGAGTTTAAATTGGGACTTTTGAGCTGCTCTTGAACACTGAGAAACCATATGTAGCATTGCGTTGTTTGAATAGCATTCAAAACCAGAGGGTTTGTGTAAACATGTCATTGGAAGTATAGCTCAGTCAGTGTAAGAACATGCACCATTGTTCAACCTATGCGTATGTGCAAGAAGGCTGAGAATGGGAGAGAAATCTGCAGCTTTTATAAAACAGAACAGAAAAAAAGTCCTTCTGTGTGGAGTCTACAGAAAATATCTGCAGAACTGATGTCTCCCACTACGTCTGTTGGCTTAATGGGGCAGTTGCAGCCTGTAACTGCTGGTAATCCCAGTGACTGGAACGGGCCCTCCTGTATCTCAGGTCGATGTGATTAAAGGAAGCATGGTGAGAAAAGCCCTCTTCAAAGGCAAGGGACAGAGTCCTCAAGGAGGGGTTAGCTAGATCCTTTGCCTTCGGAGAAGTTGCCGCAGGGTATAGATAATGCGTGCTGTTGTTTTATGAAGAAGATAAAAGCTTGGTGTGTGAAAGATAAGAGTTGCTTTAAAGGATTGGACAATAGTAGAGAATGTTTATGCTCTTGTTATAATAAAATAAACACACTTTCTAAGTGTTTTTTTATGTATACCTCTTCAAAACTTTTCATTAAACCAGCTGTCATGGGATAAGGGGCAAGGTCCTTACCTGAATCAATAAGAATTTCTGTTTAGGAAATAAAGGTTAGGGGAAAAGTGGGCAGCTTTTAGAAAAGGGGTGGAGTGACTGGAGAGGTCTGCCTGTTGAGTCTGGTGCGTAGTCCTGAAAGAGACAAGGAATGAAACGAAGCCTCCTGATGATCTCAAGTCAGAGAGGATCTGTGAGGTATCACAGAAGCCTTCACAATACAAAGTAACCTAAAGGTGGTCTGGCAGTTGACATTAAATGTTGATGACTATAGAGTAGTTCAGAGGAGAAGAAACAATCCTGAATTGAAATACACAGTGATGGAGTCTAAATTATCCCTCGGGAGGAAACCTTAGGTCATAATGATTGTATAAAATGTCTCTGAATGTGCAGTAGGAATAAGAAAAGAAAAAAAATAAAGTAATACTAGGAATTATTGGTAAAGGAATAATGAACAACAAGAAAGATCTTTATGCTGAATATAATTGCATGGCATACTTTAATATTGCATCCTTGCTCCCTCATTTTAGAAAGGATGCAGGAGAAAGAGAGAAGATACAGGAAATGCTGATAAAAGATGTGAAGTGATTCTCATATGGAAACCAATTTAGCACTTGGGGATTTTCAACCTCCTATCTGAGCAGGAAGAAAACAAAAGTCTTTCAGCTCAAAGTGCCATGGAGAAAGCAAATAGAAAATGCCTATTCACTTTCCCATACCAGGAGAGCCAAGCAGTCTCAAGTGAATGGTTAGGTGACAATTTTAAAACTAGCAAAAAGGGCTTCCTATAGCTGTGAAATTGCCCTGAATATTGTAGTTGCCAAAAGTTCTCATGCTGACAGTGGTGTTGGGATGTACTCCTTAAAGAAAACTCTGCTGGGGTCCATTGTACACAAAAATGCATTTCTAGTGGAGTCTGCATCCATTTACACTTGCCTGAAGAGGAAAAAATGTAAGTCATGAGCATCATAGAGTACTTGTCTTCCCCAGTCTCTGAGGCAATCCTGCCTGGTTATTCCTGTGTAATTTAGACCCACCTTGTGCCAGAGTATTCTTTAAACACATGGAAAAAGAAGCTCCTGCCCTTAAAAATCAAATTGAGCTTTTGTGAAAGGATTTAATTGAGTATCATTGCAGAAGAGAGTGGTAGACAAGTTTAAAAAAAGAAAAGACTGCGATGAACAAAATATATATACTGGTTGAAGTCCTAATTTGCAAAGTTATTTTAATACTTTTGCAGGGTCTTTTTTGTCTTAATAGCTATACATAGTGTGTTACTATGTCACCCACATGTGCATAACAGTGATGTTGATGTCTGGCGATAATCTCCAAAATATGGACATCTTTGTATACAGGCACTTGCTGTAGCTTTTCAAAGAGACTGCAATTCAGCTGACCTGAATAAAACCTGCGTATTGAAATACCTGAATTTCTTCATTTTGAGGGTATTGTAATGTGTGCAGTGTGTGTGCTAAATGCATTGCTTTCTAGTTGGCTCTCCATGTAATGTTGGATTGCAACAGACTGCTCTCTGTCACACCTGATGGCTAAACCTGTCTCACCCACACCATGGGAAAGTACTGGTGCATTGAGCCGCCTTAGAACCAAGTTTTAGGTTGTCCTCAGATTTCAAATCTTCTGTGCACTTTTTTTAATATGGCCTCTAACTCAAGAGATACAAGCACAAAAGGATTCCAGGCAACAATTAATCAGATAAGTATTTATTTATTTAACTCAACCTATAGAATTACACTGGTAATACTTTTTTCAGAGTTAGACTTTCATCGAACAAAAGACTGTCTTTTAAAGGCTCTCTTCTCTTTTCCAGGCATCTGCACAGAAACATTCTGGATTTCCTTGGGCATGGTAAGAAATTCCCTCTTAATTACAGAAAAAGAGTCAGTTTAGAGCTGGATGTTTGTTTACCTCCTCCTATGTTCAAAATGGAAGTACAGCTGTGGAAACTAGATGCATTTAATTTATATTGTGCAGTTTAAAACAGAAGGGAAAGATGTAGCTAAAGCAAACATCCATTGCAACTATGTGGGATGGTGTTTACTACTGCAATACCAAGAAGTGGGTTAGAGTTGGCTGTAAACTGGGTCTGAGGGCCCATCAGTAACTGTGGAACATCTGTGTGATGGAGAAAATTACTTGATTTTTCTTTTTTTTTTTTTTTTTACTATATATAATAAACACCTTCTAAATGGTCTTAGTGAGCACACGTTTATATACTTGATACTGTAAAGGTTGTCTAGCAGAACCCACTGGTTACTGGAGTATGGACAGGAAGCAAGACAAAGCCAGGCAACTGGGGAGGATGCACTATGCCATGAGGAAAAAAGCTTGTAATATGAATGTTGCTGAAATATAAAGTAGTTCAATCTCATTGATATGAAGGCTTTAGTCTTGCTGGCACAGCTGTCTCAGGAAGGGATTTGTTATATTTTTGTCATCATTGCTATGCTAGCAAAAGTCCCAGTATATATGAAGTTACGCCGGGGGGGGAAAAAAAGGATTTTTTTTTCTTAAATGACTTAATTTGCTCATAGAAATGATGTAAAACTGTACCTACAAAAGGCTTTTTTTGCCAGTGTAAATTGTCTATGCTTTTATAATTACACCAATAAATGACTACAAGGAGTCAACAAATGACTAAAGAGTCTTCAAGGACTTGCTGAAAAGAAGTAATCTGTCTGAGCAAAAGACAACAAATAATCCTCAGTGTAAACTGTCTGATTCATATGACTGGACGTGGTATGTAAAAAGTAAATACCAAATCCAGGGATGCCACAAGTTTTTTGGGGAGTTGTTTTTGCTTATTTTTTATTGTTTTTTTTTGGTTTTGGTTTTGGTTTGGTTTGGTTTTAACCATCCCTCTCAACATGCAATCACTTTTTGCACAAAAATCAAGCTGAGAAAAATACCAGACAGCGCCACACGTTTTTTCTTCCTTGCGCATTTATTGTGTCCGAGGGACTGGGTAGTACTGGTGGGGCTTGATACAGTGAGTCCCAGAGAGCCTTGCCACCAGACCGTGAGAAGTACCACTTTCTTGGGCAGCACTGAGGGAGTCTCTTTTGAAGACTCCCTCCCACATCTGTATACTGGGCTTGAAGCCAAGCCTCTCTTCTGTAAAGAAACTTTGCTAAAATTTCTCATTTCATGCCCCTTTATGGAGAGAGAGAGCGCGAGGAAAAGAGAGAAGGAGGTACGTGCCCAGTGTACTGAGAGAGCATAGCAGAGTAGGCTTCTGGTTTTGTGTGTTTGGGTAGAAGGGGGCAGCAAGGAAAGGGAAGGCTTGATAGTAATTAGCACCATATTTGCCATCCCTTCCTTCCATCTCAAGAGTGATAAATTGCCCTCTTTCTCCTCTCCAAAAGACATCTATGTTTTTTTAGACTGCTGCTTCTGTTTGAGTCCTTTGAACTAGCAGAGGCACTTGAAATAAATGCACTTATAAATGTGCCTCCTGCCAGCCTCTGTCTAGTCTGCATATGGACACGTAAAAGAGCAGAAGAATCTGTCTTACATATCTCAGAAATATGCTAAGTTCACAGGGGTGGCACCTGAAATAGCTTTATTCTTCCCTCCTCCTTAGAGTACAGTGGAATTGCTAGTGTATTATTTGATAAACAATCACCAATTAGTTGTTCCAATCCGTGCTAATTCAGCAACTGCTCTCCAGGGCCTCCAGGCAGCTTGTATGCCAGTTCATGTGTTCACCCCAGGTAGCTCAGAACTGAAGGAGTTTCCTTAATTGTTTTTGCTGTTTTGTCTGTTGAAAAGCTTTTACTGCTCCTTTTGGTGTGCTATATGGTGTATTACAAATGCATGCACGCTGTCTTACCTTTCCCCAGCGTGCTGTTAACAACATGAGTAACATAATCCTAAAATGTAATGCTAAGTCCAGTTGATACCTCTGCATGGGTAGGTAGAAACACCCACTTTGGGCACCAAATGGAGGGTAATGTTGCTGAATGTGAGCAATGATAGCAAGGTCCTGCACCTGGGTCGGGGCAATCCCAAGCACAAATACAGGTTGCACAGGGAATGGATTGAAAACAGCCATGAGGAAAAGTAATCGGATGTGTTGGTTGATAAGAAGATCGACATCAGCCAGCAATGATTCTTCCCCTCTATTCCGCTCTCGTCATAGCCCACCTGGAGTACTGTGTTCAGCTCTGGAGCCCCCAACACAGGAGGGACATGGAGCTCTTGGAGTGAGTCCAGAGGAGGGCTGCAAAGATGATCAGAGGGCTGGAGCTCGTCTCCTAAGAATAAAGGCTGAGAAAGTTGGGGCTGTTCAGCTTGGAGAAGAGGAGGTTCCAGGGAGACCTTGTAGCAGCCTTCCAGTACTTGAAGGGGCTACAGGAAAGCTGGCGAGGGACTTTTTACAAGGGCTTGTAGTGAGATAGGACAAGGGGTAAAGATTTTAAACTGGAAGAGGGGAGATTTAGTTTAGATATATCATTAATTGGCTGATCAGAGGGTGGTGCAGGACAGGAGGATAAATTACTAATCCTTGATAGAGGGTCTAGGAAAACTCTCTGTGGAACGTTTTGCAGCAGTAAAATCACTGCTGGGACACCTCTACACTGGGACATCTCTATGCTGAGACAGCACTCCATGGGGACAGCTCTCTGCAGATCAGCAGATGAGGAGCAGCACATCCCTGTGTCATCTGCCAATCCATGGAAATTTGTTCCCATGGAGGACTGTCCCAGTGTAGAGTTGTCCCAGCCTAGAGATGTCTCCATGTAGAGGTGTCCCAGTGACAAGTTGTCCAGCAGAGAGTTGTCCCTTCCCATTGTTGATGTTAAGGATTCTTACAAATTCTATTGAGCAACAAGCTGTGGATGGGAGAAGTGTCTTTTTGCTAACTCTTGTTCCTTATTCTTTTGTCTTACAGGTGCCTGTAATTATTATGAGATCTGCTGCTGAAGCAAATTCTAGAGGAAGTGGCAGGCCTATGGTTATGGATCCTTTGCACATATAAATGTTATTGTGTGTGTCTGTTTGACCATGGTAGGATATTTATTCTATCATAGAAACAAGTTTTGTACTTACAGACTGAGTGTCACTCTCACCATAGATCCTTCCTTCCAAACATATTTTCCCTCATTTCAGAGTTAAAAAAAAAGAAAAAAAACCTTGAAAAATGTAACTTTCTTTGAAAAATATACCTTGTTGTCATCTTCTGGGGAAAAAAGGAACTTTGCTGTAATTACTGTTGTTGTAAGTGAAATATGGTGTATAACATGCTAAGTAATTGCTCAGTCAAATGTCAGTGTGAACCCAGAAATCCTCAGTAGAGAAAAAAAATAAATATTTTTATTTTCTCTAAAAGCTTCCCTGTAAAATTATTCTAAAGGTTTTCTTTGTGATACAACATAAAACAAGCAAATGGGTGCCTTTTCACTTTGTAGCCTAGTGGCAGGGTTGTTGGGACTTTTGGGCAAGCACTCTCAAAATATTCTAAGTCTCCACAAAGTTGAAGTCCACATTTTTAACCAGGGATATGTCTCATCTGTGGTGAGCAGGAGACTTGAGTATTAGGTGTTTCCATTTCAAGTCACACTTTTACTCCTTTTTCCGTACCTCCAAAGCAACTGTGGAGACAATTGATGTGAACCTTCTCTGCTCCCAAGGTCTGAGCAGAAAGTTAGGCAAAGCTGTTCAGCAAAAGTCATTACTTATTTTCTTTCTTTTCCTTTCCTTTCATGTGCAGTGACATCCTGCCTTTTGAAGTGTGTGTCTTTTTTTCACATTAGACTACTGCCTGTGCTTCAGCATTTTCATTCTGATTTGTATAACTCCTTCTTTTGTAGCACTCTTAATTTTCCAACATATTTGCTTTCTTTCAATCCTTGAAATGCCTTATTTGGCCTCCAGACACATAATCTTCTAGACTTGTATTGAAGATTGTAGAGCAAAGCTGGTACCACAGTGTAGTATTTGCAGTAGGGTGCGTCACCTTTTAACCAATCTAAATAGCAAGGCATTATTCGCAAGGAAGTGAGGTTGCATTTGCTGCTGCTGAGATTATTTTAGCTGTTCAGTTTTAACACTCAATGCCTGGGTTTCTTTTTAAGGAGTGCCTGTTCACTTTTTTATGTTTTTATAGAGTAAAAAGGTGGTGGGGAGACTGAGGGTGTTATGTGCAGTACTGTTATAAATAACGTTAGCTCTCAGGTTATTTGCATTATATCCACTTGCCTGAATGTATAAAGTCAAACAAAAAAGTCTTAAAAAAAAATAAGGCAGAACAATGGCATGGATAACAGGTCTAAAGTACATGCTGCAGACTATATTTTTTTGGAGAGTACTCCTTATCTAGCTAATAAGCCAGACAGAAAATTGCTCACTCCTCCTAGAACCTCAAAAAGATCAAAACAACATATTAAGGCCTTAAAGATGCTGGTGTAAGGAAGAAAGAAGGTTACTCAGCACCTATCACTCTGAACTGACAAGCAAATGGGGAGCATGCTGGGAGCAGAGCTACATTCCCAACCCAGAGACAGTGACTAGGATGGATGACATGGTGAAACGCAGCTGTGATGGAGAAAGGGAAGCAGATAGGGTGTGGTGGTGTTGTTCTTCTGCTGTGTGTGCGGTATACTTTGGAGTAAATAAACAAGGAATGCTTACTTTTGAGCTGCTTTTCAATCGTCGTGATTGTGTTTGGTTCAATAATGAGACATTCAATCACATTGCAAACTCCTGAACAAACAAGGTGTGAGACATGGGATCCAGGGGAGCGTGGCTGCAGTTCCTCCCACTGATTGTGTGTGAATGCTAACATGGGGCAGAGAAGGCAAGTTCTGCTGCCGCTGAAACAGGAAAGGAGGCAGATTCTAATTTCAGGCAAGGAAGAACTGAACCCTGAGGAAGCAATACTGTCATTGTGAGGGCTGTATGACAGAGTTCAGAGTAAGTCTGTGCCTGTGATTTTCTCAGTGCTGGAATTTAATTTCTAAAATGTAATAACACCAGTACATCCTTGTAATTTTATTGCATTTTTTTATTATTGCTATCATTTACAATAACCCTGCTGTCATACTGGTCTCTGATCTCCAGTTCTTCTTAGATTGTGAAAGTAAAGTTGGACCACTTCATACACACTAGGTTTTCTTTCTGCCTTTCTTACCATCTTCTGAAATGCTGGTTGAGTCAGTGGGATACTTCTGACTTGTTCTTTCCTAGTGTTCATCCTCAAAGGTACACAGCATCCAGGTGACCTTTCCCCAGAGCAGAAGGATTAAATAAAACTTATTGACAGAACTGTCTCTTTGGTGCAGCAGAGATCATGGAAGGCACTGTGTCCTGCTCATTTTTCCTGTCCTTCCTGGATTGCCAGTTCCCATCCCATATCAAAATCTTGAATTCCTGCATGGCAACTGACCCTGGACATTGCTTTCCTTGAAGAAGGGAGTTCAAATTGTGGAGGGCTTTGAGGCAAGAGGAGGTCTTTAAGGTCTTCTAGAATAGTAGGGCACATTCTGGTTCCCAGAAGTAATACAGAAACAACAGTGAATGTGCTGTAATGCAAGGCACATCTGCAAAGGAGAGCAGGGCAATGTTGGAACTAGAAAAGCCCTGTGAGTAGAAGTGTTTTGGCTAACAGCTGTGACTGGAAAGTGCTCCAGCAGCAAACCTATGCTAGGCTGATTGGTTCCATATGCCAGAAGACTTTGATTTGTGACTGGATTTAGCAGCGATCTGAGTCTTGCATCTCTATTATAAATTATGCTGAAAACAGAGCTTCAGCCCTGAATCAGTAACAGGCGTAGTTAGTTAGTTCAGTGATATATTTAAGTAACACTTTACATCTGGACTTGGCAACCAACTTGAAATCCTCATTTAAAAACAATAGAAAAGTACCAGAGAGATTATGGCATGATGTAGTCCCTAGTTTTGGGGTTTTTTTTACAATGAGAGCTGATGTTTCAAAGATCTCCTAGCACAAAGAATATGTTGCAGAAGTTATGAGTAATTGGAAACAAAATACAGTGAGTGACAGGTCTTTGACAAAGCTCTGGACAAGGGATTACAGAAACTCTGATGTTGTAGAGTGACAGGCAAAATACAGTTATGGCTGAAAGCTGGGAAGGAGAGGAAAAGTAGAGAGTTAGGCTCATCTGCTGGGGTAGAGAGACCAAAGCTGGGCTTTGGACACCTGCAAATTAACTAAGATTCTGGTTGTTAACCCATTTGTTGCTGGTATTGAGAGAGGGCTGGAGTCCTCACATTGCAAAATCTGCAATAAAGAAATATCTGCAATAAAGAAAGTAAGACTGAGTGTGAACAGGGGTAATGGGTGCAAATTGGAGCATAGGAGGTTCAAGGTGAATATCCAAAAATTTTTTTTTACTGTAAGAGTGACAGAGCACTGGAACAGGCTGCCCAGGGAGGTTGTGGAGTCTCCTTCACTGGAGACATTCAAAACCCACCTGGATGCGTTCCTGTGTGATGTACTCTAGGTGACCCTGCTCTGGCAGGGGGGTTGGACTAGATGATCTTTCGAGGCCCCTTCCAACCCCTAGGATTCTATGATTCTATGAATCCAGAAGAGTCGAGCATGAGGGATCAGTGAGGACGCTTGCTCACATTACAACCACAGTCAAAAAACAACTGTGACATTGGGTTGCATATCATTCAAGACTACTAAGAAATTGAGTAACTTGGAGGGTATTATACAGACTTTTGAATAAAGCTGTGCCTGTGGTCTCAGCTAGAACACAGAGCAGAATTTTGGCCTCCCAAGCTCAAAAAGAACGTGGCTGAAGTAATGGGATTGAGAAAAGAGTGACAAGAACATTCAAGAGCCTGGGAAGACTCCTGCCAGAAAAGAGACAAAAAATTTAGCCTTAGAAGACAGAGGAAAAATTATGCAAGTCTGGATGGTGCTGATGTTGGAGACAAGAGGTCAGGAACATACTTTTTTCTCATCTCGTAATGTTGGCCCACGGAGGCATGAGTTGAAACTTCACAGTTATTCAGAAAGATGCTAATTATGACTAACTGGGGAGGTGATATTTACAGGTTAGGCTTCATGTCTTAAAGTCAAAGATTTTGAGAGAGGAAAAGGATAGGCAACAGCCATACTACAAAAGCCTAATTCCTGGCATATATGCCTCTTCAGAGAGATTGTTACTTCATGCTCCAGTTTTCAAACTGTTACTTGAATTTTTCGTGATTCATCTCTCTTCTGAAATCCTGTTTATGTTCTATAAGGGGAGTTAATAATTCAGCGTTCTGTGCTCATTTACATTAAAAAAAAGTCTTTGATATAGATGTTTAGTTCTTGTGCTGTTACAGTGTCATTCAGCTACTGTGCAACTTTCAAATGTCTTTTCTAACATGCAATATCTCATGATTCTAGTTTGTGCACTTTGGAAAAAAATGGTGCCTTTGATTGTGTGATTAGCTGGCCGAAAGCCACTTACTCAGGTGTAGATGAAAAGAGTGTGTGTGTGTATGGGTCTTTGTGTGCACACACAAATACATTTATAGTGAAACCAAATAGGTGATTACTCAGTAGGATGCAAATAGCAATAACATAGTTTGTGTTGGGTTTTTTTTCCAGTGGCTTTCATGACCTCCTTCTTTCACGGTTGTGCACAGATGGCTCTTTCCTCAGTGGGCCCTAGTTCCCTTCACAGTGTCAGAAGAATAGCTGCTGCTTTGAGAGATTGTTCCTTGAAGCAGCATCAGCATTTTCCCCTTCCTTTCCTTTTCCCAAATATTCTGCTTCTGCTCTGGGTCCATCCATTCCTTGTGCCATGGCAGTGCATGAGTTAAATTTTCCTAGAGGTATGATGTAGCTCTAAAGTAATGTGTCTGTTGATGATAAACTTGCTGGAAAGCATTGGAGCTAATGCATTAGAAGCTAAGGCTTTAGATAATTTTGCACCTTTTGGAACACAGATATTAATCTAAACATCCATGTGCCCTTTTTATTGATTTGAAGTATATGGAGACATTGAACAGCTGATCTCAGGAAAGATCTATCATACAGAGCCTTCCCTCTGTTTAGCTTGCTCTAAACAGTTGTCAAGAAATTGGATATTTTTAAAAAATAAGACAAATGAAAATTCTGAAGCCTGTTCCTTAAAGACACATGAATAAATTTATCAGATCTTTAATATAAATATTGCTAAGGACTCTCTAGGGCTTGTAAAGAGAGGTGTGTTTATTTCAGAATGGTGTATTTTTCCAGATAGAGATCAATTACTAAATTATTAATTTTCCTTTTTTTTTTTTTTCCTTAAAGACACATGAATAAATTTATCAGATCTTTAATATAAATATTGCTAAGGACTCTCTAGGGCTTGTAAAGAGAGGTGTGTTTATTTCAGAATGGTGTATTTTTCCAGATAGAGATCAATTACTAAATTATTAATTTTCCCCCTTTCTCAATTTTATTGCAGCTTTCATTTCTAGGTGGTTGGAATGATTAATGGGATGTGCTGGGTTAACACCTCGTGTTTGGTACTCAAATGATAGAAGCAGCTTTGTGCAAAGCTTTTTGTGTGGGTGCAAGATTGGAAGATATTTTGAAGGCAGCGGATTGGCCATGGCACTTCCACTTCCCTCAATTTAGCCATAAATCAATTGTGAATCATTTTCCCACATTAATTTTTCATACAGTTTGAACTTTGGTAATGAACATCTCTGGTCTGGAGTGAAATTATGATTTTTCTAGATCTTGTTGAAAGATCAAGATGACCAAGATGATGAAGGGTGACAATGTAAACCCATTACATTTTCCTCTCTCTTGTTTGCCTCTACACCCCTTCCTTCCTTCCTTCCTTCCTTCCTTCCTTCCTTCCTTCCTTCCTTCCTTCCTTCCTTCCTTCCTTCCTTCCTTCCTTCCTTCCTTCCTTCCTTCCTTCCTTCCTTCCTTCCTTCCTTCCTTCCTTCCTTCCTTCCTTCCTTCCTTCCTTCCTTCCTTCCTTCCTTCCTTCCTTCCTTCCTTCCTTCCTTCCTTCCTTCCTTCCCTCCTTCCTTCCCTCCTTCCTTCCCTCCTTCCTTCCCTCCTTCCTTCCCTCCTTCCTTCCCTCCTTCCTTCCCTCCTTCCTTCCCTCCTTCCTTCCCTCCTTCCTTCCCTCCTTCCTTCCCTCCTTCCTTCC
>NW_009952263.1:3659103-3685977 GCF_000747805.2 Chaetura pelagica | reverse complement strand
CCTCCTTCCCTCCCTCCTTCCCTCCCTCCTTCCTAAATTCCTTCCTAACTCCCTCCCTCCTTCCCTCCAGTATCCTTTCCCTCCTTCCCACCTTCCTTTCCTTCTGGCTTCCTTCCCTCCCTTCTTCCCTCCCACAAAGTCCACTACTGTACCAATGTTGCATGACAGTGGCTCTTACTGCAGGAGCAGTCATTTCTCAGTGATAGTAGGAAAGAGCAATAACCTAGATGGATGTGAGATGGATCAGATCAAGTAACAGGATATGAGCAACTTCTTACAGTTCTGAAGATTTTTTCCCCTCTTAATCTATTTCATTAGCTTTTATCATTGCTTGATATCAAAGTACAGTTTCGCTTAGAAAGGAACTTTGTAGAAATGATATTGTGGAGTCTTTCATTCATTTTGTCTTATCCTCAGTTTCCATATCAAATGCTCAGTTTGAAAGCCAAAGGAGAGTTTTTTCATTGGTTTTGTTCCTGGATGTCCCCTAAAGTGGAGTGTTTCCTCCCCTCTCTCCCCTTACTCCCCCATCTTCACTGTTGACTACAGTCAAGCTGCTAGTACTGAGTAACCTTTTTGTCTGCTAATGTACTTAGCACCCCAAATGTGCTTGACAACCACAATGGAATCCAGCATTTGTGCATTGTGTAATATTCCTCAGTATTTTATTTCTGTCTTGCTTGGCTAGTAGCTATAATGTTGAGTTGCAACATTAGGGCAGAGACCCTTTCCTTTAGAAGGACCAGAGAGGTCTCTCTGAGACATTTGTCAAGTCATATGTTAATAAGTACCTTTATTTTTCATCTGATAATAAATACATACATACAAACTCATTTGTCTGCAGTCTGCCTGAAATGAAGTTGCAGACTGTATCTGGCCCTTGGGCCAGGAATTCCTTGTTCGTGTATTAGACAGTGTCTAATAGTAGTTGAAAGAGAAAATCTTTAGAAATATTTTTGCAACTGACTCTGGAGAGACAATGAATGTAAATCCTTGCAGACTTACAAAGACTGCAGTCAGAATACTGAGTGAAACTTGAAGTGCAACATCGCGGTGCCTCCTTACATCACAGGCTTCAAAGATTTAGGATTCAAAAAAATGTGGGAAATTGGGTCATTTCTGTACAGTTTAGAAAAGACCTGAGGTTACCAGCTCTCTTGCTTTAGCCATGCAGAAGCTCTGAGTCTGGATTAAGCAGGAAATGTGAACAGGATTTTCCTCTGCATTGAACATGAAAATCTAATAAATTTCATTGAACTCAGAGAGTGAAATTCTGCCATCACTGAAATGGATGTCAAAAATTCCATTGTCTTTGGTGGGAATAGGAGATCACTCTATAAACATAAAAATAAAGTTGAATCTCTAGGTCTTAAATGCAGTTATTTTTATCAGAATATACTTACTGTAAGACTTTTCTGATATCTTGTTTTAAGAAAAGCAATTTAGCTTTCTTACTCTGAAGTAAATTTTTTGTCTTTTAAAAATGGTAAAAATTTACTTTTCAGTAATTATCACTTAGAGTGACACCTTAAGATCTGAAGCTAACAAGGTGGTGGAGTTAATTGCCATCAAATCCATACATACTTGCTGTCCTATCTGCAAGAAGTTTGAATTCCTGTTACTCTTTGCCTCCTTTACCTTTGATGTGTAATATAAAAGGGAGTTACTATAACAATTTTATAGTCCCCAAATAGTTTTCAGAATTTATGGGATAGTATTTTATAACTACATTCTGTAAGCAATGGTGTCTTTTGGAATGGCCATGAAATGCTACAATAAAGATTACAAAAAGACAGGGTCTTGGCATAGGTTTCTGCAGGGAGAAAAAATTAGTTGAGACATTTTTTTTTAGGGCATATCTCATGCCAGGGATGGCCCCAGGGTTGCCTGGTTTTGTAGGCTGTTGAGACTGTTTCATCAGGTGGGAATTAGTAGTTTAAGAATGACCAGAACAGGTTAAAATGAAAGTCCCAGTCACCCATACCTGTCTCCAGCACTAGAAAGTAGCAGATGTCTTGGTGAGCTTACATTGATATCTTGTCCTTATACTTCCCTAAACTTGGGAACTTCCTAAGGCAGAAGGTACAATAATAGAGTAGCAGTGGAAAAAGAAAAGAAAAAGGAAGCAACATCTGGTTTCTCTTTCTCCATGAAAAGGCTCTGAAGGAAGTCTTCCTTTATCCATTTTTCATAACACCCATGTCTCAGTAATTACCTTGCAAGAAATCAGTACAATCTAAAAGTAGTTAATAGGTAACATACATGCAAGAAAATCTGACTATGAGGAGGCTGAAGAAAAATCAGGGGATAAAAGAGGGTGTAAGATAAAAGGATCGATGGCTTTCTACTGTATTTTTTCTTGATTACTTTTCCTAATACTTCCTCCTTCCACCATCTCAACATGCATGGCAAATCTATTTCACCCTGAGTAGATGCCTACTAAGTTTCTTGTTTCTTTTCTATAGATACCTGTTACTTCAAGCAACCCTTAGGCCAACATTTTGTGTTAGTGTAGAATTTTCACAGGAAAATAAAGTAAGTTTTGGCAAGGAAAAAAAAATAGTCAAATGGTATAATACAAGTCTAAGCTTAGAGGTATACATTGATGGTTTGCATAAACACCGTAAGAGATTTTGGTTGCAGCTGCTAACCATGCTACCAGTACATTACAGAAGTCTATCTTACAGTTGTCAGCATTCCAGAGTTTCACCCACTAAGTCATTGTTAGTTCTCATGTCTGGAAGATTTAGTATGCCACTGCAGTTTCTTGCATATTAATTTTTAAAATGTTTTTTAAAAATGTAACGAAAATGTTGTTTTTTAAATCCATTACTTCTGTTGAATGCCAAAACCAATAACAGCATTATTTATGTGTTCAGCTGTCTGAAAAAATAAAAATTACATTCATATTTGAAAGCCTGATAAAAAATCACATTGAAAAATATCATACATTGAGAAGCACAGTCTTTTTCTATGCATGTCAGAAACTGAACATAAAACCAAGTATTTCTGAATGTCATCTGAAATTAGTTACTCTTCTGTATTATCTCATAAAACATATTTTCCTGTTTCTAAGAGGAACAGATTAAGACACTTAAATACCTCAGCTAGACTTCTTAGAGGCTGGCTTGAAGTTACCAAACATTAGGTGTTTTGGGTAAACAGAGAGCCACTAAGAAACTGTTTGAAATCTTTTGGAATATATATGCCAATCAGATTCCCACTGGGATCTGACACTATGGCATGGAGCTCAGATCATGCAGTTGCTATTTAACAAGTTCTAAAAAATGAAACAAGTAGCCCAAGCTAATTCTCTGGGTTCTCTCAAGGAGTTAAGGAGATAAATTCATTGCACTTAATTTAGAAGCTTGTGTTGGAATTAAATGAATCTTCAGCAGCTTGTGCCCTCACTGATTGTAATGGGAGTTAGCTGGCTAGCCTAGGATACATGCCTTAACTCTGGAATAAATTAAATTAGGTGAGATTAATCCTGTCCCAAACATACTACTTTTTTGCAGCTTTGCCTGGGTGGAGTTGTAGTCAAACATACCAGTATTTGCATCGACTGACAACTGTTACACGGTGTAAACTGCACAGGAAAATGTTCAGGACATGGGGTGTCCAAAATACTGGAGGAGGAATGGATTCTGATGTGTTAGTTGTTTGGTTTTTTTTGGGGGGGAGCTGCGCAATTGCAGCATCTGAAAACTGCTGGAGAAGTTAGCATGGTTAGAGCTGCCAGATAGCAATTAAGCCTAGCAACAAGGGCTGTTTGCTGTCGAGACTGAAGCATATGAGTTTAGTACACCCTGTTCTAGAGGGAAGTTCATGGGCTGGCTGTTTTACTTCTGTTGAAAAAAAAAAAATATTAAAAAGATGAGAATGAGAAAAGATGAGATACCCAGAGTTTATGCTTTCCTTTCTCTGTAGTGATTGTCCCTCAGGCAAGGGTTTGGAGGGACTAGGCTTTCATCTCAAGGGGGGTAAGGACAGGCTGATCTTTGCTGTAAGGATGTGTCAGCAACAGAGACTGGTGCTAGTCTTTTTGAAGCACTATTCTCATCAACTTCAGTGTCTTGTATGGAAGTTTGCTGCTGACAGAAATCAAGACAACAGTAATGGATGTTCTGTTTGTCCAGAGTGTTCAGAAAGACAGGATTTGGGTGGGAGAAAGGAGACTTAAGTATGTTGGACAAAGAGAAATTAGCTATATTTACCATGTCTTGCTCTTCCTTCCCTTCAAAACTGGCTGTTTCTAACAGTAACCTGGAGGCAGGAGTCCTTCAGATAGAAGGCTAAATGCTTGGGGGTTTTAAAACCCTCTGTTATCAGTAGACTTACAGTAAAGCAAAGTTCTCATTTAAAACAATTTCTATACACTTGCATCTGTACTGGTACAAAGGCAGTGTATCAAATGAAATTAGTTTTCTGTGCCCCCATTTCAGTTGTAGACCTGTTTTAAAGGTCTGCTACATCACATTGTGAGAAAAGAAATAGGACTGTGGCTCATTGCTTTCCTTCCCTCCAGTTCAGCAGATGCTGGGGCATGTGCCCTGAAACTGCATAACACGTCACTGCTCAGGCAGAAGGAGCTGCTCTGAGATGGGTTAGATATCAATGGCCTCTGGTCAACCATTGCTGTATGCAAGTCACCAAATTTCCACAACTAAGGTGAAGATCTGCAGTGTATCCATAGCATGCTTACTGGTGATCATGATGCATGATGGATTTTCAGCATCTTATAGTATACCATTTTGAGGTTTTCACATGTACCATGCTTTCTCCTCTGTCTGCCACCAAACTCATCTTTTAACCTGAGAGGAACATACCATGCTAAATTCATAAGGACTTTCTGGTCTTCTGAATTTTATGCATATCGGTTCTTTGAAGAGGACTTATGAGAGAGGAAGAACATAGGGGAAAAAAAGCTGATATGCCTCAGCTTATGAAGTGTCTAAAAAGTCTTTCCATTACATACGTAATATAAAATGTTTGTTGTTTGTTTGTTTATTTTTTTCTTTTTATTTATTACCTTCCCTGAAAACACGATAGTCCAATCAGCACTAAAAGTGTTTTTGATGTCATTGGTTTGGCAAGCTAAGGCACTACTTAATTTCTTATTTCTATCTGGTATGACTGAGAAAATGGCAAAAAGCCAAACCCAGAAGCAACCGATCTTGGCCAATATATTAGACCCTCTCAGTTGGACTTTGGACTAGAATATGGCAGAGATTACTTTTGTGTTGCTGATGGATGATTTCTTAGTCATAGCTTATAGACGGATTTATTTCTGGCCTGTCTAGAATATTTGACATTGTGAATATCACATTGCAGCTGATGTGCCTTGAAGATCTTGCAAAGATGTAAGCAAATGATATGGATTAAGTCCAGGTTTGGTGACTGAACTGTAATGCATAACTGCAACTCTTCCTCCAGTATTCTTTGTAAAAAAACCCTGCAAAATGCTAACCTCTATCTTGGTATGAACAGTGTAAGAAAATTAACTGTACCTTAGCATGTAGAAGCACCTGTTCTTTGCGTCCAAGTCCAAAAATACAAAACTTCTGACTATTCCTGTAACCAAGTGGAATAAAAAATAATTTTGCTGAAATGTTTCAGGCTGAAATCAGACTCTGGCAAAATAAAAGAAACAGAGGAAAAGCTAACATTTTGAAGACTAGATAATACGTAACTTTATCAGTTGCCCATGAAACTACTCCAAATATCAAGTAGTCTTCCAATGGTGTCTTCACTTTTTTTTTTTTTTTCCTCTTAGATCATGGATAATCAGTTAATGATTACTCCAGTACGTTTCCTCCCTCCTCTTTGCAGATTTTTTTGTGGACAGAGAATATTTTGATAGTGTTCCAACATATCTTTAGCTCAGTTTATGTTCTGTTTTCAAATTGAAAATCTGGTCTCCGGGATATCAAACTACCGGTTTAAGTTCTCTGGGTAGAAGTTGGCCATCAATATTATGCTCTGCTCACCTTCTTGGTTTGTGTTAAACATGAGATTAGGCGGTGAATCAAGCTTTATAGAGTTTATGGTGAACAATCTATCATTCTTGTTGTCACCAAAACCTACTATAGCATCAAGCATTCATCTACCGGGAGAAACAAATTTGAAGACAAAAGATACAGATGTCCAGCTCCTAGTTTCATGATTGTCTCTTAGAGATCAGGTTTGCTGCAAATCATCTTGAAGTTGATTTGAATAATCCACTTATCCTTAACAATAGTTCCTCCAGTAAGAGACCAGAGCTGTCTTTAGCCAAGGAACAGAGGAAGAAAGAAACTCATGGAGCTGAAACTGTGGGCTGATACGCTATTCTGGGACAGGTGATAAATGTTATTCTTGCAAAGATATTGCACAGACTCTGAGTGGTACCACTTAGTTATCTTTGTGGGCTTTGAGGCTTTTTGTCCTGTTCTTATCCCTCTCTTTCAGAACTACCTGCTTAGCTGTGTGTTATTTATTGTCTTCAGAAAAAAGAAAAAAAAAGGAAAAAAAAAAGTAAAAAAAAAGTAGACGACAGTATCTGGATAGGGTAAAATTCCCCAAACAGCAGCAAAATTCTTGTTGACTTCACCAGAACTAAGATTGCACATGAAATCGCATCTTTACCTTATGGATCACTGTTTTTCCATTGCTTCATAACATTTCAGAAGATTATATACTCCAAGGAATTTTGTTTTACCTGTTGTCTAGATGCGTTTTACACAGGAAAGATCAAAAGAGCATGTAAAGGCACGACTGTAGTTTATAATGATTATTTATTAATGCTATAATTCATATTACATATTTCCTCACCATACCCTTATAGAGAGTGGTGTCATCAAAGCCTCACAGATTCAGCTAAGCAAACAATGAAGACAGGCTGAGAGAGTGGGGGCTGTTCAGCCTGGAGAAGAGAAGACTCTGATGAGACCATATAGTGGCCTTCCAGTGCCTGAAGGGGCTACAGGAAGCTGGGGGGAGGCTTTTCATCAGAGAAGATAGTGACAGGACAAGGGGTAATGGTTTTAAACTGAGAGAGGGCAGATTTAGGTTAGATATTAGGAAGAAATTCTTCACTGTGAGGGTGGTGAGGAACTGGAATGGGTTTCCCAGGGAGGTTGTTGATGCCCCATCCCTGGAGGTTTTTAAGGCCAGGTTGGATGAGGTTTTGTACAACCTGGTCTAGTGGTAGGGTTGCCTGCTTGTGGCAGGGGGCTTGGAACTTGAGGATCTTTAAGGTCCCTTCCAACTTTAATGATTCAATGATTCTATGATCTAAATACATTTTGATGATTTTAAAAGCTCACTGCATCGTTATGCTCTGAATCCTAAGTGAGACTGAGATTTAAACCCTCGACTGAGACTAATCAAGGTGTTTACCTCCCCCGCCCACCCCCCAATTTTGTGCCCTGTAGTTAAGTGTTTGGTCTAGTAGAAAGAGGCAAATACTGAAGAATATGAAAAAACAATAAATGAGATTATGCTAATTTTAAACTGTAATGGAACAAAAGAATACCAAGGATGGTTAAAAATTGGTTAATTTTGTGAATGAGCTTAACTGGAAGGTAGTTTATTTTTTTGGTCCCTCTGGCATGAATTCACAGTAAACAAATGAGGGATTTGCCAGGGGACTAAAATGAGATGTCCCTCATGTGCCAGTGCAGCAGTTATATTTCTTTTTCACTCTTGCATGATCTTTATCCTATTTTGTTCCTCTTTCTGTAACAGACATTTCCCAGGAGCAAAGTTTCCCTTCACTTGTGAAAAACTGAGCATTTTCCTAATAATCTTGAGTTATCATCCAGTGATATTTAAAGAATTATTTCTATTACCACCAAATCCTTGAAGAGCTCCATTGTGAAAAGCTGTTCATAGCCCAGGGTGAGCTTTTCAAAGGTATGTGCTTTTATGGGGAGTTGGATTCCTATCATCCCCTGATGTGTCTTTGAAATTCTCCCTCATGTGACTAAGACCATGTGTGCAACTGTGTGCTTAATTTGTGAGTAGTCATAATGATCATACAGTAATAGGCACGCAACTGAGTCTGTGCTTTATTCATAACTCCAAGTGCCTTTAGCTGAATTTTCAAAGAGGCTGGATTCTCACATCTTCTGCTACTTCAGTGGAGCTGTAGGTGCTCCGGGACTGAAAATCAAGCTACTGACATACTGAAAAATTAAAGCTGAGGTATGAATGAGTCAATCACATATCTACTGTTCATCTGTAAGTCAGACTTATGAACTGGGTCTTTCTGAGTTTAGTGGAGGCAGCTGACATAGTCTTTCAGGAGATTTTCCATTTGGGAATTTCCTCTTTTTGTCTCCTTATCACCTAAAGTTTAGCCTTACATAATTGGTATTTTCTATTCACAGGCCACTGCCCTCATTTTATTGATTGGTTTAGGCATCTGGAAACTCCAGAGCTCAGTGGATGTGCTGGGTTTTTTTCTTCATACTGCATGCACGCACACGTTTCTGATAGAGGTTTTGGATGGTTTGTAGACTGAGCCATGGTCACATCCTCAGAGGTGATATTAACTTTTAATTAATAGAAACAAAAATGAGTAAAACTTTCAATCCAACCTGAGTCAGCAAAAAGTGCTTTCTCCACTAATGTTTGTCACATATTGTGAATATTCAAGCGTGTTGACACTTACACATGAACAGTTTCATTAACTCGTTGGGAATACTGGTGTGTACAGTTAAAAAGGTATCTTCATGCTTGCAGGAAGAGGCACTTTTCCTCCAGTTCCAACCTTTATAAATCATGTTATACTTCAAAAACATCATGATGTTGGCTGAAAAATATATGGGGCTTTCAAACAAAGTGTGCATTTTTTTATTTGCCTTCTGGTTTTTGATCTTTTATCTTCAGCCTAGTGATGTTTTCAAAACTCCTCTTTTTAATAATGAAGAATAAGAGCCTCTGGGTTTTTATTTTAAGGCAAAAAATGAAATCCTTACATAAACATATCATTGAAAGAGCTGGGCTTTAAGAAAAACATCAAATCAAAAGGCACAAAATAAAATTATGATCTAGAGAAAGAGGAGCCTTAGATGGAAGGCAGACTAAAAGCATAAAAGATAGACTATCTTTTTAACAGTTCAGAGCTTACAGACACTGAAACCAAGACCCTTGAAACCATGTGAGCGTTAAAGACACTGTAGTTTCAGCAGTCTCTCGGGCTTGCAATGCTTTATTTAGACCCACTAGCAAACAGTTCTGAACTTCACTTGAACAAAAACTTAATATCTGGATTCTTGCAAGCACTAAAGGATTATTGATGAGTAGAAGGAGGAATTTTGTCTTGTTTGGGTATATATATGTTAGCATTTTTCACTGCAATAGCTGTGGTTGTTTGCAATACTGTCTGCAACCACCTCACTTGAGCATGAATTTTCCTGCCCTGCATTTGCCTTTGGTTCTCGTAGAGCATCCATAGACTGTAAAGAAAACAGCAGTGCTTAAGCATAGTCTATACAAGCATATTCAAAACACATTATTTTTAGTATTATTGTTAATACGCAATGTTCCACCAACCAGCTGGAATTATGCAAATCCTAGCACATGCGTTCCTCGCTAATCTGCGCTCTTGGATGTACCCTTTACATTCATTTCATTTTATGAATGTCTTTCCGGCATACTTCCCTACAATAGGAAATTGAAAAGCCTGCAATTTTCTTCTTGCCTAATTCTCCCATTGGGTTTTGTTAGTATTTGAAAAAATAAATTGATGTATTTCTTTCTTTTTTTTTTTTTCCTTAGTCCAGATTGAGGGGAAAGTCAACCTGTCAGCACAGATGAGTGGGGAAAAAAAGGAAGGCTCACAAATGGCAAAACCCCGGTTCTTTAGGTGGTTCTCAGGTGACTCACTGTTTGCAGTAGAGGTAATTTGGGCAGTCTTGGAAGGAGCTCTAAAGGTCTGAGAAGTTTTTCAATAACTTGGTCTTGAGTTGAAATTTTGTAAGCTCCATCACCTTCACTGATGTAATCAAATATTATGTGTTTTGAGACAATTTCTATATGAGAGCAAAAGGAAGAAGTGATGGCTCTGTCATGTTGGCCTATTTCAAGTGGATGTGTTTGTGGATTGAGAGAACATAGATGTGGCCTTTATTATTGTCCTCATCACACCAATGTTCTTACTGTGGAGATAATGTGCAGCCTTTCTTACATGTTTCTCCTTCCCACTAAAGGCACTTTACATGTTTTAGGAAGCTTGTGTGTGTCCTGGTCGTCATGTGGTTTTGCATCCCTGTTGATCTACTGGAGCAGGCTTTCAGTGCCTTCCTGTGCCTTCATAGGCATGGCTGTTGGAGGGGTTTCTGTGTAGCTTCAGTGCAACTACTGCTAGAAGAGGTCTCTGTTTTTCACTCTCCCTGGGGAGCTGGAGGATTTCATAAAACTATAGAATGGTTTGCAAGGGACCTTAAAGATCATATAGTTCCAACCTCTCTGCTTTGGGCAGGGACACTTCCCAGTAGACCAGCTTGCTCAAAGCCCCGTCCAACCTGACCTTGAACACTTCCAGGAATGGGGCATCCAAAACTTCTCTGGGCAAACTTTTCCAGTGTCTCACTACCCTCACTGTAAAGAATTTTTTCTAACATCTAATCTGAATCTCCACTCTTCCAGTTTGAAACTGTTCCCCCTTGTCCAATCACTACCTGCCCTTGTAAAAAGTACCTCTCCAGCTTTTCTGTCTTCATAGGAGAGGTGCTCCAAGCCCTCTGATAATTTTCGTGGTCCTCCTCTGAATTTCTCCCAGAGGTGGGCAGCCTCATTCCCTTGTTTGAATTCCTATGGTTAAATGAAATTCTAAGTCTTTGTTTTATCCTCACCTTGTATGCTTCCTCTTTTAAGGCTTTCTTAGAAAACTCATTCAATTTAAAACCTTTCTTAAACCTCCTGTTCACCTTGTCTCCCTATAAAGGTCTTTTCAAACCTGGGAACTTCAATAATTTGTTGTGTCTCTTCATTTTTGCTGAACTTGTGATTTCCCAATTGAATTGGTACAAGGTTTATTTGCAGCTGCTGCCTTAGTTTTCTGCAATGGAAGATAAAACACACAGCAAGATAGGATTTTTCATGCTTTTTCTGACTGAAATAATAAAACCAGCTCCAGTTGCTGCTAATCAAAACTTGGCGGTACATTTCACGTTAAGCCTCCTGGGGCAGAAATGATCCACCCTGTGTGTACTTATACACTGCCCTGTACCTTCAGGTCCTACCCACAAAGTCTGAGGGATGCTGGGATTTTTCATTGCAAAATTCTTGCTTTGCCTGAGGCCATTTCACTCCTTTGCAAAGAAGGGCTGTTCACAGTTAGAACTGTGCACGAGAGGTTTCTCACTGGGTAACTAATACAAATGTACAGATCTTTTGGGCTAGATACACGTTCCTCCATATTGACCAATGAGGAGTGGTAGGGATGTCTCTCCTAATTGCTTTAGTCAGTCCTGTCTCCCAACTAGTTTCTGCTATGATTTTATTTACTTATGACCTGATTCTGGTCTGTGTTTACAAACCCTGTTTTTGTAAACAAATGGAGCTTTCTGTGAGCTACTGTTCAAAGAAGTTGAAAAGAAAGGGAAAATCACTTGGTTACTAGCTTGAAAAAGTCCCAAAAAGTCCCTGACCTCTATTTTGCTAGTTTAATATTTATCAATCCTTTGTAAACATTAGGTATAGGCAGCTCAGTGTTAGCTAATTGAAATTATATTGTTCAGTTGAGACTTACAGATAAATTTTATCTTGACCAGAGCACATTTGAATGCTGATTTCCAGTATTCTGGCACTGAAACTATTTCCTCTGCTGTAATGGTTAACCATAACTGTTAACCCTATATGCTAATAATATAATACCATGATTACTTTACAACCACAAGTAACATTTTTTTCCACTCATTCCTTCTACCAATGTGTTTGCATTTTAAAACTATCTGTCTGGCTTCATTTGATAGGGTTTCCTAATATTTTGATAGAGTTCAATGTTCTTGTCTAATTATTGCTGTTTACATGACCTCCATTTCATACCAAGTATCTCTCGACAAAAATGATGTTGCTTTGAATAACTTTGAGAGTCACCTAAACTAATTGTACCATATTTGTGAAGGAGGGAGAGAATAATTAAGTCTATCAAGCTCGTTATGGGCTGTGCAAAATAAAAAGATGTATCAGATGATTTTTGGACTGTAGATACTTAAGCATTTAGAACAGAGTCACATGAAAGGAAGAATAATATTTTACATTTTGAAGATAAATGTTTGGGTTTCAATAGGTTTCTTTCAGGGTTTGAGCCAATAAACAGGTGACAGATGCTCTCTGTTATCCCCTCCACTATATAACTGGGGGAAGATAAAATGGGAATAAGGGAGAGAGACTTTAAGGTTGGAAACAAACCCCTAGAATAGCTCTAATAAAGTAAATAATAATAATAAGAACAACAACGGTGAATTGCATACAAATATGTAAAGATATTCAAAGACATAAATTAATACGCAAATACAGAACCCACACTGCTCAGTTGGTAATTACTTTCCAACAGTCCCAAACTGGACTCTAAAGCATATGGGGGGTGCCTGAGTCCAGGGTTCCAGCAACACTCCACAAAAAACCCTTGGAGCAGTGGCATTGGTCCTACTTGTGGAGGCAGGGGAAGGCAACCTGTCTCAGTGCACGATGCTCCTCTCTAGCAAGAAAAAAGGATGCAGGAACATCAGCAGCACAGGGAGAGATGACAGAAAGACAAACCCCAACCCAGGCAGAGAGCTTCTTCCTTTTCAGTTGTCTGCTTTGGATCCCTTCATTGAATTATGTAGAAAATAAATAATCTTTCACTTGTGTCCATTTAATGGCTGGTACAGTGGAGTCCAGATGATACATTAGAGCTTCTACGTGATATTGCTACACAAACTATAAATACTTTGCACAAGCGTGGACAAGATGCGTTGGGAATCGTGTATAACTGTCGTCAGTACCTCTTTGCTGGCATTGATGCAATATTATACATGCTCTTTTTTACAAAGACATTTCCTGATAGGTGTTTTAAATAATGGCAATAAGCAACTAAAATATCTGCATTGACCAATCAGGGCTTTAACTTCTGACTCAACTGTCGAGGGTTTTCCACTCAACTGGTATGGGATTTCTGTTTTTGCTGGGTGAGTTCCAGTCTTAGTGATTTCCTCTCCAAGGTTTACATCCTCTTTGTGGTAAATGCTGAGGCTCCAAAAACATATGCTTTTCAAAATGGGAATACAGGCACGTTCAGCATAAGGCAATACATTTATTACAATCAGGTTTCTCATGTTTCTGAATTACAAATGAAAAATTGCTTTTTCCTTTGTTTTCTTGCCATGAATCATGCAGAATTGACGTCAAAGGAGTCATTTGAGGATTAATTTGATTGCATACATACATGCATACAGAGGGAATGTTTATCCTTCAACAGCATTTTCTGTCTGCTTTCACTGTCAGTGGGTAATATTGGATTGTTCAAAGAGGAGTGGAAGACTTTCCCAAAATACTTTTCTTTTTTGAAAGATGGAAACCTCTTCTCCTCCAAACGTGCAGTCAAAATATGCCCTAAAGCAGATGTATTAATTATACTAAAAATAATAAATAAATAAACTGTAAGCTCAGCAAAATTCCAACTTGATGTAATTTCTCACTGTGGAGTAAAGTTTCTCCATACAGGAAAATTTCATCTCATAAGAATCTTTTCTGCAATGGGTGGAATAGATGCATAGTTCTTTTAGGAATCTTCCTCATCCAAGAAGCTGAGGATGATTGTATCTGATATAAATGTTTCCTATTGTCATGTTCCACCTATAAAATATAAACACAGTCTTAACAAAAATCAGCAGCACATGGTGCTCTTATGAAGTCAAAACAGTTCTAGCAAATCTGACAATAAGACTGGAGAGGTGAAATATGTTTCTAAAACATATTTTTCTGCTGATGAGTGTCAGAAAGTGGGAAGAGGTGGGTCAGAGTAAATTGGTGAAAAGAAAAATTAAAGAGAGAAGGAAAGGAGACTGAGAAGGGATTTTCTTCAAAATGTCCCATGTTTCACTCTGAGTGGTAAAACATACATCCCCTTTCCTGATCTCCTTTACCGTGTCTGGGCTCTGAAGCAGAGGACAGGCACGGCTTTACCCTGGCACGCTGCTGCAGCTTGTGTGAACTATGGGGCTGAATTACCCTTTTGCTTCCCTGGCCCATGGGCCTTCCCCCGTAGACTTGGCACGTGCTCCAGGCCCAGGCTTCAATTTGATGGGGTGCTGGGGGGTATGCAGGGCTCCACACTGCTGCAGAGCATGCACACCTTTCTGAAGGAGTCGCTCTTACCACACCCATCTTTTGCTGCTGTTGTTGCTGTTGTACATAGCACAGATATCAAAGGCTTTAAATGCCTTTAAATACTCCTTAAAAGAATGTCTGGTAGAGTTGTGGACTAGAGTTGAAATCCGTTTCAATGGACAAGACTTCTGGCAACTACTGATTCAGTTTCGATATGAAGCAAATGGAGGCTGAGGAGGAATTTAAAGGCAGTGAAGGAAAGCAATAAAATTTTGCCACGGGGTAAAGCAGGAATAAAATATTTTGTCTCTGTCTTAAGCAATGTTGACAGAATTCAACACCCCAAGGGAAGGAGTGGTAGAAAGTGGATAAAGCCCAGAAAAACGTGTCTTAAGCAATGAGTTGGAGCCCACCAAAAACTGGTTGCCTAGTGATGCTGCTCTGTTACATTGAACAAAATTATGCCAGGATCTTTAGAAGTGGATCAGTGCAGTCTCCAAAGAGAGGAGGTTTGCAGTTGCAGGCAGCCTTTTACAATGTGTCTGTCTGCGAGCAGAGTCAGTTTTGGAAATGGAGGGCCAACTTCACACCAACAAATACTCAACCAAACCCACACAAAGTCAGAAGATGCGAAAAACTGTTTCTGAAATGTTCTCTTTTTCTGTAGAATGCTGTTTTGACACTCAGGTTTCTGAGGGATTCCTGGTCCCTAGCATTTGTTATAGTCCTTAACCTGTGCAGATTATTTCTATCTTTTCACTGCCACAGCTGTGTTGGTTGGCACAAGTCCTTCTTTGGAAAGTGGGAAAAGGGCTGGGTCTGTGAGTCAACCTGCTCCTTCTGTTCCTTTATTCCCCCATGTGGGAGCAGAGGCAAAGTTAAATTGCATCAGACTTGCTGAAGAGCAAAGTGCTAAGGAAAGATAATTGATACAGAGTAAAGTTGCCGTATGGTGGAGTAATGTTAAGCTAAATATTTTTGCAGCATTTCTGAAAGTGTGAGTATAACTTTTCAAACAACTAGGAAGTGCTTACAAATTGCCTTTCTTCATTTAACAGTATTTAGGAGAACTGAATGGTTTTGCTCGATTATAGTAGTTAATTTGATCTAATGCAACTGATGTAAATAATGTAGTTAGCCTGATTTATGTCAGTTATGCCAGGAAAAAAATTGTTTATAAACCAAGCTCAGAGTGTCTTTCTTAACACCAAAAGTATTTCTGTGACAACTGCTGCTGTGAAGTAGAATACATATTGCCAGGCAAACAACATTTCAATTGTATTTTTGATTTCTTTATGGGTTTGGGTAGGGAAAAGACTTGCATTATTAATTACAGAAATGTGACATTTTGTGGTAATTTCTTAGCAGATTTGGGAATTTCATTTTAAGAAAAAAAAAAAAGCTATTATGTTCAAAAGACATTTGGAGAAACAGAATGGTGTTTTCTCACTAATGCATTTCCAGTAAACATGGAGTTTTAATTATTTTCAGAGATCTATAATTGTATGCTGACAGTTCTTCCACTGAGGGAAGACCACTCTACTGAGGAACAATTGTTCCACATGTGGATGATCCAGAATTCCTTTTGCAAGAGATTTTGTGGCTTCTGTGGGTATTTATTATGGCATTTTAAAATGTCATGTACCAGTCTTAAGGCAGTGATGTTCACTGGCTGGTTCTTCTCTCTCAGGATTCTCTTCTATTGAATCCGTAGCAATTTCTTAGGGATCAATGAAATTACATAGGTATAAAACTGCTGTGAGAGGAAAATCAAATTCAGTTCATGGAGGTATTTTTACTCTGTGCCTCGCAATTATCATCAGTAACAGCACACAATTTAGTTACATGTTTTAAGTGTTTAAAAAAGTCGGTTGTTTTTTCATCTAGAATGCTTTGAATAATACATCTAGTAATTATTAGTTTTAAAATCTTTGAAAACCAGCATGTAAACAAACAGATTAGGTTTCCTCCTACCTACTGCATGTATATAGGTCTTTTGAGGGCCTCCAATAGCAACAATACACAGTGTGCTCCCAGTCACACCTCTCCTTCCTATATGCACAAAACTGCCATATGTTTCTTCCATTTCTCTGATAGCTTCACTGTTCTTGTTCCTTTTAAATGCAAAACCTGGAAGTTAGATGTGAATTGTCTCTAGAGCAGGGCAGCAGTAGTAAATGTGAGCCTCTGGGAGGGAAATTCATTATGTGCAAATGCTGCCCAGTGGCATAAATCAGCCCCCATGGAGTCTGGGAGGAGTGTTTCACCCTCTCAGATCTCTACCAGTGCTAGTTAAACTGAGAGTCAGTTACAACCCTGCCATATACATGTTCTTCCTAAAGAAATGTAGGATTTTTTTCCAAGTTGACTGTGTCCCTTCCCATTGAATAGATCAGATCCTGATCCGCTGTATGGACAAATTGAGTAATTTGGTTTCATGCATTCTTGGGACACTGTCTTCTTGCTGTGCTGCCTCTGCTGTTCTCTGGGGAACTGTCACAAACCTCCAGCTAATGTAAGTTAGGAAAGCAAAGCTGCTGGCAGGACTAGTTCCTAGAATTGTTACTATCCCCCAAATCTGACTCCATCCAAAATCCTGATGATGCAGTTCATCTGGCTCAGAGCAAATACACACTTTGTTATACATAACACAGACATGATTATATTTTCCATTTGGTAAAGTCAGAGCATAACTTCAAGTCCTCTAAAAATAGAGACATGATTCAAGTTGCAAACAAGATGGAAGGATTTCAAATGGCTACATCACACATAGGGCAAGCAAAGTGAAATTAATAGGAAAAAGCTGGTTTGGGAACTAGAGTCGTCCTCTCTTTTTCTAAGCAAATACTGAGCCGTGAAGCTGTGTAAATCAGCAGTTCCACTGTTGTGAGTAGGAAGTCTGGTTTACTTAAAATGAAAGATATTGCAGGCTTTACCCTCCTGAAATGACAGAGCAAAGAAACAATTTTTCTTAACTCAGTGAACCGTTTGTTTACCTGCTGAATTGCCAAATCCACATTTACAACAGATGTTTGCAAGTGGCAAAAGATCAGTATGTGTATATATATGGTATCCTCCCTCACCTTTTATTAGGAGAGACTGAGGCTATTTTAATTGCTAGTTTTGCAGTTTCTGTCTCCTGTTACCCACAGCAGCCTCATTGACCTCTGTAAAAGCCAATTGGAAATTTAGTTGCAATTATTATTGTTTAGGCTATGAGCAGGTTAATATGGTGTTTTTCTCAGGTCCAGGTACAAAGGTCCACTATTTCAAATAGCATTTAATGGATAAATATAAACTACATCTCTCAGGCCAGGATATCAAAGCCTTGTAAAAGGACAGGAACGTTACTTTTACAAGGAGAATTATTGGGGGAGAGATGTGGCAGTTTGTCCAAGGCTGCAAAACAATGGCCAAAGCAGAACCATGAAGGGAAGTCCCAGGCTTATTAAAGAAGAAGAGGTAGTCCTTAAAACTCTCCTGGTTTATACATTCAGGAGTTAGGGCAGTAGGCTTTAGTGGCTCTGGACTTCCAAATCCCATTCAGGGATCTGCCAGGGCTCTGTGTGTGATGTCAGGTGTGTAAGTAATTCTAGGCCTCACATCTGTAGAGTCCCAAAATGAATAACTGTCTCAAAACAGCCTCCTGCTCCAAAAGTGATTTTCTTGTGTGTTTTCCTTTTGACAAGCTCTATAATCTTGCTAATTTTAAGTAAATCAATATTTTGTATAAGCCTCCTGAGTAATGGTCTTACTCTTAAAATACTGTGCAGAGAATTCCAGAGGTTAATTTCACCAAATGGGTTGCTAAAAGAGATTAATTAAGTGAGGAGGATTGGATCCAGCTGCACCTGGGCTCCTCTCTGAGATGGAGTTTAGAAAGCAGGGGAGTCCAGTCCGAATCTTCCTGGGTCAATCCCCAACTGTTGGGACCTCCACTCATGCTCGCTTTTTGGGACATGATATTTAGTTCGGGCCCCCACCTCTAGGGAGCCGTGCCCACTTTGTGGGATGTGACAGCATCTCTAAATTGCCTTAATAGTTCCCTAGTTTAGAGGTCTGAGAAGGTTAAATTCAGGTAGGAAAGAGAAAGGAGATATTTAGGTATTGTTATGTAGATTAATCCAGAATATACTCTTGGTGGGCTGTTTGCACCAGAAAAGCCCTTACTTTTTGTGTAAGGGTTTGATGATTTTAAACTGAACTGGCCAGAGACCTGGCATTTTCTAAGGACTGAGAAGAAGGTTTCCTTCTCTGCCTACTGTCTCTGTTGTGTTGAAGGTCTGCATGACTGTTGTCTCTCCCTTAAGGAGCTGCAGATCCTACAGAGGGACATTATGCACTTAAAGGAAAATGCACCTTATCTTAATAGTAGTTAGTAAAACAGCACATTTATATAGAGGTAATTAATGTATCCTATAATTAACAGCAAACATTATGCCATCTGCATAATAAATATTTTAAAATAGGGAATGCATTTCAGAAAGATAAAATCCTATACAAAGATTTGAAGCTTTCTTAAAAAAAACGAATACATGCTGCTCTACATAAGCATTCAAATACCATCAGTGTGTTTTTTGGAGGTGTTAGGTATTTTTTTAATGTATTTGCTCAGTTCACAGTAATTTCTAGTGTTAAAATAAAACAACAAGAAAAGCAGAAATGTAAGGATTCCAATTAAGACATTCGTTGTTTATTTCCTTACTGATGCACATGAAAAAAAAGTATATGAACAGAAATAATATGACAAAAATGGAGAAAAAAAGCCTCTAAAACCATGGAGTAAGATACTGCAGCACATATAAGGATTCTCATTGTAGGTTTCATGAAGTTCATTATGCTTCTGATTTGTGCCGAGGCTGAGGTTATGACCAACCTGACTCCTCAGTGTCCCCTTGAACCAGAACGGCTCATTCTGCCCATCTAATTGTCCATTTTCTTTTTTTTTTTTTTAATTCTGTCCAACTCATCCTAGTGGCAACTCAGCTTCTGAGAACACCTGAGCTACCTGGAGTGTGATGCCTTGTTTTTTCGGTCTCATCTGCCAGCATAGGTGTTTTTTCCTGAGTATGGTCACCATGGCAGAAACCTGCTGTGTTCCTCCAACAGGCATCCCAACACACTTGTAATACAGGCAGTCAAGAGTCAAACTAAGCATCCTTCTCAGAGGTTAGACCAGGGTGCTAGTGGCTACTGAGCCCGAGGACACCAATCAGAAACTATGGGGAGACTCCCACCAGTTTGAAAGTGGACATGTGCAGATGGATGCCAAGAGTTCAATTGTTGGCACAGCTGCACTTCTTTGTTCCTAAAGAACCCACAGGACAGTTCTGGCCATCTTGCAGAGCCTCTGCCTTGCCATGTACTAGCTTTGGAGCTTGAGTTGCTTGTTGACTTATTGGGACATTGCAAATCCAAATTAAAAAAAAAACCACCAAGTGTCGCTCTTTTTTATCATTTCCCATCCCTAACAGCAGATAATGATGGAATAATTTGTTGCTATGTTAGAGCTCTGGAGTATTGTATATTCTTCTAATCTATCTTAGCCCATAGGTAGTTCATGGGAAAAGGACAAGGAATTTTCCAATAACTCACTCTTTTCTCTTTTGTAATGAATGTTGAACCTGGTTGTGGGCTTGAAAGTAATTAGTTTTGAGGCTGTTAAGAATGAATTGCTGATACCCTAGAATCCTCTTAATTGCTATCCTGATCAATGACACGCCTGCTTAATTGGGATGATTGGCAGGCAACAAATCTTGTGCAATGCTTTTCAATTACTCTAAACAATATATTAATGGCCTACCTGTGTTTAAATGGCACATCTCCTGTTGTCTTCTGCCACTGCAAGCTTTTCATAAGCACTATAAAGAGAGAGCTGAAAGCTTGAAGGAGACATCCTACTTATGCAGCCCTCTGCTTTCTTCCTGTTGTTCTCCTGCTTCATCATTCAACTTTATCCCAAACATTTACTACAAAATTATTGCACGTACAGTTGAAGACAATTCATGAACTACAGCAGAGTATTTCCCAGGACTACATGTTCCCCTGGTCCCTGATACCTAGGAGAATAATGTAACTTCTTGGTTTCTGTTTTTGCTTTGTTCTTTGTGCTAACTGGAGTGTGCCATTACATGTAGCCTATTCTTATGATAGCTTCACACTTCCTTTTCTAATGGCATAAAAATGTGTAATTGGACAAGCCTCTGGTCTTACTATTAGAAAAGAATACTAATAAGGTATATTAATGTTCTCTTGTTATTAGGGGAGCTCGTTTAAAAAATGTCAGTGTTTTAATGATGAAAGAAAGAGTTGTCTAGAAAAAAAAAGTAAAAATGCATTTCGTTTTAATTAGCTCTAATTAGAAGTTTAATACATTTTAAGGACAGAGGGAGTCATTGTGATCTTTAGGGCTAGCTCCACAGGATGTAGTCAGATAAAACAAAACAGATCCAGCCTCTGTTGGTATGTCACTGTACATAGAGTAGATATCTACTGCTTACTTGTTATGTAGCCCCATTCTTCTGTCAAGAAGGAGGATGTGATTTGCACCTCTTAAGTAAGATAACTCAAACAGTTTAAACTGACAATGTCCTAAAGTCACCTAGACTACAAAGATCCATACACTAAAAAGGGAATCTATAATGACTAGGTCAGTATGGTGGACATAAAAACATAGATTAGATTAATCCCACTATGTCTCATATATCCCACAAAATAGTGAAATGGGGAATCCACTGCCTTATCTTGGAGGTATCTGAATTTGCCAAGTATTTTGTCTCTGATGCTGCCCTTGCTGCAGTTCTTTCTGATGCATGTGGCCAGAGCTGCTCTCATCTGACTGAGCATTTCTAAACTGAGACAGTGAAAAACCTTCAGTAAGGAGAAGCACCCTGACTGCATGCAGGTCCCATGCCTGGGCTACTATAGGTCCTTCGGAAGGAAGCTGACTGAGCCAGTGTTGTGGGAGTACATCTGGGCAGCTCCTTTGTTTGGGTAAATGGGAACTGGAATTATAGAGAACACCATGAAACGTTTACACTCCACAGATAAGACAGAACTCCTTGACTCTTTGCTTTTGTCTAAGCCATGTGCTCCTAAACCTCTTGTTAGCCACCACCTTCTAGGTATGGTGACTCAGCCATTTGTAGAATCATAGAATGGTTTGGGTTGGAAAGGACCTTTAAAGGTCAACTAGTCCAACCCACCTGCCATGAGCAGAGCCATCTTCAACTAGATCAGATTGCTCAAAGCCTGGTCCAACCTGACCTCGAGTGTTTCTGGGATGAGCCATCTACTGGATCTCTGGGCAACCTGTTCCAGTGTTTCACCACCCTCATAATTAAAAATTTCTTCTTTGTAGCTAGTTCATCAGGAGGCAGATATGGCTGTTGTCTTTTTAACTCATCACAGAAAGAAAGGGAGCTGTTTTCTGTGCAAATGCATATTGATCAGGAACTCTTTCAAAGTTTTTTTTTCAGTAGGAACTCTGAAGTCAGTTGTTGTCTCAGTCTGGCTTCATTCAAACCCCACTGTTCTGCATCCAGGAAGACTGACTTAATCTTTAAGGCTATTGTAAATGAGGTGGCTGTGCAACTGATATTTGAAAATTCATCCCTGGTTTTCTTGTTCTCCAATGCCACAAATCTTGAGCCACACAATAGTTGAGTTTGTGCAAGAGAGGAAAGGTGCCTCTTCTGTTTCCTCTGCCATCCATTCAGCTCAGCAGGGGAGCCCATCTCTGGCACTCCCAGTTCTTACACATTCACAGGAAGGACAGTGTCAGTATTGTATCTTTCTTAGCATTGCCCAATTGCTTGCACTAGATATATGACTGCCTCTTTGAAGTGTGCATTTCTTCCCATGAATAGGGATCCTCTAAGTAAATCTGCTGTTTGGATTCAACATGGCAGAAGGAAGGCATATCAAGTTTAGGATCTGCAGATCCTAATAGGGAAGTCCTTGTATCTCCCCGTTTTTTTTTGTTTTGTTTGTTTTGTTTGTTTGTTTGTTTGTTTGTTTGTTTTTTTACACCCTTTGTCTAATATTCCATTGTGATTCTTGATAAACTCACAGTTAAATAATCTGTGCCACACTTCCAGGTTTTGCTTACCTGACTCTGTCTTTGCTGTACAGCAATGAATTTAACATAAAATATTTTTATTTGGTTAAATTCTTCTATTAGAAATCTTTATTCTGTGTATCTACTGATGTACTATGTAAGGCCATAAAGCAGTGATCAGGTGACTACTTAGCTTTTCTTTAATAAGTAATAGACCACATCCCTTAGATATTCAGGTTTATAGTAACAGATAACAACTCTGGTAACTATTTTGAATAACTACAATTTCAAAAGTTTGCAAATGGAAAAAAATAGGTTGATCTTTTATTAGAGATGTTCACTTTTGTGTATCTATTTCATGTGTGTTTATTTCTGTTTATCCTCTTACTGATGCATTTCTTGAGATGTGTTGTATTGTTATTTGTGATGAACAGGCAAATGAATTGTTTTCACAGCACTTATATACATGCAAAATAGGCTCTTTCATGCTAAATATTAAAACTCTGGAGAATTGTAAAGACAGACTTTAGGATTTCTACCTTTGCTACACAACTTCGCAGCCTTCAGTCTTCTTATTGTCTTTATATGTATAATCACTACCCCAGGGACAACCTTCCTTCCAAGTAACAGTGTGTAGTTGCTGAATCTGTATTTTTAAAGAAATCTTTATTTTCATGACAGTTACTCTAGAGAGCAAAGAGAAAAGGACAAGTGTTTTCTCAGATGTTGGTTTGGTGACAAGGGTAGGAGACTGAGTAGTTGGAGTATTAATGAGCGTTTTTAGAGGAAAAGAGGAGAAAAGGGAATAGAGATATGTACGAGGAGTCAAAAATACAGAAGGATATTAGGTGGATGTGTAGAGGATAAGACAAAAAGAATGGGGACAAAAAACAAGTTTGCGGTGACAGTGCAGGGGAGTTGCAGATGGAAATCAATGGTGGCTTCCTTGGGGGAATTATCAGGGCACAGCAAGGGCTGGGGCCTAGGAGCTGGGAGGGGTTGCTGGGGTAGTAGGGCACAACCTGGTGGCCAGGGCCCATCCCACCCCCCTGGTCAGGAGCCAGGGGTCACTGGGGGCAGCCCCAGCCTTGGGCATTGGGCTTCTCCCTGGGAATGAGGATAGGTTGAGTCTGGATTGGGCTGTTCCCTGTGGTACGCATGCCATACAACCCTGCCATAGGAGAGTTAAGGGAGTTAAGCAGTCCAGGTGCAAAAACTGGGTTTGACTTTGTCCACCCTGGCAAGTGCAGCAGCAGGAGAGGTGCAGCACATCCAATGGCCAAAACCAGTGCAATGCAGGGAGATACATGGGGACTGCAGAGCAGGTTGCTCCCAAGGCAGATGCTGGTTGCTGTCAGGAGAGAAGGGCAGAGATACAAACTTCTCTGCAACAGAGGAATAGGGTGACCAAGCATGAAATCTTTGGATTCACCTTTTTCCCTGTGGCATTACAGTCACAAAAGCAGCCATTTCTTTTGCTGGAACCATTTTTCTGTACGAAGAGCATTAGGTTGTATGGGCTGGTATGTAAAATAAATGTAAGCCACCGGGATTTTAATTATGTGCAGCAGAAGGTATTTCTAGTAAGAAAGACAAGTGAAGGTGTGTAGAGAGATGAATGGGGGCCTGTGGACTTGGTGCGTGTGTGTGTGGATGTGGCATGTCTACCTAATGCACAAGGGATGGCAATCTTCAGCTACGTCGTTTGATATGCTTCCCTCTGAGGAATGGGATGGTGCTTCCAGTAGACTTTTGATGGCTTGTCTTCATGAATAATGCTAATTTCATCATAATACAAAAAGTTTAAAACTTTAGCTTTTGTACAGTATGAAATGAATGAACAGTGCATCAGAAACATCTGTCAGGTTATGGAATAAAGGCTTAATTAGCATTTTTGTGTGGTGTGGAATAATTCATGCTGGGACATCAAAATTTGTCTTGTAAAATGTATGGGAAAAACACATTTTCTGGACTTTCTTGTTGCTCTTAATAGACTGGTTCAGGCTGGGGGGAGGGAGAAAACAGAGCTGTGCCATGTTAGTACCAATGAAAATCTGCAGGGTGCAATGCATGAGCATCTTCAAAGCACCTTACAAATATGAATTAATACATTGATGTTGCACAGGGATTCAGTGGCCAGGATAATGCTGCTATCATATCAGGAGTTCAAGGCTGTGATTTTCAAAAGCACTTAAATGACTCTGTAGCACAAATTACAATTCAGTGGCACTTAGGGTTCTGTTGCTGAAGCCCTGTGTTGAGTAGCAACGTATGTTGGCACTGAAGTAAAGATAGCAGCAGAAGAGAAGAAGTGAGAAAAGACCTCTAAGAATTATCTGACTTCTGGAAAATCTGTCTCATTATCACATTGCAAATTCCACATGTTTTCATTATTACAGAGTTGTATGGCTATAGAGAAAGTAGCTGTCTATTCGGTCTAGCAAATTAAGTAATTGCCAAAGACAATATTTGGAAGGAACAGCTATTAGTAGAAGGAGGATCTCAAGCACTTCAGAACAGAAGTCAGGGTAGGTATCTATTCTCCTAGTCTTTTTGTAGCTCTTTGAGGCATCTCATTAGATGCTCTAACTCAATACACTGGAACTGGCTGGCTGCTTCTTTTTGTTGACTAGGCAGGGAACTTAAATCCTTCACTGTGATCTATTGAATCATTCCTAAGCTAGATGCCTAACATGGACATGCATATATGGTTTGAAAACCTGTCAGGATGTATATTTTTATCAGTGAGGCTATGTGACAAAATTGGAACAAATAGATGGAAATCCCCAAATGAAGGTTGGCTACTTAAAAAAAAACAACAAACACCTCTTCCAGAAACTGTTAGCTTTATGAAGGAATCCCAGAGTGAAATCCTACAGGCTTGTGTCACACAAGTAGTTATATTAGAAGAACAAATGGTCCCTTTGGCCTTAAAAGTAATATGTAATTGTAAGCTCCTCTCAAGTCTCTTATGTTCTCTGGACAGTTCATCTTGGCCCTAGGGTCTAAGGAGCAGAATACAGCAGTCATGCTGTATCTTGGCAAAGAGGTTTAAGAAAATATAAACAACCAAGAATTTTTTAACCCCTTCGTCTCAGTTTTATTCTCCCTTCCTTTTATATACTGTAAACAGAGAACTTTTTAATTGACTCAGTTTTAAGTATGATGGGGTGAGTTAATAGGATTCATATGCTTTGTATGTACTTCATAAATTTTGAAGCACTATAATGCATCAGAGTTATAGATAAATTATATGAAGAAGCTGGTGAATTGAATAATGGAAAGAATAATAGAGAAACAGTAATTGAAAAAACTGTAAACTATATTAATGCATGCCCTTGCTTTATTAATTTGTAATAATAATGCAGTGGATAAATCAATCATGGATAGTACAACAATAGGTGACTTAAAATGTTCTCTTTTAATGAGATTTCTTGCAATATTATTGTAATTCCACACAATGAGTGAATTAAGGATGGAATCAGTTAGATACCGTTCTGTGTTTTGCAGGCATGATTTTGAGTGGAGTGTAATTGGAAGCAGAACCTGGCCCTGAGCTCTGCCTTACCATGCAAGGATGGAGAGGGGAGAGAGAGAAACTCTCCAGATTTGCCTGTAGTTTTCTAATTTGAGACTTGTGCAGAATGAAACCCTGAACCCGAGCACCTCTGTATCAACAGCTGCATACATAATGCATAAGCCATTTAGCGTTATGAAGAGTGCTCTGCTTGTTGGGTAGCTGCAGAATAACATGGCTAACAGATGTTGTGCTTCTAAAGCAGTTGAACTCCTGAGTGTGCTTTTATCTTCTGATCTGCAGCATACTGTGGCTCCCTCACTAGTGCGTACACAAGGCAGACAGATTAACATTAATTAGTGAGAGGCTTTGCTCATTTTTCAGAGCCAGTTTCAATCTGGGGGGCAGTAAATGTTTCTGTCCTTTACTACTTCAAACAAAGGCATTTTAGTATGTGTACGTGTCAGGGGGAATTAGGTATTAATCAGTGATGGTTTTGTTTAAATCAGCTGGTGCAGGTCTGGAAGTCAAATATTGAGGACCCAGAGTAGAGCAAGGCTGGTGGAGAGGACAGAGAGGGCAGGACTAGGCTTATTGCTGGCTGTAGGACAGGAGTCCAAAGAGGAATGCCAAAGAAGCCAAGCAGCTTTGCCGTTTTGCAGCATGGGTTTGTGAGGAGAAATATTAGCTGATTATTCCTTCTAGGACATTACTGAGCTTTATGAAAGCATTTTGCCTTGCCACTTGTAATGAGAAAGGAAAGGAAGCTCTCTCCACCTTCTGACCCCCTCCCTCAAGCACCAATGCAAGAGAGGATTTATTGCTTCATTAGCAGCGTGATCACGCTTCACAATGAGTATTAAAGTATTGGCTTACTGGGTTATTTAGGGAATGACTCTTCCCCCAGCTATCCACCCCTCCCACTCCCATCACACTACCACTTTATTTCATATGCTTTTACCATTTGCACATCACGATCAAAATATCACTCTTT
>NW_009952263.1:3648806-3658841 GCF_000747805.2 Chaetura pelagica | reverse complement strand
ACTCTTTCCTTTTCTGTAGACATAGGACACTGGCAACAGAACAAATATTTTTAGGTGGACAATATCTTAGAAAATTGTAATGTGGGCAGAGTAAATTGAAATCAAAGAAGAACCAAATTCTACTCATTCTTCAAATTCCCAGGCAGACTGAGACATCTTTTGCAGTTCATTGATCATTTAAAGTGGGCTTAGAGATCGTTCCCAGACAAGGGGAGTAAGTTCCCAGGTGATGAAGGTTTTACTTTCTGTTCCAGTTGTTCTTCGTTTTTTTTCCCCCCGACAACTCTGTATTTCCTGTTGTGCAGTGCTTCCATTTACCTGCCTCACTACGTAATTAGCCCTGTACCATGGTATTTTATCAAATGGCAGAGATTCACGTTATCTAATGTCTCCCTGAAGATATTAATGATAGAAAACTTTTCCCTTTGCAAAGCAGTAATTGTGGTAGGCTTGTGAGTGTTGCTTTCTTCTATCATTCATTTCAATTATGTCCTGTTAGATTTCCTCAGCAGCTGTCCAGCGGTGAGGCTCTGTGGGCCACCATACCTTGGCACTTCAAATTGTGGTTGTTTAGAAAAGTGAATTCTTACTCAGCCTGTGTACTGCTTGTGTGCTTTGAGTAATATTTGCTTACTTTACTGACACAAACACATTTTTATTACTGCTACAATCACTCTGCCAATACACCTCCAAGCTGCAGGGTGACCTATAATCAGTCTCAACAACATTGTCAGCAGTGCTTTAATTGTGGATGTTTTGGCCCGGATGCTTGGAACAGACTGAGCTTGGCCTCCATCCACAAAAAAATAAATACGTTGTGATAGTGTATTTTTTCCTTTATATGTTAGGAGGCAATTCCATACTTGGTACTTGTTTGTTTTGTCACAAGTGAACAGTCTTTGATGCTACCAGAGCAGCAGTCAGAGAAGCTAGGGTGCAAGGCGCTTCTTTGGTGAACTTCAGGAGTGTTCAGCAGATGCATATACTGACTCTCTGAAGTGTCCTCAGAGGCAACATCCTTGTCAGATGGACTTGCTCCATTTGTATGAGACAAATACTCTGAGCCACCTACTGGTTTCCCTGTTTTCTCTCTTGGACTCTTAAGACTGCTCTGCACAGAGAATTTTGATATCAAAAGGTATGATGCTTGTTTTGGCTCTGTAGCTGATAGCTGTTTTGGCTCTGTAGTAATGAATGGAATTATTTTTAGCATTAAGCCAGGCTAATTTGACAGTGCTATTGCAGTTTAACAAATTAACACTTCAATTTGTCATTTCTACCATCGCTTAGGGGAGGGGTTGTTCTGAAGGGTACTGCAGTTAACAGTGGCAGCAGGAGCCCTTGTCAACAGCAACAGTTCTCAATTCCTTGCAATTTTAAAATGGTGCAAACATCAGTACTGGCATGTTTTTCATGGTATGGAAGCACCTACTTTACCAGCATTAATGCCAGGATGCATTCTTGCTATAGAGGAAGGAATAACAAGGGTACTGCAGAGCTTTTCTGCTGTTAATATTCATACTGAAGATGATTACTGTTCTCATCTGTATTTCAGCACTGGTAACAAGGCTGCCTTCCTCTTTGCTTTTAGGACACTTTTTGTGCACCTATACCTCTGTACTAAGAAGTAAGATGCGCCAAAGACTCCTTGCTGGCCCTGAAGCCAAGGGGTGCACAATGCTAAACTCTCTTGCCCATCAAAACTTTGTGACCTGTTACAAACATCCTATGGGGAATGTGAGGCCAGGGACCAAGATAACATCCAGAATGGCCAATGGCATGCAAATGCTGGAACCCATGACCTGGCCTTGTTATTTTAGCAGCATAGATGTAGTCCTTGTAGACAAATAACTTGCTTGTCTCTAGTATCTGTATCTGTAATATATCAAGACAGCCCTTGCTCTGAAGACTAAACAGAAATCTTCAGGACCAACATGGCTGTTGCAGTGGCCTTTCTTGCATTCCTTCACTGAATCTTAATGATGCCTCTCCAAGATGTGTTCCCATAGTGTATCCATGGTATGGTGTCTCTTGGTTTACTGCTTTTGGGAAGATAAAAAATTCCACCAAAACCTGTGTACACAAATAGAAAATCCAAGAAAGAATTTTCCTCTTCCTATCTTCCTTTCCCACACCAAAGCTTTCTCTAAGGCGAGGACATCCAAATACCTGTGTATCCTCTTGGGAAATGGTGAGGATCTCATGAGGCATGCCAGAGGGTCCTGGCCTGGCAGGGATGGCACAGAGAGTGCTGAGTCTTTTTTCATGTAGATTTGTGACTGACCTTGTAGGGGCTGTCTGCTGCTTTGTCTGCTCCAGGGGCATAGATATAGCCAAGACCCTGGCAAAATGGTGTTAATCCTCAGACTACATTTGCCCATTTCCTCCTTACTTCTTTAACTATAAAATTATGAAAGTTAGTGGGTCATGGGACAGCAGTTGAGCTGGGCCTAGGCTATGTGCTGGGAGGATCTGTGGGAGCCTGGAGGATTAATATAATCAAAACACATAGTATTATCATTACACAATCATAATTTTTGTTGTTTCTGTGGTTGAGAACACTTGGCTTTGATTTAGGTAGGCCCCAAGCACAAGCTTATCCTTAATAATCAGGAAACTCTTTTACTCTTTATATTTAGTTAAAAGGAAATTTCTCTGCTTTTTACCATGTACCACATCCTTTACTATCACAGTTTTATTTTCTGGCAATCCAAAATCTTGAGAGGTGAATGTCTCTGAGCTCAAGCATTGGATGGGATAAATGCTCCATTTTTAGTATTAATGGTTGGGATAGATACTCATAATTAATATTTAGTTAAAGAGATATTGGATCAGGCCTCAGAATAACTTCAATGTAAAGGAGGCTGTCAGATTTTGGCAAACCAGAAAGTAAATTCTTGTTGCAGGAATGAAAACAAATCAATATCAGTGCATTGTCAGTCAGAATGTTTATTTTGTTCTTTTTTTTCCGTAACCTTGTTTTATGGATTTTAGGTTCCTGGCATTTTATCTCACAGTGTGAATGATATGTTGGGATTAAGGCATTAATTCAAAGACAAGGCTTTCCAGTTTCTAACTTACCTCACTGCATAATGACTATATATTAAGTTTCATATTACATCTCTTCAATTTGCAGAGTCTCCTAACTTGATCCTCCTACAGAATAGGGTTTTCCAGGGGCTTACAGCTGCATCCAGCTCTGCATTACTTTCTGCCTTTAACAAACATTCAAAAAACTAAGGCATGAACCTTACAAGGAGAACCAGTTGTTAAAGACAACACAATCATGTCCTTGTAACCCATTGTTCCAAATACCAGTTTATGTCATAGTTAATCTGTCAGGTTGAAGAATATTTTAAAAATATTTTAGGGTACTAATGGCATATTTTGTATTACCTTTGATAAATTCTAATTTTGGTTATATAAAATCCTTTTCGTTTATGGTAAGGTCCATGATTGCTTTACATTTTCAAAGCAGGAAACCTGAGACATCTCACTGGCTAAAGAAGGACTCAGGGACTGCTTGCAGGGTCTTTTAATGGTTTATCAAATTTCACATTGGCCAGAGCTCAAAGGCAAACCTCCATGTTGATGTGAGGTGAACCTCAACAGCTTCATAGCTGTTCGGGTTCCTCCACACAGTCCAGAGTCATTCCTCCAGTCCAGGTGAGTAGATGACAGAGTTATCAGCAATACTGCTAGGTAAGAGGCTTTTTGAGCAGTATAAAACTTTATTATTCCCAAGAGCTGTAATAGGAAGGGCAAAGGACTCTGTCCTCAATGAAGGATTCAGTTTTCCTTCCTAAGCATTCAGGAAGAAATCTGGCTCAGTATTTGCCACTTGGTTAACACCCACATTAACTCCATTGCAGAAAACTATCCCTGATTCTCTAGAAAGAAAATTATATAATAAAATCTGTTTTTTCTCATTAATAAGAAACTCCTTTCTTTTCATAAAATCCAGCCAACTGCAATTCCGTGATCCATTTGTATAGGATATATGTTTAGGTATATATATATTAGGATATATGTGTATAGGTATATGTTTTCTTTTATCTTTCTTCTTTTTTGGTACCCTGAAAGGACATGGATTTTTTTTAAAGTAAAAACAATCCACAGTAATCACCTAGTTCTTGTAATCTTTGTGCCCTTTTCTGAGCCATTCCCTGATTACTACAATGTAATTTCTTTTGCTCTTATTAATCACTTCTTTTTGCTTGTACTGTCAAATTCTGAATTTTTTCCATTGTAGGAGCTACTTAAACCTTCCCTCTTTAGGTCCATGCCAGATAATCAGGGCAATTTGATTAACATGCAAAGATGACTTTTGATTCATGTTTCTTTTTCTAAGACGAAGGAAGAAAGTTTAGGTCATCTTTGCACCACACACTGCACTGGTCAAAAACCAGTATGATAATCCTGAGTCCAGTAGTCTTCATCTCAGTAGGAACTTACTTCAATTTATCTATATGCAGTTGCTATTCAAAATATTAAGCAAACCAGTGTAATTAAAAAAATTACCATTGCTCACACAAAATTAAGAGACAACCATGCTGAAGAATCTGAAGAGACCGTGTGTTCACAGTTCTCTTTAAGACAAGATGACGAACAGTGAGATGGCAAATGTGCAGAGGACATAGTGCTATTTAGATGGGAGAGTTTCAGAGGGTACTTAAGAATTCTAGCTGGTTGATCAGCACAGTGGCTAAGAGACTTTTGTCCTGAAAAATGCCAGTTATGGCATGGTCAAAGTAGATTCCTTCTTTCTAACAGTGACCACTTGGGAGACAGAGCTGGACAGCACTGCAGGGAGTTCAGCATGCAGAAATGGTGGAAAGGCAAACAGAACACTTATTTTGGTAGCTCTTCTCCTGTCCCTGCAAATGGGACATTTTTCTCAACCTGTACTGAAGCTTTTTCATAAAACTGTAGTTATTTTGAAGGACAATCAGTTCCTGCAGGTAGTAACCAGACTGATTTTTTTAATCTTCACGTATTTTCCTCAACATATTACCAAATCAACAGATAAACATCTGAAAAAGTTACTTACTTCTGCCTCTGAATATTTGTGCATTTATAAAATATATTTGTTATTATTTTACTTGTCTATGGTCCTATGTAATCAGCATAAATGATACTGAAAATAAATACCAGTCAGCTTTTCAGAATTATTTATTTATATTCATTTTAGTTATAATACAAATCAGAAGAGGAATACTGTGATGCTGTTTCTCTTCAGTTTCTATTCAGGAGAGATCTGCTAGTTTACCAATATATGCTGCATACCCATCTTCATGGAGAAAGGTAGAGGATTGTTGGGGTTGTCACAGTGTAGTATTAGATGCTGTCAGAGACTGCAGAAGGAAAACTTTCCTAATTGCCATCTCTTGACACTGGAGTAGCTACCCAATAAATAGTATTTCTTGTATTTCCCATTCTCAGGAGTTTTTGAGAACCTTTCATTGCTCTGAGTGTAGCTGACCCTGTGCCCCTGGAGCAATGCGGCGCGTGGCTGTGCCTGCCTGCATTCAGCAGAGCAGTTAAGTGCAGGCTTCAGTTTAAATATGTGGGTAAAGTTAAGTATGTGCTTGACTGCTTTGTAAAAAGTTATGGCTGTCTCAATCCTGACTAGTGAAGACTAGTTTGCTGTCATCTGGACAAGCTGCAAAGGCCTGTCCAGCTGTGAGTTGCCATCTCTCCTTTCTGCTCTGATTCAGAGATGTCTTAAAGAGCGTTGTGGTTGAGGGACTGGCTCAAAGCACTGCAGGTTACAGCTTCCCCTAGCAGTGCCTGCATTTTCTCCATTATACCTGGCATAAACAATCAAATAAATGCAAACCAGAGAAACAAAATAAATCAGACAGAAGCCTCAGAGGCAGATAAAGAACCTTTGTTTTCCATTTAAACCTGCTGGATGTAGTAGTCTGTCTGCCAGACCTTGGATCTCTCCAAAATGACTTATTCCTGGCATAATTTGCCACCTACATTACACTGAATGAAAATCCATCAGCAAATGGCTTCCAGGTAGAGGCTCTGCAACATTTGAATTTAGTTCCAAATTTCAAAGGTCATTTAGAAAATCCAGGTTAGGATTCAGAGCTGAATTTAGAATGTCCCTGAAGTTCATGTTTGTTCACACATAAGCCTGCAGATCTGAACCAACAAGATAATGCAGATTTAAAACAAGAGCTTCCAGGTTCATGCAGAATCATTTATTCAAACCCTTGGTTACTTTTTTCTCTGTGGTATTGTTTACCAGTCACAAGGGCCTGTAAAATAACTACTTAATAATTATGAAAAGCTAAAGCCACTCGTTATACATTGAAAATGTGTGAGTGGAAATTCTCTAGATAATATGGAAGTTGGACTGTTTGGAACATTCAAATTGTACATTATCAAAGCATAGGCTACTCTCTAGTAAATTTGTCTGATGTACAAGACAATTTCATCTCAACTTGGATGAGATACAGAGCATAGGCTCTGTGGAATATGAAGTGGGCTTGGTGGAGCAGAGGGGAATGAACGTTATGCTCAATGTGCCTAGCAAATAATGAGATATTAAATTATAATGTGTTCCAGGAGTTTTCAGCTGTATTTTCTCTTCAATCATTTCATTACTCAGAGTCCTTTGTTTCTGACTCGTGTCTTTCATTAGAATTTTAGGACTCAAGTATGTGTGTGGAGAGCTCTGTGTAGCTCCCTATGGCAACTCCAGTGCATTAATTCCTCCAAATAAGAAGGAAAGTTTTCTGCAGTAGAATCATTTGTTTCTGGAGCTACAGATTTATGCTAGGACAGGAGCTCCTGGGCAAGCCTGTAAAGACAGGCTTCATCCACAGCAGCCACCATGTGTAGCTGGAGGTCCTTTGGACCATATCTCACTTCCATGGCAGTGTACTTCAAATGAGTAGATGTGAACCCTTTTTCAGTGAGACTTGCAGCAGAAGTGATGCAGTATGACTGCAGAGGTGGGAGCAAAGGAAAGGACTCTTGTAGCCTTATCTGAGAGAGCTTTATCCTGCTCAGTGTTCCTAGCCCTTGGCATCACTGAGTGAGCATTGGACCAGCAAGCAGGATTGGTGCTTTCAAACAGATGGGCCTAAGCACAGTCTGAGCCAAAGGAAACATGTATGTGAATCACTTGTGGGTGTTAAGGGCAGGATTCCCATTTGATATTTTCAGCATCATGGCAGGTATAACAGTCTGAACATTTAAACAGTGTAAAGCACTTGAGCCTTTTAAAAATGTGTGATCGATAGTTAAATTCCTGTTTGTGGAAAGGGAAGGAAGCTTCTGCAGGCAAGCTCACCAAGCACAGAGGGTTTAGGGAGTGCAGTCTCTTTTATTACCAAGAGGGTAAAGAAGCCCTGGCCTGTGAATTTCGGACCAAGAGTGCAAATAGGCTTCTAATGCATGATCTTAGTGAAACTCAATGTCCTGACTTTTCAGCTATTTCCCAGCCAGGTGCTAAGGTGTGTATTTCAGGAAAGCAAGGAAAGTGCTTTAATAATGTTTCCCTAAACAAGATCCTGATTTCCTGGACTGAAACCTCAGGAAGCATTATAATGTGGCAATTGGTGTGAGCTGGTGTACTGTTTATTTTGTTTTACCTGGTGCTATTCAGAGGACCCTAAAGGTGTTTGATCCCTGCTCACTCATGACTTCCTTGTATTTCTTTGAAAATCTCTTCTTTAATGTTCTCTGTAGAATAAGCCCTGTTGACACTGGCTACATGTATGGTACCAGACTGCAAGAGCTTTCCTTTCTGTGCTTCCCAGTCTGGGCACACAAACTAGCCATGCTTTATTTCCATATGGGATAAGATTTGGCCATGCAAGTATGCTGTTCTCCCAGACCTAGGGTTTTAAGGACAGGAAGAATGCCGTAGTAGGAGCAAAGACATGCTCTAAGAGATGCCCTGCCAGAGCAAGCAAACAGGAATACAAGTCACACATTAATGTACTCCCACTGGTAAATCCACACATTGACACAGACAATACTTCGTGTCTTACTGTTTTTTATACACACAGGATTTATCCAAATATGGTTCTTCCTGAATATTCTGCCATAATATTTGTGAAAACACTTATTTAGATGCACAGTTATTTCACTTGCATGCACATGCTCCTTAAGCCTCTTTTTAATTTTTTTGCCTGGGAGCTAATGGACAGGGACACACGTGTAGTTGTCAAGGCCAAAATTGGAGTAATTTAACCCACTGTAAATGAAGAGCTAGAAAATCTTTGCAGTCTTGGACAAGGTCGCTCTTCCAGTGTGGGTCCAGGGTGGATGCCAATTAAACTTAGATAATTGCAGAAAGAACATTAGGCTTGTAAAGATCACAGTCCAGAGTTGGAAATTTTGGAGCACGTGTTGGCTGAATCCTTTGGCATGTAGCAGCATTGTCTTTAACAATGAGACATGGGCACACATATGCTCCCATTATCAGCTGATGGCAAATGTGCCCGTAGATGGTACTCAGAAATATGTAACAGTGTTTATGGCTTTTGCAGGATCAATAAAGTTCATTGTTGTGCAGTCCAAATAGCTCCCTTTGGTGCATCTCTCTTTACGACAGCTTTGAACAGCAAAGCCCTTGTTGGAGGGTTATGAGAAATGGTAATGGAGTTTCAAAGATATTTATAATATATATATATTTTTTACTAAATTGAAGCATTTGATTAATAGTGTAAAGCAAACACGAAATATTAAATGCAGTTTAATTTGACTGCTGGTATATTGCAGAGTGCTCTTAAATAAATATGCACTTTCATTTTAGAAGATCAGTATTGCTTCACTTTGCTGGTAAGAAAATATGCAGCGTTCATCTGAAATGTGACTTGACAGTGGAAAACAGAACCTAGAATTAGCAAAAAGAGCAAAAGAAAACATGCTTGCCTCCTAACCTGTTAGCTTAGCACCTGGTTTACAGATGCTCTACATTCAAAATCTTTTTCATTTTTTTTATTTTATTTTTTTTTTATTTTAAATGCAGACTCAATGAGTTATTTATTTCCTGATTATCTCCACATCTTCCTCCATGTTCATTTCCTTTCATGAGCAATTGCTCGCTGTGCTTTTGCACACTATGAGCTGGCTTGAATCTTTCATAATAAGCACTTTCAAATCCTAATTATATGAAGTTATCTGGGAGCACTTAAACCTCCAGAGAGGCAGTGATATCAGTGTTAAAGGGGTAAAGACTCTTACACTTAGCAGAGCTGCTTTAGTGCATTTGTTGCCCTACATCTACCCCAAATCTACAAGCTGGTGTTAGTGTGCTGTGTACAACCTGTGTAGATGAGCTATATACTACCCAGATTCAGTTCACTGCTTGTATGGCCCTGAGTCTTTTGCAGAATGGGGAGGGAGTCTGCCGAAGAAATGCTGTTGATGGATGAACTGGACAAGTGTTAGTACCTTTTCCTTGGCATATCAAACACAGTGAGTGCTGGGCCGCATGTGCTAAGAGAAGGTGTTATGGTCACCCTTGCCTGCAGTTTCAGATGGATGACAGATTCTCTCTGAACATGCTGTAATGCTCCATCCTGTTCCAATATGGCAAGGAGTCAGATTAGTACGTGCTTACATCTAAATACACATGAATATAAATAATAAGTGAATATTTTCATTTGATATTCTGTTCAGTGAAAGAATCAGTCAATTGATTAACCTATTATTCAGTCCATTATTCAGGATTGTAGCACAATGAAGTCACAATTATTTATGAAACTTTGATTAATATAAAATCTGTTCTTGGCTTTAGGCCATCAATTAAACTATATAAAAGGAAGCAATTAGTCACTTTACCTTTTAAGAATTTTTTTATTTAAGTTCATACAAAGATTTATTTCTATCTCAAAAAGCCTATAGTCATATGCCACTGTGTTCATCTCCCTTAGGTCAGTTATTTCACCTACTGTTTTCATTTAATTCCAAAACTTTGCTGAAAGCTGTAAGTACTCAGCACCTTCCCTAACCAGGCTGCTTTGGTTTCATCACCTAAGTGTGCATTCAGGCATCAGCTTCAGATAG
>NW_009952263.1:3528654-3648793 GCF_000747805.2 Chaetura pelagica | reverse complement strand
TAAATCTTTACGAGCACCACCACTGAGATTTCAGTCTTTGAAGGCTACCCCTCGTGGTAATGAAACAGACTGTGTTTCAATGATGCTGTCATCTCTACTGGCTGGAATTTTAACTCCTGGTAGGGCCACTTAAATCCAACAGGTCAAAGAGGCCAGATGAAATGAAGTTCACTGCTTTGCAAGACTGGCAATTGATTGATAGTTCTATATCTTATACTCATTAGCAAAACAAAGTCAAGCATCAAAAATACACTATGTTAGTCACACTAGCAAGGTATCAGACTTGGCAATTTTTGCAAATCTTGATGTGAGTCAGTGGTAAAGCCAGTCCTTTATGACAGTATTTTCTGAAGTTAAGTATGTAAGTAAATTTCTAGAGCTTTAGAATAGTTGCAATAATGAAAGTTGATAATGGTAATGAAAAAAAGGGACAAATGCAAGCCCTAAATCTTTGGACTGCACAAACATTAGTGCTGACAAAAAACAATTTGAAAATGAAGAAATATATAATATATTCAAGGATGCATGATAGTTACTATTCAGTGAGCATAACAGTAATTCAGAAACAGTATCATCACTCATAGGCAAAGAGCCAGTTATGACTGGAGTTACTCATCAGCAGGCTCCGACTGACAAAATTGCCAGTCCGGTATGTTTGCAATAATAGCAATAGTTGGTGTGGTCAAAACATATTGGAGAAGGCAATAAACAAGAACAATCCCTGTATTTTTGATCAGCGTGAAGAAAAAATTATAATCTGTGCCCAGTGTTCAGAGTGAGCTGAAACCATTCTTAAATGTGGAATCTATCAGTCATAGGAGTCATCCAAATGGAGCCTCTGGGAACTAATTTTTTTTGTTTGGGTGTTTTGTTTTTGTTTTGTTTTATTTTGTGGTGGTTTTTTTTTTGTGATGCTACTGCAAAACATGAGAGTGACACTTCTAACATTTTTTTCTGGGTCAGGAAAGGTGCTCTGCTCCTCTTGGAAGTGGTGTAGCTATAACTGAAATATGGTTTTGCAAACAGGCTTAAGAGTAGACAGACCAGATAGAGCCCAGAGGAGGGCATTAGGAAAAGAGGATTAAAAAATATGATTTAAAAAAAGGTGAAGGAACTGATTTCTCAGATTTAGCAAGAAGAGGCCTGAGACAAAACTTCATGTCTCAGAATATACATGAAAGATGGGAAGGAATAGAGAGCAATTGTTCCAACACTGGGACAGTCATTCAGGGCTCCTCATTAGAGACTTTTACATGGTTGTTAAAGGAAACTCTGCCAGGGGTAGTCTTCAACTGCTTGATCCCAACTTAATGCAGAGAGTAAGACCAAAACAGCTTTGGAATTCTTTTCAAACTCCCCTTTTTTTACAATCCTAGGAAAAAAAGGGGAAAAAAAAAAGAAAAAAAAAAAAGAAGGGAAAAGGCTAATCAAGACACAAAAAAACAAATTTCCAGTTCTACCAATGAAAGGAGTCTACATGTATTGAGTCTCAGATCATGTACAAGTCAGCACTGATGCGCCATTGTCTTTTTTCAATGCTCATATCATAGATGCTGCAACAGCTGTTATTGATTTTCAGTGTCTCTGAAATCTGCAAAACTGAGGGACAGAAAACAAGCCAAAAAAACCCCCATTAACTCTTTAGAAATGACTCTGAAAAAAAGAGGCATCAAAAGTTGTAAAACAAAGGACAGAGCAATACAAGGCAGCACGAGTAGAAATTAAGGAAATAACAAGGATAATTTAATCAAGAAGTTGAAACAATTTGCTAAGGGGATTGTGATATTCTAACAGCTAAACTACTTAAGACTTTGACCATTCTGAAGTTGTTATTATTGGACTTGCTTTACAGGCACAGTAGGAAGATATTATAAACATTCTTAAATTTGAGAAAACTTCAGGTGGAACTCAAACCACCAGGGAAATGCTTATTAGAATGAGATGACTGATAAATTACTGATCTCTTCAGCAAAGCAAAGAACTAGGAAAATCTCACAGAATATTGTAGCCAAAATACCAAAGAATGGAGAGGTAAGTGATCATAACAGTTTGCAAACTAAGCAGCTGTGACTGTTATACTTCCAGTGACAGAAAAACTTGTCTATATTGTCATATAAAAAAAAATGAAGGAAGTGGTTGTACTAAAGCCTGGATTTTGACCTGGAAAATTAACCTGTCAACTGATTTTTCACATGAAAGTTACTTACTCAAGATAACTTGAGTGACTAATGACTTTTAAAAAAATCATTCTTTTTCTGAAATCACGGGACAGATTTCTTAATAAGTTGCTCTGAAACATTTTGGTGTGTCACGGTATGCCAATCAAAATATTTTTGTAAAGGTGCAGCGTGCACAGCTAAATCAATGTAAACTTGAGCAAACTACTTGATAATAGAAAAAAGTCAAGCACAGTTGTATTATCTCACTTCTGGTCTTTGATTGGTCATTATGCTGAAAAATGTAGATGGATACAACACAGGCACTGTATGACTCAGAAGTTGTACATTGGAATTTGTTAGGTTTTGCTGGTTGCAGAAATCTTCCAAATGGCAAAAATGCCCCCCATGTAGTTCAGGGCCGTTCAGCAACATAAACATGAGCTGGTTATCAATCAGGTGTGAATGAACAACAGATATTGCAGCAAGAACGCCCCAGGTCCCAGCTCACACTTTATTTTAGGAGGCAGAGTATGCAAGCGGTAATGCACATCCTTTGCAGTAGAGCATGGGCCAGGACAGATGTCTAAAAGGAAATGCTGTCAAATAGCCAAAATGTGCTACCACTTAAGAAGTTTGATTTTCAAGGCTCTACAACTGGAAAGTTAACTGACAAATCTTCAACTGAAGTTACTTCTAATAGAGAAAGACTGTACCTAAAAAGACTAGGCATTAAGTGGAATTAATTTATAATGAATACCAGAAGTCATCAGAGTTTTCAAGTAATTATGCTGTATCATTAAAACTATTCAGATAGGAAAATGGGAAATGTTTGCTGGGAGTTTTGAATCAAGGCAGGGCATTAGCCTGACAGCTCTGCCATGGGGCAGTTGGAGGAGCACAAGAAAAAGGCCCACAAAAAGAATCTCTCTAATTGAACTTTATGTGCTATGGGAAATAGTGCAATATTTAACAATTCTGGGAATATGCAGAAAGTTGTCCAAATCTGAAAAACCTGGCAAGACTTCATTCTGGCCCTAAGCTACTTTGGATGGCAGAGGAAAGAAACATCCTGGAGTTTAAGGATCTCTTGTGTTTCTATAGTCCTTGCAGTTATAAAAGGTTTGTGTATGGAATATAACTATTTAATCACTGAGTAATATATTGCAGGGGGTAACTAGCTGTTACTAGTTCATTTAAGAAAATACTTTCTAAAGGCACTGTGTGCCAAAATTGCAAGACTAAATATATTCTATTGTAAAAAAAGGCATTAATGATTGCTTCCTGGAGATGAGCATTATAGGTTTCAATTTGTAGCTACAAAGCAATGAAATTTTCAGTACACTCAGAAAATTGCATGCTGTATATTAAGTGAATTGAAGACTTTGAAAATGGATTATGGGAATTCAATTTTTATATCCACACAACTGTGGAAGAACTAAGGAAAAACACCTGCTTTGACTCTACTCCTGAAGGAATACGCTGATGCAAAATTGCTCATCAAATGCAAAACAAAAAGCCCCGCACACGTACCCCCCAACTTGTTCAGATGTGTTCAGCTCAAGCTTCTTATAAGCTACCAGAATCTCTCAAGCACTTGTAAAAATGAACAGAAAACTTCACTAGCTTTGAATCAGTGCAGGCTGGGTAATCACAGACTCCCTTATCACTTCCAAAAATGACCTGCTTAGAGTAAATTGAAGCGCTTTGATAGTTCAGATAGCTGTACAATTCACATGTTCAGAGTGGTGATCACCTTCAAATTTAAGCACTTATTTTAAGACCTTCAATAATTTAAAATTGCTATGTGAGACCAAGTGGCAGACAAACTCGAGTGCTACAGTATTTTAAAAACACTTTGGTGCTCTGCTTGGTATTTTTATTTCAGGGGCTTCAGAGAGGCTTTCTATAGTTGAGTGGGGAAAATGGACTAGATTTCAAGATTAATGTAGAAAAGTAAGATACTTTATGTTGTATAAAAATCCAAGCAGAGGAGATCTTCTCTGGGGAGTGTACAGCCCCTAAATCTGCACTAGGCCTTTTCTTTGAACTGTTTGACCAATGTCCTGGTGTGGGCTGCAGCTGAAGGTGAAAAGAGAGGTAATGGCATTTATATGGACATCAAGAGATTCTTCCCTATATTTACTCTCCCGAAAGAGCCTTCCCAGGTTAGCTTTGTATCCATGAGCTATTTCTGGTTAACACCTACTTCCACAGAAGCATCTAGAAATTAAAGCTTTACTATTATTTGAACACTTCCTCACTTGTGGGTTCAGATATATTTACCTGACTGTGGGTTTGTTCATTTTTTATTTTGGTCTTGCTAAATTTCAGTTTGATGTCAGGATAAATCCTTCCCACGTGCTTTTAACTAGTCCTGGACAACATTTATTGATGACATCTTTGCTGAAGACTGGCTACTGTGGACTTGGTCTCAGCAAGTAGGAGAGGTGCAAAGCATGCTACAAAGACCTTCACAGTCCCCTAACTCTGTCTGGCTCCAGATATGTAGATCAGGACTTCTGAGCATAATGGGAAAGTCAGATTCATTCCTGCCTGGGAGAAGGCACAGTCTTAGGACTTGGAAGGTATCGCTCCAGTCTCCTGCAACCAGCCTGACAACAGGTTCTGCTCTTCAGACTGGAAGGGGAATAGAGCAGAGACCAGCAAACTGCAGCCTCCAGAAAGCTTACAAATGAAACACCAAGAATTAAATCTTACCTGAAAAGCATAGGAGCAATTCACTAGAGTCTTGTGACCTCTCATTTAGCAGTCCGAAATCAAAACTTGGCTCCTAAGAGGTAGACGTGAATAGTGTCTTTCACTTCCAGGAAACCAGAACATGACTCACAGAGATTTTATTATTGAAGATACCACTTTAAATGCTAATCACTATTTGCAGGCTTATTACAGCTTCAGACTGGTCTCTTCAAAGGAATGAAGGGGTATTATGTGTTCATCTACCAGGGAATTTCAAACTCCTTTGAAAATCCCACCTTGAAGGTATAAGGACACAGGCTAAATGTGAGTTCAGTGGTTGCTTTGCCAAGGCCTTCTGTATCCCTGTCTGTGAGTACAGTCCCAGCCTATATGATCATCTTGTGTTGTCATATCTAAGTTGGACCTACGGGATGTTACGAAATCTGACATCAGACCAACATCATGCAGCTGGAGGAGAAGCAGCTGTTTCTCTGAGGGAGCTGGAATAAACCTTGTTGGCCGACCACAGAATCATTCCCCAGTATAGCATGTCAAAAACACCCACTGGTTAAAATGGGAGTTTAGGAGTCCTAAAAATGCAGCCAGAGTATATACATCATACTGGATACAATCTTTATGTTATCAGGCATGCTGGACTGCATCAACTGCCGATTATTTTTCTAGTACCTAAGTACCATGATGCAGGACTTGACTTAATCCACTGCTGGTATTATGCAACTGCAACTCTTCCGTACACATGTGAAGGACTCATTAGGACTCCCTTGGATCTCTGCCCTTGTTTGTTGATTTGTTTGCATGAACTTAAGCAGGTGGTGTAGGTTGTATGGTGGCTTTTCAGCCTGCAGTGTGAACAGCCAGATTAAATTTTAAACTAACCTCTCCCTGCCTCACTCCCAACTACTTGAGTATATTCATACTCTGTTTAAGTATGGTAAAACTGTGTTGAGCAATTTCTTCCATTTTTTATGAATATCAGCTCACCTTCTTTCTTGCCTTTTTTCAAGAACATACTTTTTTGGGGTTTTTTATTTATTTATTTATTTTTGTGACACATCCCAGGAAGAACTATTTTCCATCCATATTTCAGGCCTTACTGCAATATATTCCAGACAATGTGTAATTCAGGTCTATGAATGTGAGCTCTTCTGTTCTACACACCTGGCTTCCTGAAATCCAATGCCAAGGTGTTTAGATCTACTTGTCCTACTCAGGAGTTGCTTTTGCTGAATGAAGCTTACAATTAAGGTTGTGACAAGTTTCATACTTGGCCCTCCAAAGCGCTCAGGTGTTGAAAGCAGGCTGTGAATGTTTTGTGAACAGCCATGCTGATGCTTGCAAAGTGGTAAAGCAATACAAAAATTGACTTGGCTTTTGCATGTGGGTCAGCCTGATGGTCAGTCTAGGTTTGTCAGTTGGCTTCAATGTGACAAGAAGGTGTTAGAAATCACCTACTCCACATTTAGGGACCACAGTGATTGCAGAGACCTGGAGATACGCTCTGAAGCCCCAGTCTATCTATTTCTCTTTTTTTTTTCTGGTTTTGGGGGTGAAAGATAATGTAATTCTGAACAGAGGTAATGAGATTACATAGAGATGTTACTTGAGAGGTTTGAGTGTTTAGGGGGGGAGAGGTGTTGTTTTTTTCCTCCCATTTTCTGGTTAAAAGTCTGAAGGTGACTGTCTGAGAGGACTGTGAAGCTTGCAGATTTTGGAATGATGGTTTTGCTGTGTTTTTTGGATAGCTGTTGCCTACAAAAAAGGGACAATCAAAATCAAACTGTATGCTTTAAGTGATGTTATCAACCAGTGGTTGGAACACAGCTAAATTACTTTCTTGTTTTATTTAAAGAAACATCAGTAATCTCTGTCTTGTGTCTGAATTTCTGCTGGCTTCCTCTACTATTTCAATATGAATTTGTATTTAATCCCATTATAAACTTTAATTTATTGTGTTCTTTCTCTATTAATAATTTTCCATGTGTGCATTTACCTGATCAAATTATTTTTACTGAAAATTGCTGTCCATAGAAGAGTTCTTACTGCCAAAGCTATTTACTCTATGAAGTCCTGAATGGACTTTGTAGACTGCAATAAAAAATTGTTATTGAATGAAGTAATTTGTATAAAAATATATTAACTTTTGTAAATGGTATCAGACAATTACTTCACAAATCACCTTTGATGCCACAACTATAATGCTGAAGGGTAGTGGACAAACCTGACTAGCCCTCTCACACACCTGGGCCTGAAAGAAGTGGAAAGAGTTACATATGATGGGAGAAAAGACTAGTATTTTTTTCTTTAAAAAAAAAAAAAAAGTTGAAATGCATTCCACAAAATCCATATCTTATGTTGTTTTTCCAAGTCCATTAACTTTGTCTTTTACAAGAACTATGCTGTGACTATCTTGTAGAGCAGCCTTTTAATTTTAAGATGCTGGTTTGACTTTCTCAATAACTCATAACAGGTACACAGCTGTTAGGACAGAACCGTACACTCTACACCCATGCCTTTGTCTTCCACAGCTGGAAGAAGTACTTGAGGTTTTCCCAGGGATGTGACTTTGTCATGGAAACTGCTCTCCTTTCCAGTGAATGGTGAACATTTTTAATTTCCTCATGAGAAGAAGGAGAATAAATTTAATTCCAAAGCTGAAAATGTTGAATGGCATTCCCAGACTCACCAGCAGTTTATATAACAGAATCTGTCACTTCAGAAAATTCATAACCCCATCTCACCTCATAGTACAAGCAGTCTTATAATTTAACAGGGTAAGAAAATTCAAGAATGCCAGTGTGGACACCCCTGTGTTTCACTGCAGGGAAGAATTACAGCACAGTTCTCAGGAATTCTATTGTGCAAAAACTAGCAATAGCATATAAAATGCTGGTATTCAGTTAATGTGCCTTTCTTTTACACTATGTCTCAACTGAATGAAGGAAAAAATACTCAAACAAAATTGTACTGTATTTTCATTATTACAAAATCATGGTTATGTTTTTCATCAAAATCATTTTAGTAAGCATATACCACAGAAGATGCTGCTCCTATAAATAAAGATAGCAGCAGAAGAGGTGGCTGAGTCACTGTAAAGAATAACGGTTTTACTGGTAAAAGGGTGATATCTTGAATACTCATAATTTATTTACTCTATTTATCTTAACATTTCAGCCCATCAATTATACATGCAACTGAATAACCATAGTATAGGAGGGGACTAAAAGGCAAGTATTCTTTTCCAGCTTTAATATCTCAGTCTTTAAATGAGACCTGATCCTTACCACACTCATAAGACAGATGGATAAGTGTTGGTGGATGTGAGATTGATAGTTTGTCATTATTTAACTTCTCTATAATTTGCTTGTAGTAGTGCCCTGGAGATACATTTTTTTTCAGAAAGTCTGATTTTTCTACATTTTTTCTAGTAATGGTATATTGAGAGTTGTTAAGGAAATTAAAGTCCCATTTCAGGCCCCACTTCAACAAAGCATTTAAGTAATGCTTAACTTAAATTATTTCTTAAACTGAATCCTATTTAACAAAGGAAAAAAAAAAAGCCATCAGAAGGACTTCCCCACATATTTAAAGTAAAGTTGGTGGGGGTTTTGTTAAACTTAGAAATGTTGCCTGTATCACAGGCTCAAGACTTTCCATGCAATGGGTCATTTAAAGAAGATAACCTGTTGTCTAGAACATGTGTGTGATGTGTTGAAGGAGGCAGGAAACTCGATTCAAATTTCAGAACAGAATAGAGAAAGAAGAGGATTTATCATACTTAGGGGAAGTGCTCTTAGACCCCCCCCAAAAAAGGTGTTTTGCAATGAAAAGGAGCTATATCTCAGCTCACAAACTTATTGGGCAGTTAGGCATATTTCCATGAGACATCATGACATTGGAGGCTTTGCTGAAAAGCTAGAAAAAAGACTTTGTCTAAGGTTGAACAGAGAAACCTCCATCAAGCTGGCAGTTAAATCCCTTGTATCTTTCTGTCACTGGTAATACTTCCTTTCTTAGTAGCGTCATCTTTGCTGCCTGTTCTGGAACAATTTGGCAGTTAATGACTGCTTTAAAAAGTTTGCCTAGCACAGTTCCAGGTCCTGTTAAAGGACTTGAAAAGTTTTGTTAGGTAAGTATCTGGTTTGATATTGTGAAGCACCATCTGTATTTCTGGATCTCCTTGGAAGATTCTGTGATGCACCTTTCAGATAAAAAAATAAAGCACCACTAAAAATATTTATATCCACCTCACCTTCCCCAATAAATAGGAAACCTATTTACAGTGGCAAACCTAGACAGAGTTATTTTCTTCCTATAGGTCATCTTCCTTATGAATGCTCATTCATATTCATCAGAAAAATAGCTGCTGGCCTTGTGTTTTGCCACCTGGTGTGATGCAAGATAAAATTCCACAGTTTCACCTGTGAAGGCACTTGGATGACCAGTAGTGAGGAAATCAAGTAACTGTCTGGCTAAGTTAATGCAGTTTCCTAGTTGTTAATAAAAGGTTTCAGGAGAAGAAATTTAAAATAGCTATTGAGTATAAAACACCAATCATGGTGACAGAAATATATTTCCAGTCAGTATTTTTTATCATTAGAGAGATCAAAATATATGTAAATTACAAGTTTTGTTAGAGAAAATAAGCAGGTTTATTATGTTTAATGAAAATTCCTGTGTGATACAACTTCAGCACTGCAAAATGGGTTAGTTTTCCATAAGACAGTGTAGTTTGGGAAAGCTCAGACTCAATAAATTGATTAATTAATTATGCCTCTGTATTTCAGCATATGAATGAAAGTTTTAACAGCCTGATAGAAAATGTAGAAGTGAATCAGTAGTGAGTCTAAACAAACACACATTAATATATAGCTAATGACAAGAAGTGCTTTTCTTTACATAGTAGCAAATTGTTATTAAGCAGAAGACTGATATGATGTTGGTATTGCACTGCACAGATCATTTCACCAGAATTTTATTTTAACTTCAAGACACTTAGAACTTCTTCTGAGTACCTTTTATTAAGTTTGTCTGAAGAGGGCAGCCTTTCCTAATGCACTTGGAATTTTCTTAATTTGGCAAGGTTACTGAACACTGAGCAAATTGACAAAGGACATGCTTACAATCCTGAGTTTGCCTTTCATTATTGCTTATGTTTTTCTTGAAGTCTCTTTCCATGTATATTTATCGACCAACTCTGAAGATTATTATTATTTTAAATATATGACCCTCCTGCTAAAATGCAGTCCAATTTCACTTACTCTCTGTGCTAAATGAATGGAGACTTCCTGTGATATTTCTGAAAAAGAAAAAAAAAAAAAAAAAAAAAAAAAAAGAGGGTTATTAGGAAATTTCTGAAAACATGAGCATTGTTTATTCATTCTGCAGTCTTGAAGTATGTGTCTTAAATGCTAAGAATGTGAATAGAGCAGGGAAATATTTGTCTCTTTCTGTTGGCAGTTCTCCTTATATTTCATGTTTTCCATCCTGAACTCCTCTTCAGGCTTCAAAAAGAAGCATTAGCCTGAAAGTAGACAGAAGGGTGTTACTTTTTTTTCTTTTATTTAATGCTTTAATCATAAGGAGACTTAAAAAAAAAAAGTCTTACAGCAAAGCCATGCATTGCATTGTTACCAGGAAAGATGAATGGCCACTCCACATTTAGCAATTAGCGTGATAGATTTAAGGGCTCTTAGAAGAATTTATTGCCGTGGTGTGTCTCTATCACAGTGCAAGGAGGGGCATTTGAAGAAGCTGTAATGACACATTTTCACAGTTATTGCTGCTCCAGCCACTGTGTCACATCTCTCCCCTAGCAGTGACAGCCAAATTTGAATGCCTGTCTCACCTTCTGTGGTGTTGAGATTTAGATCGTGTGATAGGCCTGGGGGAGAAGGAGGGCAAGCTGAATGCAGTGAACAGGGGATCAAAAGAGGAGAACTTAAAGGCTCTTACTTCCGGGAGAGGAAGGTGGGCAGAGACAATAGGTGGGGGATTTCACAGCCTTTAGATAGAGCATACTGTTTGCAAAAGAGTATTATCTGGATTACTAGAATGTCTCTATAAAAATCACATCCAACACATTGCTTGGGCAATAAAAGTGATGGTGTGGATCCTGTGAAAAACACTCAGCTAGCTGTGTTCTCAGTGTAATCCTCTGTAGAAATGTCTGCAGCAAAATGAGAGTACTTTATGTGCCCAGGAGCCCAGCGAGTTTGCTGTGGCTGTTGACAGCTAGTAAACCTTGTGTCGCTTCGCAGTCACAGCAGCTGTCACCCGTGCTAGTTACATTGTGCTAGCACTGACTACAGTCAAAAGGCAGGACAATGTAACCCCTTCCATTTGTCAGCTCCTTGGCTCAGTTGATGATTAGGCAGTACCAGTGCTAATCTAGTCAAATGTTCCATTTTTTTTTTTACATTGGTGAGTTTTTAGGGTTTGTTGTTTTTTTTTTTTAAAAGAGTATAAAGACAAATTTCCTTACTGTCAGTAGGGTCATAGTAGTAAATAATTTAATTTCTTCTTCCCACAAACTTGTACTGTTACTTAATACTGCCAGGTGTTTAGGCTACAAACTCATTGCAACCTCATGTCATTGCCTGATAGAAGGCTTGCTCAAAATCTTATAATTTTCTTTTTTTAAGCTATTTACCTGGGTTTATATTACTTTAATTTTTCTTCACATGTTCATGGATCAGAAAACACCATTTTCTTCCTACCTTGTCTTTCCTACAGCAGCCACTTGCTCAGATGTTGCAGCAGATTGCTTCAGTTCCTTCCGGCCCGACTCTCCCAATGACTGGACAGAAATATGAGGCTTCTTCTTCTTCTCCTCATCTTAGTGTGGGATTGCTATGAAACAGGGCAGAAATTTCACTGTCTCCCTACTTAGCAAGTACTCAAATTTCTACACATCAGACAAACAATTGTGTGTTTGTGCTATAGTCTTCTAAGATGACAGATCCTCTTCCCGAAGGCCCAAGACCCACTAGCATATTCTTCCTGAATTATTTAAGAAATTATCTCTTAATTGAGTTTATATTGGCATTTTCTCTTGAGACAAAACTAACTGCTTGTTTTCATTTTTTGGTGACTAATCTTAGGAGGGAACATCTTTCTCTTTGCCAGACACCAATACCTGCTGTCTCACTGTTTCCTCTGTTTAATGAGTGTGTGTCTGTAAAAAGTATGGAGGATGGATTTTTGAGGTTGTAATGAGAAGAAATGTGCAAATAATTCTTACATTTCCAATACATCCCTATTTTAAAATTGGACATGTGACTTTCTTTTTCCACTCCTTGGGAACATTTCCTAAATTAGGTTGTAAAAAATTTGACTGTTGCATCCTGGTCTTAATAATTTAGTAGGAATTGCCAGCATTTTCCCTGTATGTCTAATTGCATTTTGAATACTTTAAAAATTTTATTCTTCTGAGAATAGCTTATTTATCTAGAAAATAGGCTTTTGTTATTCACTTTTATCTGTCTCATCATTAAAGAGTACCTCCTCCATCTTCCTAAGATTGTATTGTTTGTAAATAAATATTTTTATTTTTTTTCCTTTCCCGAACCCTCATGGTTCATGTTCTTGCCTCTCAGTGCTGAAATACATGTAAAATATTCTGATTAGTACATCTACTGTATTCCATATTTTACCTCAATTTCTGCACTACTGTCTTTTGCATTGTCTTATTAAAGCTCTTCTCTGTTCTGGCTCTAATATAATTTTCGATGTAAGATTAACTGAATTCTTATTATCTTTGGTGAATATTATTGAAAGAAGGAAAGATTCCCACACACCTTTATGAAAGTATACATTGTTTTTTATACTTGCACTTGTTCTTCTAATGATTTTTTATACTCTCTGTGGTGTATCTCTGAGGGTCTCCTACTCAGTGTCAGTCTTCTGTGTGGCCACTTTGTTAACTTTTAACACTTCAGACCTCATAATACTCACAGATTCTGGGTCACTTTTCATATTTCTTGTCTGCATTTTTAGTGGGACAGACATCTTTCTCAGAATAGCTGCTGGACGAGAATAGCTACAATGAAACACTTTTACATTCTTGGTGTTACTCCTTTGTCTCAAGTCAGGATATACCCCCTAATTCCATTTTCGCAGACCTACGCAAACTTATGGAGAAAGGCACATTTTTCAGTCCCACAAAACAAATCCCATTCCACTGTCTGCCATAACCAAGACTAATTTTTTATAGTTAGTTCCTTACACCTCCTTGTGCCCTAGCATTTCATTTACTCAGGAAAATTGTGAGAGTTCAAAGGAAATAAAATATGTCATCTTTTCCACGTTCTTCTGATAACACACCTTGTATTTCATTGTGCATTCTTTCAGTAGGAGTAAATGTCCCAGTAATATTAGTACTGTGTTCTCTGACTGATTGTTGATAATATAACATTTCTCAACATAATACTACACTTAATTCCTACCTTGTAGTCTTTTTTTTTGTGCAGAAGGAGCTGCTACCTTTTAAAAATCTTCTCTCAAGCTATCTTTCATATGGCTGTGATGTGCTCCCCTACCATCTCTGTAGGACTTGGGAGAATTCTTGAGCTGAAGAATATTGTATTCAAAAGAATATTGTATTCAAAAGATTTTTTTAATTTTCTTTTTTTTTTCTCAAGCTGAGATTATTTCTCCTTCTTATCTTACAGCATGTTTCCCAGTCTTGTGACTTTCTTACAGTTTCTTAATTGTACGTTTTGTGGAGTAAGGACGCCAACTTTATGTCAACTTCATATAGAAGACTTGAAGGTTGTTCCTCAATCTCTGCAGCTTATCATCAAACTCTCCAGCTTTGGGAGAAAATGCTGACTGCACTGCAAATCATGGTCTGTGTAGCATCGCCACAGAGATATAAAGTAATATTAAAATGGTTAAAATAGAAGTTGTTTCTTGTCACATACAGTAACAGTTATTCAGCTTGTTTGTGATTCAAGTCTGCTGCCCTTAAGTTAGCCAATACTAATGGAAATGGAGAAGGAATTAATGGCTACAGTGTAATTGACTTGAGCTTGACCAGCCAGTTCTGCTGAGGTAGATGTGGCTTGAGATGGATAGTGCAATCTTTCATATCAGTTCTTATGCAGTTTGTGAGGTATAAAAGGCGTGTGGACTTCATCCCCACTTAAAGATATATGTCGAAATTTCAATACATTTGATATTATATTTGAACTGTTTGCTTCCATGTGGGTGCCTCCTCCCTGGAAGCGTTCAAGGCCAGGCTGGGTACAGCTTTGTGCAACTGTGTCTAGTGGGAGGGGTCCCTGACCATGGCAGGGGGGTTGGAACTAGATGAAGTTTAAGGTCCCTTCCAACCCAAACCATTCTGTGTTTCTATGATTAATTTTGACAATCAAGCAGGATATGGGAGGACGTGAAATGAAGTATTTTCTGCTCAACACAAAGCTCCAGGTTGATAAGTGTGAAGAGAGTTTTCAACCCTGGCTGTGTCCAAATTGTTTTCCTTCTAGGGTGCCAAAATATCTATATAAAATTGCTGAACAGAGGGGATGAAGAGAAAAAAGAGGGGGATTCACAATGTCATGACAAGCCCTACACCATGGTTCAGAGCCCATGTCAAATTACTAAACTGTCAAGAATCCACTGTTGTGGTGAGTAACAGATGAATTATATTACTTCTACCAATTTCACATCAAAAATTATGAGTCACTATGTTGATAACCAAGTGTAGACAGTGGATATAAAATGCAAGTGAGTACTTTGGGTGAGTGCCTGAGTTCCTATAAAAATGTCTGCTGAGTGCATTTGCTTCATCAAAGCCCAAACCCACAGCTTCAGAGAGATGTACTCCTATGGTTGACAGCTCAGTCAATATCTCTCCTGCTCTGTCTCTTCCTGTCATAACATTGATTTCTGTAAGCTAGAGGAAGTAATCCCTGATGACATTGTGCAACAATGTTAAGGGAAGTTTGTTTTCCCGCTGCTCACTTTCATACACAACCTATGAATATATGTAATTTACAACTCACTTGCAAACTTTACCTCTCATAATTCTATTACATTGTATGTCCTGACCACTGTTTCCAGGACACCTGCTTTTTTTTAATGCTTTCTTCTTAATTTTACACTTTTATGAGACAACATACTTGATGATTGTCTAGCATTGTCTCATCACTGCAAAACAGTGATGTCACTTTGACATACACTTTTCACTCAGCTGCCAAGCTAGCTGAAGAATTCATCATGTGCCCTTTGGATGGAAGAGAAGAATAAGCTGTCATGGCATGTACCGTCGCTCCTCTGCTGTCAAAAGTGTTGGAGTTCTGCAGGATTTTTAACAGTGAGGAATGAAAACCTGGAAATTAATTTTATTCCTATGGTATTGAAGAAACCATTGATCTTTGAAGTATTTTGAATTTCTTTTATCTTATGTCCAGAGCAGCACTGGGTATGAATTTCCAGTATAGGACTGGTATTGTTGAAAAATGGACAAGGTCTTGAAGGGAGCAAGGAATCATGTATATTTAAGGCACAGGAGTGAAAATGACTTCATGGATGAGTGGCACATCTGTAATGAACAGGCTTCAATAGAGTTTGTCTCCCCATGCAGCCACATGTGATGCCAGACTGGAAGTGCAGAGAGACCCTTGCCACTGAGTTGACTTCTCTGAACGACTTAGATGATGTTTGTGAGGAAGAGGCTGTGAAGCATTTAATATTATTCAGTGTGCAAAGTCTTACCCCACACAGAGAATCAGCAAAACATAAAAGTGCCTAGAGCCAAACTAGAGGCAGGGATGGACTGATGACAGGCATGAAATCTATGTTGCTTCAAGAGATATTACTGGTTCAAGTTTCAGACTCTGTAATTCATCTAAGCACTATTTTTTATCAGATAGATAAGTTGTCATCTTTTCTATTCAACTTGTATATAGAAATAAAGAACTTGTCATTTTCTATATTGTATTCTTGTGGAATAAGCTTAATAAGTGAAAAGAAAGAAAACTCAATACTTAAAAAACCAGCCACCTTGACCGTCCCTTCACTGCATCCCCAATCTGCTATGTTGATGGCAAAAAGATTTCACTGTTTGTTTCTGGAGAGTCAGAAAGGACATTATAGCCCTTTAGAGTGTGAGTTTAAAACTATTTTTCACTTGTGTTTTTCTTAATAAACTTCTGTTGTGAAATAAAATAAAATAAACAAGCAAACCCAAAGACTATAGCTGTCAATAAGCAGCCATTGAATATTGTTCCCTTTTAACATAATATTACCAGTTCTTCTTTGCAATAGTCACAGATATACAGAACTCCAAGGAAAAAAGAAAGCAAACTACAAAGAAAAAACTTAAGGCCTACACACCTTACAGTGTTGTCAGATACCACTATTTGCTGAGCAGATGAATTTTTGAAAGTAAGGAAAAATGAGGGAAATTCCATAGCAAATAGTAGAAAAACAGTGTCCTAGATATTGAAAAGTGCAAAATATATAATGAGTTTGTTGTCAGCCTTCTCATAAACAGCTGGGCTTTGTACATTTTAAACAAAGAACATCTGCAATAAAACTGATGAGCAAGATACCTGCTGAATTGTCAACAAAATTTTAGCCCAGGAATTGCTATCTTATCATGTACAGCATGTAACTATTAGCTGTATTCTCAAAGAACCACAGGCATAAGTCTAAGTAGATTTTTCTGTGAAAAAAAAAAAAAAAAAAAAAAAAGGTTTTGTAAGAATGTTTATTTCCATTTATTTAATATTGGATCTTCTCTATCTGTAAATAAAAATATTTTCTCCCCTTCTTGTCCAGCCAAAAAAGTTCTAAGTCCTAAAAGTCAAGACAGTCACACCTATTATCAGTGAGCTGTATTTGAAAGATTAGCATAGTTTGTAGGAGTTCACAAGGCAGTTCAAAAGTTCCCCGATTACGTAGCAAATTTGCTACCATAATAACTCCTTATATCCTAGGAGAGGGCAATTTGCCTAGTTCCCTTGGTAGGAAGAAGAACAGGGAGTGTGGGTAGATTTAATTTCACCTAACATTAGCTGTCTGAAGTTAGGTATCTCAATTAAACTGGCTGCTTACCCTCTCTCTCCAGTGGGCAGATATAGAGAGACAGATACTTCCAGACAGTAATTCATCCTGTCCTAAGATACTTTTCCAAGCTAATGGAATGAATTGCCATGCCCATCAGAAGGCTTTATAAGTTTGCTTGGCTACAGAACAAGTTATAAACTTTGGCTTTTTTATCAGTATATATACTCTTCTTTGCTATTAGAAACATTGTTGGAGTAATGACACATAACTTACTCTGTACTCTGCTTTTGTTTCCTAATTTTGAAGTATGACCTTGCAATGTTGCTCTCCTTGACTGAATGAGAAATTATTTGTGGACTGCATATGATCTTGGCTTGTATTGCACACAGCCACTAACAGCCCTAGCCCAAGAATGAAGGAGTAACTTATCTTCTCATAAGCTATCGTGCTGAGCCGTATTGAGGAGATTTCCACGTATTCTCCTATAAGTTATTCCTGGCTTATTGCTATGTTATCTGCTGTGCTCAGCAGTAGGAATCTTCTGAGAACACAGTTTTCATGCAAGCTGCATATAATAAAAGCATCTTTACATGTACACCACGTTTGCTCTTCCTTAATTTGTGGCACTTGATTGTTATGAAAGATACTGTTTTCCTGCTCTCTGGGATTTGGAAGCAGCCTGATGTTTCATCAGCATTCCTCATGTTCAGGTTTGGGTCCAGCTATGTCCTTGAAGCCTATGTTGGACTGGTACCTATTTCAGATTTTCCCCTCCCATACTGAATGCTGTTTGGGCAGCAGTGTTTTTTTTCCCCATAACTTCCATTTCAGTTACCAAAACCCACACGTCCAGTTGGCAGTTTCATTGCCTTCAGAAGTACTGAAGTCAGCTGTGAAAATTGTTTTGCCTTTCAAAAGATTTTAGTGGAAGTTCATTGGTCTTTTAAAATGGTCACCTGCATCTGGGGGGAATGAGGAGGAGGGGCAAGAATATAAGAAACAGCTTGGGCAAGCAGGTAATTAGAACAGTCAGCCCTAATTAGTTTTTAATAGTTGGGGAGGGGTTTTTTTGTACCTACATATGGCTGAGAAACAGCTTGCTGGGAGCAGAAAGGAGCTGGGAAGGGAGGAAGACTGGATAGAAAAGTAGCCAAGAGGTGGGGGTAGTGGTGGTGTGAGGCTATGGGAAAGTTGACAGTTACTTGGTTTAGGTGTTTTAAATTATGTTGTCAGGGAGTTTCACAGGACCAAAAAGGGAGTTTATGTTCAGGGGTTGTGCTAATTGTGCTGTTCTTAAGTATTGTATATGTGTGTTCTGCCTTTCTCAAAAGAGAGGGATCAGGAGGGTGATTTTAACTAAAGAAAAGGATGTGGCTTAGTGGGTTAAATGCAGCTTGGGTATTCCTTGGTGAAATACCTAGTGAAAATGTAACACCTTGAGGTTTCCTCTGTGGTGCAAGCTGTGTGTAAAAGCTATTCATACAGCAGAGAGTGCAGTCTAGCATTTAGTCTTGGCTGCTAGGTGTGAAAATTCATATTCCTAAAGGTAGGTGTCCATCCAGATTCTACTGATTGCATTGAAATAGAAGTGAGAATGTGTATATGTGTGTTTGCAGTTTGTTTGTACATGTTTTTTTTATTACCTGCCTCAAATGTGTTGATGTGCAGGAGATGTGGTCTAGCCTTCAGATTGCTTTTCTCATATTGCACTTTAGAACTAGAAGAGACCCTCAGATGGAAGTATTTTCCACATGTTTCAGAATCTACTCGGAATTATTTGTTCCTGTGTGTGAGCAGTATAAGCCTTTGCTCTATAACTTAATATTTTGATTGCCTTGGAACATGCAAGTGATCCTACTCATTCTTTTATGAACAAAGAGAAAAGAAGCCTGGGGTGATGAGGGGAGATAAATGCTGATCTTAAACTTTTTATGCTACTGTTGTTTTACTTTTGTGTGTGTGCCTACCTCTTAAACTGGAAGATGAAGGTCAGTTTCTGAATGTTTCTCGTGCTCTGGTCTTTTCTTGTTTGTAAAGCTAGACAAAAAAATTATCATCCTCCTTTGTCTTAGGAGGCAGTCATCTGATGGCAGCCTGGCCTGGAGCGGTGTTCTCTTTTTTGATTCTGTAATATTGCAGTACTGTTTCTCTGTGGGATGTCTTTCTTTGGGATGTCCTTGAAGCGGGGTTGGAAGAGTTCAAAAGAAGTGATTGCTGTAGAGGAAATGTACCTACTAGAGGTAACAGGTGTTGGAATTGGTAATGAAACCAAAGACTGCTATTTATGTGTATAGCCAGGAGGAACATGGAGCTGTTACTGGATAATACTAAAGATAGATGTACATTATAAATATATATATATATACAAATTAAGAAAGGTATGTGGTGCTTGCAGAAAGGCATCTTGTGGGAAAACAACTTCCAGATGCTTCCAGAAATACTCCAGCTATCCCATTATTCAACTTGTTATTTGTAAGTTAACTAGTCTTCCTTTTGAAACAGATGGTGATAGTTTTCCTATGTTTTTATAAAGCTGAAATCAACATTGTGTGTAGTTTCTCTTCTGAAGTTTCTATCAAAAGTGCTATTCTGTTGTATGGTGTGTCTGCTTATTAAAAAATGCCTATCCTTCTAAGGGCACTTACTAGAAGGTAAACACACTGTACAGTAAAACTAATAATTCAATTTGTCAGATAACTGGTTTTTTTAATAGAATAACACAAAAGCACAATTACAGCAGTGGCTGTTCTTCATTAGTGTGAATGAAATGCCAGCTTTAGAATATGTAATGATGTATAAGCCCTAGTGGTTAAAATTGGCATAGAAATGTGCTATATCTTTGGGTGTTAAAAGCCATAAGCTATTTATTTTCATACTTACAAAGAGTTTATTAACTGTGGTATAAATCTAACATGGATTGTCTTACTTGCATTTTTTGCTATAATTTACATCCATATGGCTCAAATATGAATCTGTCCTTGTTAGCATCCTGCTGGTGACATAATGTACTGACAAATTAGTATGTCATGTCTGGAAAGCCTGTTTCAATCCAGATTTCAAGAGTAGGTAATTCAAATCTACCTGATCTTCTTGATATAGTCCTGTTGTCACCACATTTCTGAGCTTACACAGTACAGTAGTGAAATACTTGCAAGATATTTGCCTACTGATTGTGGTGGTTTTGGTTTGTTGTTGGTGGTTTGTTTTTTTTTTAAAGCACCAAATTCACATTAGTGACAGGTGTATTTGGAGGAGCTCTGTGTTACATTAGGCTTTAGCCTAAATTAGGAGTAAATAGTGTAGTTGAATGTGTATTAAAATAACTGGAGGTGTTCTACTAGACACCATATTGCCTTGAGTCTTCTGCAATATCAAAAGCACTTTGATTGTAAGGTCTGTATGTGGCACATGATATAGGTGTAAACATCCATAGTTTAGTAGTTGATTTTTTCTTAATATTTCAGAAACCAAATCTAGAGGAGTAAAAAGTGTAGGGTTAAATCATAAAGACTGCTTTATTTTATTCAAAAAGAAGTTATAAAGAACTGATGTCTTATTACTTTTTCCAAAAATATCCAAGTTTCATTTTTAAATAAGGTAAAGTGATTCCGAATGAACAATTTTTCTTTATTTTTCTGAGTTAAAAACATAAAAATAGCTTCTATAAAGTTAGTATGAAATATGGAATGAAACATAACTATGAGTTAAGGAAAGCAACAGCTATAACTTCTTAGAACAGGCAGACAAACATCTTTAATTATGCCTTTCTGAAATAAATATTATTTTTTAATATGTTTGCTTAATTGAGTTAATTACCTAGCTGAAGGGTAGACCTTTGTAACCTCAGTTTAGGTTGGGGTGTGGCATTTAAACTAGCAATCTAGGTGACAAGCAGAAGTTGAACTGAAAACTGAGGTTCTGAGGTCCAAGGCTGAACAGAGCATTGGTAGCAAATTCAGCAGATTTTCACCTCTCTGATTTTAATGTGATTGTATCATATTCATGGTTGTTTGAGGTTTTTGTTCAGGATTCTTTTACTATGGGATCTTACATATTTGAGATTAGTGAGGATGGCTGTGTGTGATGAAGATGTCTTGGTGAATATTTGATGTATCTATCTCTTATTTTGCAGAGAACTACAGCAAACAAGACTTCTGGTGCTCCTTCCTACAGCAGATGGTCTAGTTCACAGCCCCATCAGGTAATATGCCCTTGTCAAAAAGGATATAAAGCTCAAGTTGACACGTGCTTCCCTTTAAAATTAATCTGTTATGGGATCAGGAAGTGTTGTCTACCTGCATTAGCCCAACTAGGTCATGCTGATCTTGGAGGTTGTTGTAGGATATCCTGTGGCAAACTATTAGTTGCAGTTGATGCTCATGGAAGTACTTGTACAGCTGTGACTCCTCTAATGCAGTGGTGCTTCTGTGGCTGGTCAAGAGTGGTTATGATGGTTGGATACCTCTATCCTTTGCCTCTTGTCACTTAAGATAGAAGTATGTTTGATGCTTTCTGGCAACATGTGAAGTCATGTTCTTCCATGTCTCTCCTAGACTGAAGCTGGAAAGCTGTTCTGTGATAGTCAGGAAGCAATATAATTTTTAATAACTCTTTAATAAGAATATGAATGTGAGTCACAGTTTCTTTTACTTAATCAAAACCAAAGACTTTTTTGAATGTAGGCAAGGACATGGCTCACTTTGTAATAAAAAAAAACAATGTATGTTAACTAAAGCAATTTCCTGTTTAAAAACTACTTGAGTATTTATTCAGTATTGATCTTATTAACATTGCTTTCACCCAACCTTTACTTTTGTTTCTTTCTGACCTCTTCCTTCTTTCCTATCAAAACAACCCCACTCAAAAAAACCCACAAAACAACCCAAAAAACCAAGTAACACACTCCCCCTACCTCCTTGATACTGTGAAAATCCTTGCTCTGACATGGTGGATTTTGGGGTTTTATGAAGGACATATATACACCAATGAAACTTTCTGTAAGGTGAGGTTTGGCCTTGAAAACTAAAGCTAAAGAAAGAATGAATTTTATTTTTATTTGAATTAGGATGGGAAAGAAGGTGATTAAATGCTTCATGGGCTGTTAGCTACCTAATTCACCATCCTTCCAGTCTTTAAAGTTCTGCTTTCATGAATTAAAGCATCTTTTGCCTCCTTGCAATGTAAGAGTATGTTGTTCTTGCTTGCTAATGTTGCAGGTTGCCATATTTTCTTTTTCTTTCACTTTTTGAACATTGAATTTTCAGTATTTGGAGTAAAAATGAAGAACATGTAGGCAGAATGTTAATTCTTTTCAGTGGGTATTGCTTGCCAGATCCTAGGGGACCAGACAGTGAGCAAGAAAAAGTTCATTGAGTAATATGTACAAGGCTGAAAGAGCAATGATTCCCCTCTGAGTGTTTGCAGTTGCACCATTAATGGGAGAGGCATTCCTCAATCAGGAGGAGAGCATTCAAACAAAACATAAGGAATGCACTTTATGCACTACACACTTGATTTCCTTCTTGAGGAGGAAGGGGAAGAAAAGTACATAATAAAGACTAGTGTTACAACCCTGTCAAATCACTAGCAGAGTTGAGGGACTAACTGCCAGGAATGTTGTTTGAAAGTATGTCTAAACCATCCAGCATCTGCAGTAAAAAACAGTTGTACTGTATTAAAGCATGCGTGTGGTAATTTTTCCTCCACCTATGCTGTACCCCACATTTTTACTCTCATCTTCCTTTGTCATTTACAGTCTAATATTTTATTTTTCATCCTTGTTTATTGTAAGATTTTTGTCCTCTTTGTTTTAGGCTTAATAAGCTTATAAACTTGTCTCATGGGTATTGCAAATATGAGTGCCAACTGCGAGAATGTATAGCCATGCTGTGGTTTAGTCTGGGAGACCTGAGTACTGTTGTGCCCTCTCAGGAGCCAAGAGTGGCAAAATATTTCTATTGGATCAGAGATATGTATTCAGCTTGCACCTCGGCAGCATATATATATAGTTTATTTAACTTTTTTGAAGATAGCTTTCCAGGAAAGAAAATTGCTGAAGACCAAATTCATATTGTCTGTGTTTTCTTCAGTCTCATGCAGTGAACCCAGTGAAGGCTTTTCCACATGTATCTTACAAGAGTTCACACAGAAGCCTAATAGAACTATGTGGTTGAGACCTTTGATGCATCTAATAAATGTTAAAAGTTAAATTGACTTCCTCTTTCCCACTCCTAAGTTTCCTTTTTTTCATTTCCTCTATCTGTGTGAAGGTTGAAGTATGACTGGGTGAGGGACAAAAGGGTTCTTCAGGTGGGGTCAATTAGTCACTGAAAAAAACACATTTTCACTGACTTACTTTGCTTTGTGCTAGTCAGACATGCTTTTTTTTTTTTTGTATTGGATAAGCTGAAGCATGTTTCTCTCAAATACACTATCTTGGGAAGGTTTTTAATAAGTTCCTATTAACTCATCGCTCTCATGGACATGTGGAATTTGTGTGCTCAGGCTTTTTGATGTGAAGTTGTTAAGAGAATTTTTTTTCCTGTTCCTTGAGCCTGAGAAAGTGTCCTGCTGCAGAGGAGGTGTTTTTAAAACTTGATTAAGAGGTTCCTTCTGACTGCCCTGGGAAAGAGGCATTACTACCTGCTTCAAGCTAGCTGTTCTCAAGCACTGCACTTTCTCAATGTCAGAATAAGAAGCCAATAATGTAAAAGGCTGATCTTTCTGTGGATCCAAGGAATTAATCTATTTAATTAAAAGACTGGGGGGTAGGGCAGGGAAGTCAAATGAAATCTCAGCTTCTGAACTAGAGTCAGCTATGCTGTCTTGGATCTTACTGCCTTCATGTGTGCTACACTGGCTTGAAGAATGCCATCAAGAAGATACAGAGTGATGCTAATGAGTTGAAATTGTCTATACTGCCATTCTTGGCTAGCGGTGTCACTTGATGTATGAAGAAGTCTTCAGCAATTTTCTGAGAAGCTGGGAAGTGAACTTAGGCCTTCTGTGGTACTCTGAAGACTGTGCTTCCTGAAGTGCAACTGGCTCTTGCTGCTGATGAAAATGAAGGAGGAAGTGGCACTTTATCAGGCATGATGATAAAGCCGATTTCTAACATGATGCTGCTTTTGCTGAGTGGGATGGCAGCCAAGGCAGAGTGTCTTCTGGGGATGGCACATCTGTGTGTGAGGCAATGTCTCTTATTAGAAATCATAGGTGCATAGGCCGGGTGGGACATAAGGCACTCAGTATTGCAGCTTCAGTGTCCCTAGAAGGAATTTTAATTACTAGTGAGTGAATTCTTGATATTAAGAACTGAGTGTTAGGAATTATTGGGGTAGTATAGCCTATGTAAATAAAAAATGAAGAAAAAAATATTTGTTCCTTATATAAAAGAAATGTAGTATTTCAGATGCCAGTTTAAGGCTGAAACATTGGAAGAAACCATAGGTAAAGTGTCTGAAAGGAGAATGGGACTACTCTCCTAATTAGCTTATGTCCCCACTGTCAATGAGAGGCAAAAAGTGAGTAATGCTTAAACAGACTTCACAAATCCACTTTGTATGTAAGGAGAAGGCAATATCTTCCATCTGAATGATTCTGGGACAGGTGGTCTTTTCTTGTGGTCACACTAGGGAGTTGGTCAAGTCAGATCATTCATTTGGTTCCTACTGTTGGCTGTCACCTATGTGACAATATTCCGAGTCTCTTGCACAAGAATTATTAGCAGGAGTATCTTTAGAGGTGCTTAGATCATATTACTTTTTAGAAATACATGAATGTATCTTTAGTATTAGGTGCTAAATGAACCTGCAGAATAATTGGTGTGTCTTAAATGCCATTAAAAATAATACAGAACACTTCGGCATCTTTCCCCTCCCCATATCTATTAGCAAGACATTAGTTTACGAGATAATGAAGTAAAAATACTGGAAGTGAAATGGTGTCCAATGGGCCACAGGACAGGAGGATGCTCAGCTAAACATCAATAATGTTCCTCTGCCTGCCGCTGCTGCTGCTGCTGGCTTTCTAGTGTTGGCAGCACAAGCTGCTTGCTTTCTTGCAGATAGTCAAAGCTTTGTCCATTGCTAAACTTCACATCTGTGCCTTAATTAAGGTCAGAATGTGTTTTTTCTCCAATATCGTGTTCTTTAAACACAGAGACAAGTACTAGTACCCAGTGACTAGCAGTATTCTTAGAGGAATCAGAACAGTGAATGTTAAAACATTTATTGGGAGTTCTAAATTTTAAATGATCCAACTCTCCTACCACTCCATAGTGGTAGTTTACTGTGCAGCTTCTTTGAGATTAAGATTATGGAAATACCAGTCAAGAAGATGGAAGATAGTTAGGGTGAAAGTCCTGTTTACTGTGGCAGCTGTTTCATGGAATTTCAGGTCAGATTTTTGGTAGCTTAGCTCTCTTGCTTGCTCCCTGTTGTGTATGTTTGCCTTCCCCTTGCCTTGTTTTTGCCCTTGGATTCTTCCTATACATGTGTTGGAGCAGTGATAAGCAGATAATTGTATAGTTGTCAATTCAGTAGTCTCTTTTACAAGGCATGAGGTCAATATAAATCTTGTGATCAATCATTCATTATGACAGAGTGTTTATTTAGTTTTAAGAAGCCATTTAGGTATGTAGCCATTTAGGCTGCTGGTATTAGTTGGTTCGACTGGTAGTAATTGGAATTGTTGCAGCCAGCTTGTATCAAAATTAACAGGGACCTACAGGTGGAATTTGTGACTCGTTAGAGAAGGGAGATGGGTAATGGTGAGTTTCCATTATGGAATCTGGGATGTTACCGAAGCATAAAATTATCAAAGCACTTGTTAACAAAGGCTCAGAAAATCCATTACTGTGAAGTGACTTTGCTTTTAAACTAGTAGAAGATACCTATTTCTAGGTACTTCAAAATATGTCTGTATTTGGCTGTTTTGAATCTTTGGGTTTTTAACTTCCAGTGCCTCAAGTCTGACTTGGAAAAAATTGGATTGAGAAAGTTGCTGTCTCCCTGGTGATCTGGCTGTTTGCTTTTCTGCTGAGCACTGCAAACTGTGGCAGTAAACTTTAGGTTAAGTGTCTGTCTGCTAGAAAATGTACTGAGAACACCAACAATTTTCCCAGAAGCTACTGAACAGCTATCAAATGGCAGCAACATTCCTTCACTGATGAGCTGCACCAATCTGCTTGTTGAAATGAGTGACTTAATCCAACTACTAGGGTTAAACCTTATTATAAAGGTCAAATTAACTGGCAACTTTCCAAAAGGAGACCAGACAACCCAAGCCAGAGAAGCATGTTACTCCTTCCTGTCACTTGTGTATAACCAAAAAACTGTAGCAAAATTCAGTGGGTTTAATAATGGTTAATGAGGTAAATTTGTTAGCTTTACAATATAGTGAGTATAAAATCCCTAAGTATCTCCTTCCCATAATACATTTTCAAAACTATACGTACCTCTACACTATGCATCATCATAGCTGTGCAACTTCTCCATTTGGTTCTCATTGCATTTTGATCATAGTTACTTTTGTTTTTAAATAATCTTTGGATCAGCATGTGGAATAAAATCAAACATGGAATGAAAAAACCTGAATTCTTAAAGTTTTTTGACGTGTTATAAAATGGACCTGGTGAATTTCAGCAAGCCTCTGTTATACTTAGGTAATTCTTTAACCATAAATTTGAGACGTAGACAATGCCTTGCAGAATCCAGTTTAGCTCATGAAATACTCTTTACAAGGCATGATGTAGAAAAAAATTATTACTCTTCTAAGTTTGCTGAGGGATTGGAAGAATCAAGTATCTGTGGTCAGTATTCAGAGTTTGCTGCTCCCATTACATCTGTAGCATATGTCATGCACACCATAGCTTTGTGGGATTTTGTCTGCTATTAAAGATTGATTCATGCAGTAGGTAGCCAAGAGAAATACAACCTTGACTAATAGATACTATTTTTCTTGCATCTTGCCTCTCACAGCACCTGCTCATTTCTGCTGCTGGAGGATGCTGGTTTCTTCCAGTCAACCGGAGACCTGTTAAAGGTTTTGCTTGACTCCAAAATTTGATCCTTCCTCAGTAAAATCTGTGGGCCACTGCTTCTAGCATGGTGTTTTGATAAGCCATCATAAGGGAAGATTGAACCTGGCACCTGTTTTGTTGTTGGGTTTTTTTTTAAAGCAAAGGGGAACTGCAGCTTGAACTGACAAACCTCACCAAGTTAATTGGTGAAGGCAGTGCAGACCTATTAATTGTGTGACTGCTGTGCAAGAATCGTGAGCCAGTGACACACTGGGCTGGCTACTCATTTAAATGCATAGGTGCAGCAAGATGTGTAAGCTATTTTTATTGTATGAGGGTAACTCAGCCAAGTGAGACTCTGGAGCTGTTATATCTGTTGCCAAGTGAAGTACAACATAAACTTGCTTGTGAAAAGCTAAGGATTTTTTAAGAAAAATAGACTCAGGGAGAACTCAAAGGAAACGACTTCTAGTCAGTGGCAGAACGTAAGTAGATGTACATCGTGTTATTCAAAGGTTGTTCATCCAATTATGCTATCTGGTGTGTTGGCAAAATTACCAAGTAACCTACTGGATTGAACAGAATGCTGTCTCATACAATGCAAGCAGGCTGAGACCCTGTGCCTGGAGAGAAGCAATAGCAGTAGAGAAGGTCTAACCCCATTCTGTCTCTTATTGCTTCTGGAGAAGCACTTTGTCTGATGGCATCAGTAGACTTCACATTGTGGTACTATGTTAGCAGCTGGGCGTTGTTAGAAGTTAAACTTTATATTTAAAAGCAGGGCCTATGCTTCATGGGTTTGTGTAAATGATAAAATGAAGGTTAACTGTCTTCTGCAATTTATATGGCTGCTCCCTTTGGACCACTCTGCAGGTTTGTTATATATATCCCTCATCAGTTCCCATTACAAAAGAACTACATGAGTCTAGTGTTACCATACTTGAAAATCTGGAGAGTTCATGCTTTGCTGAATTTGGTTTAAGTCAACTAGTTGACCTAAGACTTGGTAAACTAATTATGTTACTTTTTTGAAAGCCTCTTCATCTAAAGTATTGTTACAACAATTTTTTAAAATCGGGTGCCTCTTAGTCTAATTTGCTTGTTCAATGATTTCCACTCCCACCTCAGATTTCCTGTATATTTGCTATATCAACAATCACCTGATAATTCAAATATTAGAACTTCCTCTTGATTATGGTGTTTAAACCTGAAATTTTAGGTGCAATAGGATGGAAACATAATAATCTCTAAGATGCAGTATAGTTTCTTCTCTTCTGCAGGTGACAGTTCCCCTTATTACTCAAAGTCAGAGATACCACAGGTATTTTGTTGCACTTTCAGGTTGAGGTTCAGAAGATTCCATCTATAGTCTGGCTAATCTTAAAACCAGAATGCAGGGACAAAAGCTTTTGTTCAAAAAGATGTTTCTAAACAGCTGTCATAATAAGACTTTTTTTCTAAACCAGAGAACTTTTGTTCTATTCACCTGTTGCATAATTATTTTTAATGACAAATATCAAATGAGTACATGATGCTAAATTTCTGCTCAGTGTTCTCAAGTTTGCATACAGAAGTGTGCATTGGGGATGAGGGGAAAATGACAGCTTTTATGATTACTTCCATAGACATGAAACATTTTCAAAAATTGTCTGTCAGCTGCACTTATTTGTCACTCAGAACTGTTTGGGTTTGTTTGTTTGTTTTTCTAGAAAGAATTTTATAAGATTTAGAACAAATAGGGGCAAGAGGGTTCAACTCATCTTAAACAAATGAAGTAGAAATTTTTCCTGTGTCACATCTTATTTTGTCACTGGAAGCTGTCCTGCCTTTTTTGGAAACCTCATCTCAAAACTGCAGATGGTCAATTTGAGAACTTCCTGGAATGTTCCTCCCATTACTCCTTAGCCTGTTTGCAAACGAAGTTTATTGATACTCTATCTGTGAATGTTGACTGCTTCCTATAACATGGCCTATTTTAACTGAATTTGGTGAAGAGAGGGAAGGGTGCAAGTTTCTTGAAGCTTTCAGAGATGTGAAATTTCTATGTGACTTGTGAAAGCACAGCAAAGGTGAGAGGCAGGTAATGCCACACCAAAGGAAAGCATGAGATCACCTTTCACTAGCCACCAAGCACTTCATAAGGGAGAATGATGTTATTGATATTCTAACAATGGGGCAAAGGACTCAGTTGTTGGTGTCTGTGTCATTTCAAGAACAAAGCTAAACTTTCTTTCCTGTGCAGATTTTCTGGTTAAGGGATGATCTCACCACAGAGCTTAAGGAATAATTCAGTTAGAGTCAATCAGCTGCAAGACATGCATACATTCGCTATCAGGTTTAATTAGTTTTGTTGTTCACACAGCTACCCAGCTGAATTCTAACAATTCTATATTGGATTGATTGAATTCTGAACTCTTTAAATCTGTGAGTCTTTTAAGGAAACTGTCTCCTTGTTACATCTAGCAACATTATTTCTGACTTTTTTCAAGGTTCAGATCTTGCCAGATAAACTTCAGATAATACTGTTTGAAGCAGCACATAATTTTACAGTGGGGACTTTCCATGATGCTGTCTGTAGTGTCCCTGATGTGTGTATGTGTTGACTAATAGCAAAGATCGACAAAGGATTTTACACACAAACATCTTTCCTCATGTTTTATTCAATGTGTCATTTGATATCTTCCATGGTAGACTTTTTGGCTTTGACTTGCTATGACACCTTAAAAGAAAAGAAGCTGCCAGCAGATGATGTTTTAGTGCTTGTCAGCAATTTTGTCATGATTCTTTTTAGTTTAGATTTAATTCTTCTTGGAATGAGCAGTTAATAGATTTTTCTTTTAAATTCTGCTTTCTGGTTAATGTGATTAATTTGATGGTAAAGATAATTAGTATGACAAGTTGCAGCCTACATGCGTACTACTGTGTTTCATCCTCATTTTCTTAGTGTTCCAGTGTTTTTAAAGATTGTAAAATGGGTGGGAACAGAGTTTAAGTTATTTTTAGGAGACTTGCCCCTCTGTCCTGTTATTTTAAGGTAACATATGGATTGTTCTCTTTTTGCCTCTCATCTTTTGTATGCTGAAGCTGTAAACCTGGAAAGGAAATGCAGTCTGGAGACCATGGCTGTATCCACCATCAGCTGCACTAACAAAGGGATTGTTGATTTTTCCAGAGCAAACTTTAGCTGAAAGGTAGGGCTAACCTTTGGAGGAGAAACAGCTGGCATCAGGCTGTCTCCAGGGGCAGGTATGGGGCTAGGGGCATGTCCAGGGGAGATGGTCAGACCACGGCTGGTGCCATACAACTGTTTTCTTGCCTTTCTAAACAAGTTCCTAAAAGCCTTTTTACCTTTCCTATCACTTATGAAGAAGAAAACAAAGATAATTTATGGTATCAATCAAAATTATTATAATTCTAGTTGATAATTAACCATGTAAATCTGAAAGAAACAATTGGTGGATCAACAAAAACAGATCTGCAGGCTACATTTGGAGGAAGAGCTGAGAAAGCTAATTTGGTTATAAAAATAGGTTATGCTTTGTAATGAGAAACGACAAGGCATTTTGCTGCAACTGTCATGGCAACCTTAGAGCTTTTTTATATAGTCTAATTTAAAATGTATTTACCCTGTAGCAATGAAACTTCAATCTATGTATGAATCATAAAAGCTGAAGATGGAAAATACCTCTTGAGCATATGGACCAGTTCTTCAACTTGAAGTCAGCAAACAGGAATTCACTGTCTTCAAAGTGTGTTTGTCTCAGTAAAATTCAGTTGTATCAGGAACACAGAATCATTAAGGCTGGAAAAGATATCTAAGATCAAGTTCCAACTATTGACCCAACACCACCATGCCCACTAAACCAAGTCCTGAAGTTCCAGGTCTGCATGTTTTTTGAACACTTGCAGGGATGGTGACTCCACCACTTCCCTAGGCAGCCTGTTCCAATGCTGTCCACTCTTTCAGTAAAGACATTTTTCCTAATATCCAATCTATGCCTCTCTGGGTGCAAATTGGGGCCATTTCCTCTTGTCCTATCACTAGTTACTTGGAGAAGAGGTCAACACCCACCTCACTACAACAACCTTTCAGGTAGTTGTAGTAGAGAGTGGTAAGATCTCCCCTCAGCCTTCTCTTCTCCAGACTAAAGAATCCCAGTTCCCTCAGCCAGTACCCTTAAGGACACTTACTAGTCCTCATGTTTCAGCATACAGATTAGTTACCTGCTGAGTTAAGATCTTGATCGTATGAGTGTTCTTTTTTGTTCAATCAAGTTATGTTGATTTTTAAAATTGTACTTCTTAGGTAATGGAAGCTTTTTTCTATTCTCTGCTAACAGGGAGTCAGTTATTCACCAGTTAGTGCCAAACAATGGTGGAAGTTATCTGAAACACATGAATGTGGTGCTAGAAAGAGAGACCTTTATATCAGCAATTTAATTCAATGTGAGATTCATGGTGGTGGTTCTCCCAGGATATCTGGAGACCTTGTATCATCCTGATGACCAGCTTTTAGACTTAAGAGGGAAAGTCTTTGGAAACTTCTTGATGTGTTCCTTAGAGAAATTTAGTTTCCCCAAATTCATCAAAGCTTGTATTACTCTGTCTTATCCATAGCTTGGTATGCTGCTGAAGAAGTTTGATTTCTAAGGTCTATGGTGATTATCTTTAGTGCCCTGCAGTTCTGCCAGTGTCTGAGAATGTTCTGTAGAGTGACTGTTGGCAAATCTATGGAGTAGGCCATCAGCTTTCACTGGAATTATTTTAAATAAGCAACAGTGTTTCACGCATCTGTGGGATTAGTTGTCAAAGCCATGGGCCTGCAAGCAACTTCCAGTAATACCTCAAAGTTCACTGATGTCCAAAGCCAGGACCCAAATTCCAACCTAAATAAAATGTTTGACTTTTTTAAGGAAGAAGTTGAAATAAGGATATGGGCAAAGGGCTGGATAATGCAATTTTGCTTTAGCTTGGCTTAGATTTTGTCATTAAATCCTACATATTTATTAGCTATAGTGGATGTGGAAGATAATTATTGATGTGGAAAGAGAAAACTTGCACAGGAGTAAAAACTTGAATTAAACTTTCAAAGAAGAGGAAAAGGCAACAAACAAGCTATTGAAAAGGCTGAAAGTAGTGAAAACAGAAATTCTATGGGCTTCAGTGGAGACGTGAAGTTGTGATCAACAATGTAGGAAGAACTTGACTTTAACAGGATGAGCAATTTTATTGGTCTCTTTCTGTGAGGTGTGAATGATGCTCAAATGGGGAGAGAATCCAAACTGTGAAGAATGAGTGACAGTGCCCTGATGGCTGAGATTTATTTGAATCCCTCTTCATGCACAGATTAAAAAGCAGATGTCAACTAGGTAATTACAAAATTAAGAAGGGAAAGCTAGAATATTATGTGCATGCTGTTAACACACCCATCCAAAACTTGTGGAGGAAAATGATAATCTGGCAGAGTATGATAATGTCTCAGATTTAAGGTGCACAGACTTAATTTTCATGGTTTACATTTGTGGGCAGTGAAAATAGTAAACCAAATTGTGCTGTGGGCCTCCAGAAGCGTGGCTGACTGTAAGAAGTGGGGGAGGAAAAGTATTGTTAATCTTTCCAATGACTTAGATGGGTCTCCAAAGATTAGACAAAACCCTAAGCCACTTAGAACAACTGAGCTCTATTGTCTCCTGCACTACAGTACTTGCTTATCCTGCTAAAGACCAAGCTCTGCTTGTATCCATCTGATAGGAGTATATTGAACCTTGCATGGAGTGCGAGCAAGACTTTGATCAATATTGCACATACTTAATTTGAGGACCTACAGCAGAGGCCCTACTCTTAGAAAAACAATTGAAGTAGGTCTTGGGAACACTTGACAGAATACATAAACAGATGATGTTATGGTCTCAGTGGAAATCTAGTTGTATTGAACTGAAAATAGACCATACAAGGAAAAAATTGAAGAATATTTAGTTCTTGTAGTAGGACACCCTATGCAGTAGGCCAGCAAACTGTTTGGATTCCATTGGAAAATAAAACCACAACAAAGCTATCTCCCTTGAAGAATGTGGTACACCTCCCCATACTACCCTGTGAACTTCTGGAGGAGGGGTTTCTCTGTGTTGCTGAGTGAAGCACAGTAAGGTTATCAGATGGTACAAATTAAAAGCATGAATTGGCCAGAAGAGACATTGCAGGAGTCATTCATGAGATCTTGTACTTCTTTGGGGCAAGCATGAATCCTAGGGTTTGTTTACAGTTTGGAAAAATAAATATATAGCCTTGAGCTTCAATCAGTTGTATTCCCTGTTCTCCTGTGCAAATGTACAATGCTAGTCTAAAATTACTACATATTGACAAACTGCGAAGCATTATCTGAGCTGGATGTCAACTGATGTTTATGACTTTCTAGATGTGGATTTTCTTTGAGCGATGTTGTGCCAAAACACTTATATGGGAAAAGTTACTACAGAAAATTAGGTGAAAATAGCATTAAGTTCTGATTTAGGCCAAAATAAACAGCCAGTTCAGGATGAAAGGCTTTTCATACCCTTTGGCTACTTGTTTTCAGTTCTAGTATCATGGCCCAAGTCTTATCACAGTACAATAGACTGGCATCCTTTGATTTCAGCCTGTTATTGAAATAAATAAAATGTGTTCTGAAGTAGATATTTATTTTGTCTTAAGCTTTGCTCTTTTTAATATCTAGAGTCTTCTAACTTCTCCTTAGTCTTGTTTCTTCTGTTATTTCCCAAATGTACAGTCTGAAAAGTTTTATAGTTACTAAGAAATAGTGGCTGTACCAGCCTTTGCATCACAAGTATTAATATTAAATCCTGCTTATAATAATGGTGGTAAACCTGTTGATACAGCTGAATTAAGTATGAGAAATAAATCATAAAAGGCCATGTGTTTTGATTGGTATGGGAGGCATCCATGAACTGGAGTATGCTTATGTCACAGTTAAGTGGTTACTCTTGTGCCAGAACTGTTTCAGAGTTCTTCTTGCTTAAAGTTGTAGTGATTATTTTTATCTTCAGTGAGAGAGCTTTTATTTAGAGACTTACAGGCTGAACTGTTTTTTTAATTCCTTACGTATTTTGCCCCATTACAGTATAGAAGCATCTGCAGAATGAATTTTGAGTCTTTCAGTCTCTTCTGTATTACTCTTAATATCATCTTTCTCAAAAGCTGCTCCATTCTGGTCCCTGAATAAAAATAAAAGACTAGCACGATTGGTGGGGTTCACTTAAAAGCTAGAGGTAAACTAAACCATCAGACTTCAGCTCTACATTATACTTTGTCGCTTATCTTGGATATTTTCAATATGCCAGTCTGGGGTCATGTATATATATCAAAACTGCAATCAGCAAGGAAACTAGTTAAAACTCTTCTGGAATTTATAATGTGAGATAAGGGCATTCTCTGAGCGAAGGTGGGCATCTGCCTGAACTCTGTATAGAAACTGGTAAACCCACAGGGTAAAGGTGGTACAGATCCTGCAGTGTATTTGGATTTCAATGTTAAAACAGTCTGGCTAGAGTCCTTCACTGAAGATTCCTTAAAAATATCTTTTTTAATCACTAAATCATCATAAAATGAGGACTGGTTGTTTTGTGGATTAATAAGATGTTGAAAGCATAGGAAAATAACACTTTTTTTCACAGTAAGGGAAAATTGTCAAAGGGATGTATTTTGAATGGATTCTTGTGCCCAAGATTAGTACATTCCTAAATGATGTGAAAAAGTGGAATAATAGTGAAATGATAAAGTTCTAGCAAATTAAAAGTACTTGGGCAATGTAGGCTGAAAGTTGAACTGCACGACAGAAAGTTTTAAGGACATTTGAATTATGGCAGGATGTATAGAATCTCAGTTATTTGGAAAAGAACTTATAGAGAATCCACTTCCCTTTCTGTCATTCTTCAGGGGCCTGCAAGGAAGCAATCAGGCAATCTGTTCCAGAACAAAATGAAGATTGTTCTTCACAGAGGGAATAAATAACATAGTGGTCTCACTGCTGCACAGTATTGTGGATCCAGAAAGTATGGATATGTTCAACACTATTAAACAAGACCTGACAAAAAAGTCTACTGAGGCGTTTTCAACATAATGATGCATATCTAACAGTTTGCTCTGAAAGCTCCTGATATAGTAGGGGTCAAAAGATAGGATTACCCTCTCTGGAGCAGTCACACTCCAGGCTTGGGCAATTTTTTTTGTGCCTCTTCCTGAAGCATTTGCTGTTCTTCAAGACTGGAGGAGTATAGGACATACTTGGACCTTTACTGTAAATTGCTACTGCTGCTTTGTTGATACTTAAATGTTTGTTGTGTGATATATCCCAAAAGTGAAGGCTGTGTTAGCTTATGGAGAATAACTTGCACATGAAGGGCAGGCCAGCTCTTTCAGCCTCTGCTGCAGTGTGACAATAATTCATCACCACGACATTGTATTTATGTCAGAGTAACAAAAAGGGAAACAAGCATTGCACAGACCCAGTCTCAAGCAACTTAAGGCTTTCCACATCAAAGCCAACAATTCCCATACAACAGTTATGAAAGATGAGTGAGGTAAATTCAGCATTCAGAAGGTGCTAGGGAACTTTGGGCTCAGCTTGTGAAGGCCACTTGTGATGAGCACTGGGAGGCTGCTCAGCTTTGATTTCACTTGAACTGGTGCCTGTGGAGATTTGCTAAACAGCAACAAAGTCAGGAAAAGGGGGAACACTACAAACTGCCTTGTGAGGTTTTTTCTTGCTTTTTTTTTTGTGCTGCAACTTCTTGTGGTTTCTCACTCAGTTAAAAAATTAAGTGTAAGCTGCTTTCCAATTATTTTATAGGAGAGCCAATGCTCCTGTGTTTTTCAGAGCTGACCCATGCGTTTGCAGCTGAACTAGCTCTTGAGGGGGACTCATTCCACTGTCTGTCACAGGGAGGCAGAAGCATTTTAAATCTTGAAATGTGCTTAAACCAAGTCCTTGATACGTATCTTAATTTATTAAAACTGTGCTTTGGACTAGCTATAGCTGAGCTGCTCGTGCTATATACAGACTGGGGAGAGGGAAATTTTTCAGGGGATAATCCAAAGCATCAAACAATTTTGTGCATAGTGCGTTTTATTTTGTTCCTTGACAAGATATAAAAAACTGTTAAAACACGTCAGCAACAATTAAAGACCCCTCTGGGGACCAGTCATGTGACAGTTTCCCACCTATTGTATTTCATAATTATCACTTTTGGTTACTTTTCCCTTGTAAAGGCAACTCTAAAAATCCAGATCAGTGACAGTGACACATTAACATTGCAGTAATTGTATTTTCAAACATGCCTGGCTTCCTCCTCAGCTAATATGTTGCTTACTCAGCTGCTTGCAGTAATTTAGAAACACAGCAGGGTATATTCTTGTTTCTGGACTACCTTCTTGGTGAGGTTGCAGTCTGATTGCAGTATGATAATTCCCTGAGAGGGAAACTATAGAGAATTCTAAAGAGTGTGAGTGGTTTAATTGAGTCTGATCCTTGCACAGTGAATGTGAATGAAACCCCACTTCCATCCTGGTGAACCAGAGTATTGAAAGCTTGAGAGTGGTTTGCTGGATATGCTTCTTATACTAACTAATGCATGTGAAAGAAATGGAGAAGGGGAAGAAAAAATCAAAGTGGAAGCTGGTATTTTGCCCTTAATTTGTCCTGCTATGCTCAAGTATCAAAGCACAAACGGCAGAAAGGTCACTTGGTTATCTGAAATGACTGCAGCTCAATACATACCTGGGCATAATAGAATTTGTTTAAGGACATAGAGTCATCTGTAATGTCAGTTGTCCTAGATGTTACCATCTGAGTAAGACTTCTAGCTGACTGCAAACACAGATCCTCTGCTGTGTGCTTTAGACTGCTAATCTCTAAGTTAGCTCATGTGTTGGAATCTATTTAAAAGAGAAATTTCTTCCTGACTCAAAATGTGCGTGTAAGGAAAACACCATCTGCCTGCAAAGGGGTGTTGCAGTCTATTGTATGAAGATATTCTGCAGGTTTAAATTACAGATTGTGACATTTCAAAGGTGCTGTCTGATACTTTTGCAACAATCAGACATACAGTCACGATGTTCCTGTGGCTTAGTGGCTTACAACTAAAAAGGAAGGAACGAGGCATTTGATAGCAGATTCTGCATTTCTGTAAAACAGCACATTGTTTTGCTGTCATCCTGTGTGCAACCACAAACACATATTGCTGAGAGCAGGATTACGACCTCCTTTCTGCTGCAGTGCACGAGCAGAGTAGTGGAGACTGGGATGCAGTGTGCTGGGCTGCGTGGGGCTTGTAACCTTCATATGCTACAAGCATTGTCTTTCAGCAGCATGCTGAGGGCATGTCTTCACACAGCCCAAGACTTTAATTTGGGATCACATCACCTAGCTTCTGCTCTAATTAGTTGTTAAGTACACTGGACATTTTAATGTGTTAATTAATATTCAGTGAGACTATGCAAGGTGGTGATTAAATAAAGCATTAATATATTAACATTCTTAGGTGCTGTATATCTTAAGAGGTGGTTATAATTTCTTTTAAATGGGAAGATTTTAAATTTTGTTTCAAGATTCATGGAAGCTTTGGATTGGAAAAAAACATTCACTTCTATCAAAATAGCCTTAGTTAAGTCCAGTTTCCTTATTGTTTTCCTCTTCTCACCTTTTCAGATTAAATGCAATTGGGTCTTTTTATTATTTTCATTTTATTAATTGTTAAATGTTAAAGGGAGGTAGCCAAAGCAGTTTAACATCTAGGCTCACTCCTTTGCTTTGGGCTTTCTCATGCTTGAATCAGGTGCTTCCAGAAAGAAAACAAATGCTGTGTGTTGTTCTGCTATAGGCTTCACATATTGGTAAACTTGTCTCCTGTAAGAGATCTCTGTCAAAAACACTGAGAAGCATAAGACAAATGCTTTATATACGAAAGCTGTTCAATGTCCCGGTAAAACCAGTAAGATCTATGTAATCACTTAACCTTTTGGCAAGTGACCTTTGTTCTTCTGTCTTAGGAAGGTTGTTCTTGTGTGTCTTAACACTGTGCAAACGGTTGTGCGTGTCTGGAAGATGACGAAGCGCGTGTCTCACTGTCACACAGGAGCTGCCTTATACTCACATCTTCTGGTGTTGCAGTATTTTATCAGCTTCTTAATTTGAGAATGGCCTGCCACACGCTTTCTTTTTCATCTTGAATAGCTATAACAGTTTTAACTGCTATTCAGTTTTGCCATTTGACTGACTTCTGTATTATGGAAATGATGTCTGATATGCCTGACTTCCCATTTCCAGGTAAATTGCACAAAGACAAGGCAGCCCAGTTTACTGTAATGATACTTCACATTTTCAGGTATCATGGCTGAGCAAATGGTCCATTGCCTTGATTACAGTGGTCACTGAGGTAATGTCTGAAAGGTTGTTGTTTGGTTGTGGTTTTTTTTCAAATTCCCAGATGTCTAGATAAGTCTGTGATAATGATGTTACTGTGTGTTTTTTGTAGTGAAATGAGTGATTCCTATTATGATTGAAAATCTGTGTGTTTCAGTAGTGCTGTAGTTTGTGGCTGAATCTGGATATTCCAAGGTATATCATGGCTCTGCTTCAGGTCTTGAACAGTCATGGCCCTGCTGAGGAATGTATGGTATCCTTAGAGCCTCTAGAGAAATGTTTCTATTTCAGAGTGACTCCCACATACTTCTAGGAAATTTTAAAAAGTATTTGGTAGTATACAGCTAAAGTGTTTTGTCTCACTCTGTGTGTAGCATTGAAGTATTTTTCAAATCACCTTGGTGGTTACAATGTTCTTGAGTGTGAATTTTTTTCTGCAGTGTCTGATTGTGCAAGTGGGATTGATATAAATTTTGCCTTGCATATAACTTTTTCTGTAGCTGTTACCTTGAAGTGGTTTAAAGCTGGTTTGGTTTAAGAGTTCATGCTCTTGTTGAGATACTATGCTTTTCTGTTACAATACTGTTTTACAGAAGTCAGCAATAAGACCCCTTGATTGTTGGTTTGTTTTTCTTTTTCCTTCTAGTTCTTCTAGTGTGATCTTACTTTAAAGTCTTTTCTGCCAAGGATACTTCCTATACACAACTTCGCACTCTTGAAAATTATTACAATGATGTGGTGTAAGTTTAACTATTTGTCAGATTATTTATTCCTTCCCTTAGGAGAAGTGACCCTGGCACAAAAGCTCTAAACACTGGGAACTGCAGAGTGTGTGCTGAAAGGTCCTTCTTTTCTCACTGAAGAACTTCAAGACTGGAATGTTTTTTTCTTAGCAGTTTCAGAGAGACTCAACTCTTTCTGACTACTAGATAACTGGAGTAAAGTTTACAAAGTTGAAAACTTTAGAAGATGTCTGTATAGCTTACAGCCAAATAACCTTTTTTTACTTAATATCTTTAGGGAAAGTTGTATATTGTAATGAATATAGCTCTTCAGGTAACAGTCTAATATTTTGGAGGAAAACAAGCATATAGTCCCATACATAATTCTGTTTTCAGTCACAGATTCATATGTTGTTGTTTTTTTTTATCTTGTATCTTACTTTCCTGGCTGCTTCTAGCAAAGAGGTGAAGATGTAATTCTCATCTCCCTTGCTGTCTGTGAAGCCATTTGCTTGTGTTATCTATTTTGTGCATTCTACACATAAACATGTCCTTGGCATTGATACTACTCTGTGATTTAAAACTGCTCACATTCCTTTTAGTTTTGTCATAAACGTTAAATAATTCATCTTTTGGGACTGCTTGCTCTCTTGCTGCTGGGGGCTTTGCCTCAATTTGCAAGGACAGGTACAATTTTCTTGTCATAGTTATTAGCTTTGATTCCAGATATAAAGTTCTTCTTATGAAGTTTATAATGGCTTTTCTCTGCTGTACTTATTTGCTTGTTGAGATACTATGCTTTTCTGTTACAATACTGTTTTACAGAAGTCAGCAATAAGACCCCTTGATTGTTGGTTTGTTTTTCTTTTTCCTTCTAGTTCTTCTAGTGTGATCTTACTTTAAAGTCTTTTCTGCCAAGGATACTTCCTATACACAACTTCGCACTCTTGAAAATTATTACAATGATGTGGTGTAAGTTTAACTATTTGTCAGATTATTTATTCCTTCCCTTAGGAGAAGTGACCCTGGCACAAAAGCTCTAAACACTGGGAACTGCAGAGTGTGTGCTGAAAGGTCCTTCTTTTCTCACTGAAGAACTTCAAGACTGGAATGTTTTTTTCTTAGCAGTTTCAGAGAGACTCAACTCTTTCTGACTACTAGATAACTGGAGTAAAGTTTACAAAGTTGAAAACTTTAGAAGATGTCTGTATAGCTTACAGCCAAATAACCTTTTTTTACTTAATATCTTTAGGGAAAGATGTATATTGTAATGAATATAGCTCTTCAGGTAACAGTCTAATATTTTGGAGGAAAACAAGCATATAGTCCCATACATAATTCTGTTTTCAGTCACAGATTCATATGTTGTTGTTTTTTTTTATCTTGTATCTTACTTTCCTGGCTGCTTCTAGCAAAGAGGTGAAGATGTAATTCTCATCTCCCTTGCTGTCTGTGAAGCCATTTGCTTGTGTTATCTATTTTGTGCATTCTACACATAAACATGTCCTTGGCATTGATACTACTCTGTGATTTAAAACTGCTCACATTCCTTTTAGTTTTGTCATAAACGTTAAATAATTCATCTTTTGGGACTGCTTGCTCTCTTGCTGCTGGGGGCTTTGCCTCAATTTGCAAGGACAGGTACAATTTTCTTGTCATAGTTATTAGCTTTGATTCCAGATATAAAGTTCTTCTTATGAAGTTTATAATGGCTTTTCTCTGCTGTACTTATTTGTTGCATTTATGGTTAACCTTTTTTTTTTTTTTTTATATTGTATCTTTTGCAAAATCTGTATTTCTTCCTTCTTTTTACACTTTCCCCTTCCTACTCAGTGAATTACTTGGATGTCTGCTTCCCCAGCTTTCTGGAGTTCAGTGTGAACTTGTTTGCTCAGCAACTCACTCAGATAAGATGAGTTCTCCTGAGCAAAGGGAACACCAGTTGTCTCTTTCTGGAGATTTTTTTCAGACACGTTTACTATATCCAAGTGGAATTACAGGAAAATTTCCAAACTGTTCATCCACAGCAGTTTGACAAGAGGGGCAATCAAAAAGGCTCACAAGAGGAAGCTTGAATAGGTTGGAGTCTTAACAGTCTAATTCCTTTTTTTCACTTTTCCTGCACTCAACTCACAATAGGCATAGAAGCTTCTGCCTGGCTTGCTGTTCTCACTGGGAGTTACTAACTGATAATTCTTCAGCATTTTTCTGCTTATAAATCTGTTTCTTCCTCATATCTCAGTTCCCTGTTAGGCAGCTGCTACTGCTGAGCTTGCAGAAGGACTCGAGAACTCTTCTCCTCTTCCTCTTTCATCTTTGCCCACTACTGTTAAATCCTGCTCATGGTATAAGCTGAGCCTCAAACATGCCAAGAACAAACTACAAAATCCTCACTGACTCAAACAGAATGGCCTTCACCAGCTTCATTGCCCTCCTCTGTACTCGCTTCAGTCTAGAATTGCGGTGCCCAAAACCGGACTCAATACTCCAGGTGTGGCCTCACCAGTGCTGAGTACAGGGGGACAATCACCTCTCTACTTCTGCTGGTCATGCTATTTCTAATATAGGCCAGGATGCCATTGGCTTTCTTGGCCACTTGGACACACTGCTGGCTCATATTCAGCCCCTTGTCAACTAGAACCCCCAGGTCCTTTTCTGCCAGACACTTTCCAGCCACACTTCCCCAAGCCTGTAGGGTTGCATGGGGTTGTTGTGGCCCAAATGCAGGACCTGACACTTGGCCTTGTTGAAGCCCAGACCATTAACATTAGCCCAATACCCCAATCTACCAAAGCCTCTCTGTAGAGCCTCCCTATCCTCATGCAGATCAACACTCCCACCTAACTTGGTGTCATCTGCAAACTTACTGATAACATACTCTGTGTCTTTATCGAGATCATCAATAAAGATGTTAAACAGAAACAGTCCCTACACTGAGATCATCAATAACGATGTTAGACAGAAACAGTCCCAACACTGAGCCCTGAGGAACACTGCTTGTGACCAGCCACCAGCTGGACTTGACTCCATTGACCACCACTCTTTGGGCCCAACTGTCCAGCCAGTGCTTGATCCAACAGATTCTATGCTCATCCAGGCCATGAGCAGCCAGTTTTTTTACGAGAGTTCTACGAGGAACCACGTCAAATGCTTTTTGAAGGTCCAGATAGACAATATCCACAGCCTTTCCCTCATGCAATAGTTGGGTCATCAGGTTATAAAAGGAGATCAGGTTTGTCAGGCAGGACCTGCCTTTTATAAACCCCTGCTGACTGGGCCTGATCCCCTGTTTATCCTCTGTATGTCTTCTAATAACAGTCAAGATGATCTGCTCCATGACCTTCCCTGGTATCAAGATCAGACTGACAGGTCTTTAGTTTCCTAGATCCTCCTTTCTGCCTCTCTTATAGATGAGTCTTACATTTGCTACCTTCCAGTCCATTGGGACCTTCCCAGTTAGCCAGGACTTCAGGTAAATAATAGAAAGTGGCCTGGCCATCACGTCTGCCAACTCTTTCAGCACCCTTGGATGTGGCCCATCTGGTCCTATAGACCTGTGTGTGTCTAAGTGGTGCAGTAGGTCTCCGGCCACTTCCTCTTTAATTGTGATTATCTCATTCTGCATCTCCTCCCTGTCTCCTAGCTCAAGGGGCTCTATATCCATGGAACAGCTGGTTCCACTGCTATAGATTGAGGCAAAGTAGGTGTTGAGCACCTCAGCCTTTTTCTCATCCTTTGTTACTAAGATTCCCTTTGCATCCAATAAAGGATGGAGATTTTCCCTAATCCTCCTTTTGCTGTTAATGAACTTACAGAAACATTATTATAATTGTTATTATTATTGTTGTTGTTGTAATTATTATTATTATCCCTAATATCTGTAGCTAGTTTGAGCTCTAGCTGTGTTTTGACTCTCCTAATTTTCACCCTGCATAGATTCACTTCATCTTTATAGACTTCATGAGTGATCTGTTCTCTCTTCCAAAGGTCATAGACTCTCCTTTTGTTCATAAGGTCCAGCCAAAAGTCCCAGTTATCCAGGCTGGTCTCCTACCCCACTTACTGGATTTTCAGCACACAGGGGCAGCCTGCTCCTGTGCTTTTAAGACTTCTTCCTTGGAACTATATCAAGCCTTCCTGGACTCCTTTATCCTTCAAGGCAGCCTCCCAAGGGACTTTGTCAATCAGTCTTCTAAGCAGGTCAAAGTTTGCCCTCCAGAAGTCTAAGGTGGTAGTTTTACTAACCCCTCTTTTTGTTCCTCCAAGGATCAAAACCACAATTACTTCACAATCACTGTGCCTCCAACTTCCCCCACAAGATCTTCCCTGTTCACCAGAAGCAGGTCCAGGAGAGCACCCTCCCTGATCAGCTCACTTATCAGCTGTGTGAGGAAGTTATCTTCCACACATTCCAGGAGCCTCTTGGAATGTTCCCTCTCTGCTGTGTTGTATTCCTAGCAGATGCCTGGGATGTTAAAGTCCCCCACAAGAACAACAGCAAGTGACTGGGAGATTTCTCCTAACTGCTTGTAGAAAGCTTCATCCACCTCACTGCTTTGTTTGGGAGGTCTGCAGGAGACTCCCACAGCAATATCAGCTTTATTGGCCCTTAATCTAATCCAAACACTCTCAACATCATCATGACTATACTTGATTTCCAAACTCTTTGATTTCTTGGGCCTTGAAGGTCTAATGCGAGTTTGAACAGGAAAGTGGAGAAATAGTTCAAAAAGTGCTTTATCTAAGGTACTGTGAGCATACAGTGTGTGTGGCCTCAAGCTGTGTGAGCTTAAGTAGTGTTGGTCCCATAATACACCTGTCCACTTGTCATGAGGAGGGAGGAGAGGAGGGATCTTCCAATTCCACTCTAATAGATATGGTTAGCCTATGTTTCAGGCTTCCTTGTGTCATAATGTATGATGTTTGTAGACAAGTACTGTTACAGTCCTTTGCCTTCCCCAAGAAGTTCTAGTCTGGTGTAGACAAGTTTTGACAAGCACCTGTTAAGACTAGGAGTATGGCTGCTTTTATTGTCCCCTTTATCCACCCCTTTAACAATTTAAAATGTGAAGGTTTTTTCCTTTTCTGGCCAAAAGATACTCTCCTGATGAGATATCTGCATATAAATCAATCTGCTTTAACAAAAAGTTTGGGTGACATCAGTTTGTTTTTGTTTTTTTTAATGTTTGCAGTTTTTCAGATCTCTTAGTTTTTAACTACTATCGTGCCTGTAGGAACTGCCTTGGCTTTCCCTCCCATGTTACGTTTACCATGTTAGAGGCAAGGCAGTGAAATGTTCTTTTTTTATCTCTTCCTGTATGTGTGTTGTGGTCCTTTTTCAAATACCTTCTTAAAGTACAGTTCCTGGAAAATTTCAATTTCCCTTGTTGAAACTCAGTTTTATTTGAGTTCATGTGATTGATGATTGTAAACACAGGTCTTAGTTTTAGTGGTTTTGTTTTTATTCCCCCCTCCCCCCCATTTTATTTCTTTTTTATCTTCTTTAAATATGAAGTAGTGCACTGCATGAGTGGAATAGTGGATGTCTATCTTCTGGTCTATTTCTGATGCACAACTTGTTCTGGGTTGTTGTTTTTTTTTTTAAATGTGAGATGCCAGTGTAGCACCCCAACAGTATTGACCTCTGCTATATTGACCTCCCTGTGACTGAGTGATGAAGGTCTGATCTTGCGAGTATTTAGATATATCCTTAAACTTAGGATCCTGAGCAAACTTACAGGATTGGTGTTACTGGCAAACATTAAACTTGGAGCTCTTCTTTGCAAATATTCATGTTGAACACAACCATTTATTTATTTTTTTTTCCCCTCCCTTACTGACTTGATTGATAGTTCAAGGCTAAAAGCCTAGGCACTTGAGTTTTCTGGTCTTTCCAAAGCATGCTAAGATGGTATACATGCTGTGAATTTTTTGCTATGAAATCGTGGTTCACATGAAATATTATTTACTTTCCTGTAGAATATTTTGGAAAATGTTTTTATCTTTCATTTAGGAGCCTGCTATATTTTGATTCAAGATGCAGGAAGAGTTATCTAATATCTCCAAAGTAGTTATGCATATACATTTCAAATTCAGTAAGCCTGAAGTTTAGTATATTGACAAGTACAATCAACAGAAAAGAGAACTTAATAATTTGATAATAATCTGGCCAGTAAGATGCACCTTACAACTTGGATTCTTCTGCAGTATTTATCACACTGCAAACTGTACTTAAAAGTGTGCACATGAGCACAGAAGGTTACCTTATTTCTTATGAGTTTAGAAGTTGACAACTGTTTTTACAACTTCCACTACATCTTCCATTGCAAAATGGTCCCTGCTGTTAGGGTTAGGTTGCTGATAGGGTTAACCAAGTTAACCAAGAGCTCATGTTATCTTGGTTAATGTATTTACCTTGCTATAGATCTAGGTTTTAATGTTTTAGATCAATCCTTTTGCATACTTCACTTAAGCTAGTGAAAAATAGAGACATTTCAATAAATTTGATGTGAAATAAATTTGAAAGTTTCTATGTTTTAGTAGAAAACTACCAGTGTGACATGTTAAGTCATGAAAAGCAAAAGCCTCATTTTTTAAAAATTCTATGGCCGTCTGCTTTTTAAAATGCAAGTTTACTGACAGTACAGTGACAAAAACTTTAACCCTAGTGTTCTCTTTCAGCTTCCCTCAAAAGTGATGACACTTGAAATCTTAGCAGTAGACTGGCTAGTAGTTATATCAGCCTTGCAGTGGACCGGACTTTTACCCTGCTAAGGTTCTGACAGATAAATCTGAGATTGCTCTCACATTGAGCATATTTTCAGGATATTGGCTGTTACCCAGTGTGAGCTAACTGGATCTTAAGGGCACAACAGCAGTGAAGATGATGGCCAAAAGCTCATAATCTAGTTGCTCATAGCTGTTTTCCATCTCTGTGTGATCAGAGTGGTTTTATATGGCAATCTTATACAGGACATTTTTTTATAAGCCTTAATCCCCATCTGAATTTATTTACAAGAGGGTTCTTCCCCTGATGGTTCTGCCTATCAGTTCTGGGTTAGAAATTCTACATCTCCCATGGGAAGATGCTTGCTTCTTATCCATAAACAATATTGACCTTTTTGATTGCCCGTGGGCCCCAGAAGGTACTGTTCTATGTAGGAATGACAACTCACTACAGCATTAGTCTGAGTTTTTAGGGGAAATAGCATTCAAATACCTTAATGTTGGAAGAGAGTTGGGTATCTCTTGGCCACTTTGATACATTTTTGCAAAAAATTGTCAGCCTGTAGCACTTACTCATAAATTTAGAAGCAGGGATTGTTTTGATTTGCTAACTGCATACATCAAAGGGAGCCTTTAAGGAAATATAACAAATAATGATGCTCCCACTGTTACAAATTTTCTGCTTTTGAATAAGAAGAGAGAAACTCAATATGAAACCTCTGAAAATAGCAAATGATAAAAGCAGGTGTTTGGCTCTAGAAGTTGTTCCCAGTTATTCCCAGCACCTGGGGATTTATTCCTAGATTATATTTCACCCTTAAGCATGTGGCTGCTGTTTTTCTTGAAACTGAGGTCTGCCCACTGTCATCTCAGGGCTGATTTTGTCCCTCTTGAATTTTAGTAAGTACATCATGCTCTTGTAGCTGAATTTTACATGGCTTCCTGTGTTGAGCATTACAGGCTCCTGTGAGAAGAGATATCATGAATGAGTCTTCAGCAGCTGAAGTTTGGCAGGCCCCAATGGATCCTGTTAGAGATCAGAGGAGTAACCCACAAGCAAGGACAGAGAGCAAACAGTGATACATCTTTCAGCAGGCAGCTGGTGAAGTCTGTGCTCTTGGTATGGTTGGGGATGAAAGAAAACATTCGCATTGCTATTCACCTACCTTGCACCTCACAGCCTCTAATAAAAGAAGGGCCACACTGCTGAATGTAGGCTGCTCTGCTAACAATAAATCACGCTATAAGCCCTGCGTGGTATGGATATTAGCATGTTGCTTTGCCGTGTGTCTACTTTGACGGTCTCTGGAAGAAATGGCAGCAATGCTGCTGTCATTCAATTAGGTTTTCTGTACTAGAATAAAGTTGAAGTCACAAAATAAGAATTGTTCAATGAAGAGTGCAGTAAGAGGCTTAGTTTTCATTATTAAGACATTGAAACATTTGTTTAAAAAATGTGAAGTATATAAATTGTTCTGACAGGATGGAAAAATATGTGATTAACATTTATTTTCCTAACTAGTTTCACTTATTCTTTAAATACGACAAGAGATCTGGGTGACTTTATACATTCTTGATATTTTTTAAATGATAATATTTAGTCAGATACCATACAGTAAATTAATAAAGCTTAAGAACTGGCATTGCTTATGTGTAAATGCCTAGAAGTTACTTTTCCTTCTGACATTAGTCTTAGGTCTGAACTGCTTAGAATGAGATTTGTTCCAACTACAGCTGTATGCTGAGTGTATCCCAGGTTGCAACTATGTTAGCACTTCTGTTTAGAGTTGTAGTGCAGCTCTGAAGCAAGTCTGGCTAACCTCCATGTGTACAAGGCACTGGCTCCATTTGCAATGTAAATCTAGAGCACAAGGATTACAATCTGTTGAGGGCAAAACAAGCTTCAATGTCCATGTTAGGTGTTCAAGCACACTTGCTAAAAAATTCATAGGGATATAAATATCAGAACCAGAGTGTGGAAGTGCATGCAGCTTGAAAAAAAAGTAAGGTCCCACAGGTGAAGCCTCTAGTAGCCTTCCTGATAGCTGACCTGGAGGCCAAGCAGATGAATTATGCAACTGCTTTTGCCACAACAGTAGGTGGGACACAAGACCCCAGTGTCCCATTGATTGTCTTCTGTGGGAATACTGAAGTGTAAAATAGTATCTGGCTGCCTGTTCCATACCAGGAACAGCATACTGCTGGAGCTTTTAAGCTCTTAAATTGTGAAAGTGGTAGTTGTTGCATCAAAATGTGTAAGCAACATATTCATCTAGCACAGATGAACAAATGGCACTGTTTACATTTCAACTAAGAAATGTATTGTAGTTAGAACTGTAAACAAGATTCTATTGTTTTTACTCCCATAATATTAATATCTGAAAAATTTCTACAGAGATTGTAATTTATTTTTTTACATAAAAACACATCTTGAATTTTTAGTTTTGGCTTTGATTTTCTATAACTGAGATCTTCCATTCAAGGTTTTGATTTCTCTGCTTGCTGTCTTCCTTAGTTTTATCAGGAGGAGCAACTGGTGTATGCATTTCTTTATTGAGATGCCACAAAGTACAGAATATGATGCAGACAAGGAAACCTACATTTCTTCAACAATTATATTCTACAATCTAAATTCAAAAGATCTGATCATGAACTTCACTATTTCGTGTTATGGCATCAAAATGTGAAAGGTGGAGCCTGAGAGATGTGTTAATGAGGCTATCAGTATCTTGCTGAGGTCCAGCTCTGCACATTCATGACCAGCAGATCCAGTTCTCTACCGGTTGGCTGAGCAATATGTGAACTCTGAAGATGAAGCTAGTGATACTGATCTAGGCACTTTCAAAATAGATATCTGCCTCCTAGGAAACAAAATTCCCACAGCTGACATTAACTGATCTTCCATTTTAGAAGTTTAGTTGAAGAAAGTACTAAGTCAGCCTAGACAGTGAAAAAACTACAAGAGGTGAAACACTGGTGGGTCAGTGTGCAACCCATGATACTGCTCTCTGTGAGGATATGCTTTATTCTCCAGAAGAGTGAGTAAAGACTGCTGAGTTGTTTTTTTAAGGGATTCTGTAAGGATTTAGTGAAGAAGGTGATTGCTGATAATGCTGATATGAATAAGGAGCTGTCTGGCCAGGAGGCAACATCGTCTCCAAGATACCTTTAAGATAGCTGCAAATAAGACTGAAGATTTGGCTTTTTATATGCCCACTTGAGAAGGGGGAAACACAGTACAGGAATGCAATCCTTTAAATTGTGCCCCAGACATTAAAAAGGATGTTAAGGTATGTGAACACCTCTAGAGGAGGGCAACAAAGCTGGTGAAGGAGCTGGAAGATATGTCCTCCAAGAAGCATCTGAGGACACTGGATTTGTCTATTTCAGAGAGGAGGAGCCTGAGGGGCCACCTCATTGCCCTCTACAGCTTCCAAAGGAGTAGAAGTGGAGAGTGAGCTGCTGGTATCTTTTATCTGGGATCCAGTATAGGATGCATGGAACAGCTCAAAGCTGCATCCATCAGAGGAGCTTCAGACTTGGTATGAGGAAACATTTCTTTACTGAGAAGGTAGTCAAACACTGGAACAAGCTCCCAGAAGAGGTGGTTGATGCCCAAAACCTCACAGTGTTTAAGAGGCATTTAGACAATGTGCTTACTACTGTGCTTTAACTTATGGTCAGGTAGTTGGACTAGATGATCACTGAGGGTCCCTTCCAGCTGAATTGTTCTGTTCTTCCTTACCTCCTCTTTTCCCTTCCTTTTCCACTGCTGAGGAAACCTCTGATGACATTTCTTTCCAGCCCTGCACTGGCAGAAGACATGGAATGGGTAATCATTTCCCAGCTTAGGAACTGTCTCTGTCACTTTGTGGAATGGAGGCATATACCTTTAATGGGGGTGAGACTGGTGCATTGTCTTTAGGTAAATATATCATTTGAAGAAATTTGCAAAAAGCACGTGTGAAATGCACTTTCTGAAAGGCTTCTATGGTAATCCAATTTAGCTGGGTTTCCGCAGGATGTCAAAACCCCCGCATATCAGACACTAGAAAGGTTCAAATCTCAAGACCTCAGTGTGAAGCAGGATGTGTTACCAAACTAAGTGATACCAAGTCTTTTTAATATGGGCAGTGCCTTGTTCATTTCCCTATGGACTTTTTTTTTTTTCTCCTTGTATTTCTTTTTAGAAGTAGCTAGGCTGATTCCCTTTCAAAAATCATAATGTAACAAAAGAGTCTCAGAGAAGCAGTACTCCATCAGGGTGAAGGTCTGTCTTGTCTAGTACTTCTTCAAAGTGGCCAAGCATAAATATCTACAGGGCAGTGTGTGAGCAGTGCAAATCTATTTCTGTCAGGGTCCTGTGTGTGCTCATAGACCTCAATGGCTGGGACCGGCCCCTTCTGGGACCTCCACTACCACCATCTCCTGCCAAGGGCTCAGGAGATGTCTCAGCTCAGCCTAGGGCCTTTGATCCCCACTTGAGTGATGATGTAGGTGTACTTCTGTCTGATCCTGTCTCCTAGACCACTCAAACCTAGGTCATTGATTGTCATGCATAACTCCAGGCATAACACAACATAATTATAATATCCTATTCCATTTTCTGTGTTCCAAATGAGTCAAATAACAATGAGACTGTTATTTGCCTGAAAGACCAGGAATTTTTCAGCTCAAAAAATACTTTCAAGGACGCATATCACGAAGGTTACAAGAATAAACGAGATTTGATTTGATTCCTCTGAATCCATTTCAGAGACAATGTTCACAAGCATGAACACAATGTGCATGTGTAGCCAGGAGCAGGTTGATGCATTCTTCAGTTTAGCTTGAAAAAAAATAATCTTTGCAGTCTGGCAAAAGTAAAAGACAGAGCTACAGAAAGTAACAGCAGGAACACGTGATAAGTAGTTACTGATTCCTGAAGTGTGAGAACGTGAAGATTAGGACTGACCACATACAAAAGAAGGGGAGGTGTGTGGTATCATGGAGTAACTTCAAAAGTATGACTCATAGCAATCATAAGCATACTTTTTGCTTTCAGAAACTTGCTCTTCTGTGCTTCTTGGCCAGTGATGCATGAAGAGCAGTTTTATGTCTGCTCTGCACTTGTATTGCATGCGGGGACAGCTAAAAAGTTGGCCGCTCCAGATTGTGCAGCATGTCTGGAGCCTTTCCAAGCATAGGCTATTTTGCACAAGCCAAAACAACCGAGGAAATGGAGCCAGGGGAAGAGCAGAGCTCACTCATGGTCTGAGCTTGCAATAGGAAAGAGAGCATAAGAGAGCCAGGGCATGAATGGTGCCTTGGAGGTGCAAGAGCAATAAACAAGAATGTATCCTAAATAGCTCAGAGGACCCCTAACAAAGGGCTATGCTCAGCACTACAGAGAACAATATTTGGCCCTTGGGAGCCACCGTTGACGCCCACCCTGGAAGTCTAGAAAATTTCTTCCCCTGTGGATGTGGAGCAGCAGGCACCTAGCCAAGTGGACTAGAGCAGCCCTGACAAGGGGTCATGCTCAATACTGCGAAGGAAGGCAAAAACACCTTGGGGGACCAGGGCCAATGTGTCATGGACAAAAATTCCTTCCTGACACCAGCAGAGCTGCTGATCAGGTGTTCCCTGGGCATGTGAGCAAGACTTGCCTTCTCTTCCGCAGGCTGGTTGCACCTCCCAGGAGATACCCAAGCCCTATTCTCCTTCAACCTGGAACCAAATCAGGGGCTTCCAAGAGTGGCTATATGCCCCTGGCCTGATAGACCTTGGGGGAAAGAATCCTTCCTGTCCCTAGTAGGACATTAGTGGGTGCTCCAAAACACTGGGACCCCTTGAAACATCTGTGCATCCAATTTCTTATGGTTGCTGCCCTTGGCTCTGTAGGGGATGAGAGCAGTGAGCTCAGCAGTGCTCTTCAAGAAGGCATTCCCTTTGGTCTTGCCACCATGGTTGGTGATTCTTATCTCCTGAGGAGCTGATACATGTACCTTGAAGACAGAAAAAGGACTTTAATCCTTTGGCTGGGTTTTGAATGTGGGAAGAGGGCCTTGCAGCTGGGAACTTCCAGCAGCCTTGTCCAGGCTCCAGTTTTCCATCCTCCAAATAATTCCACTAGCTCCTTGAGGACTTCCTCTTGGCTGTCTTTAGGCTTCCTGCTGAGCAGACTGACAGCAGGACACCAGAGGATGATCCCTTTATCCTGGTCAGGATTTTTCTTATTTTTTCTTTCCTTTTCTTTTTCTTTTCTTTTTACTTTTTTCTTTTTCTTTTCACTTTTTTCATTTTTTTTTTCCTGTTTGTTTTTTTTTTTTTCCTTTTTTTTTTCTTAGTGAGCTCTTTCAGCAACTGAGAAAGATTGAAATCACCTCATAAACCACCATAATCTTTCCTATTTCCTTTGAGAAATGAACAGCAGGTGCCCAGCTGTGGATTCTGCTTATGGCTTCCATGCTTGTGGGTGCACACACTTGTACCTCCTAGTACTAGGAGACATTGTGAAAGCTGTCACATTGAGCTGAATTTTTCCAGTTCACATGAAATTTTGGGACAAATAAAAAAAACCTGTTCCAAGCAGGCTAAGAACAAAACTTCAGAACCTTATATGAAAGACCTGCTACTTTGTCCCCCATCAGCAAGAAGTAAACCATTTGGTTTCAAATGTCTGTTTTTTGGCTTAACATAAGACAACACAGAAGCTACAAATCGCTTTCTGAAAAGGTCAGAGTTTTTAGCTTTATGAGACTGTTTTGTTTATCCTGAATGAAATTGTGTTTTCCTAAGTGCTGTTTTTAACAAAGGAGCTTCTCCATGGAAATGTGATTTTGGAAAATGCTGCATTTATCAACAACTCATATAACTGTTGCTCAGTCTTAAATAGTTGGACTTTTTCTCCAAGTTGTGTTGTGAAAGTCCTTAATCTGGAAGTTTTACTCAAGCTTTGCCAGCCAAAAATTAAATGCAACTTGTAGAAAAAATTAATCCATTATCTTTATTTTGGCTAAAATTTCAACTAACTCTAAAAGGTTATTTTGTTGTTATGCTTTTGGGAATGTTCTCTTCTTATTTGTGTTATGCTGTGGGTTTAGATAATATCAGGATAATGTACCATGTAAATCAAGGAAATAATCTTCTGTCTGGAATATGACAAGTGTTTCTAATTGTAATTAGTAACTCATATATTAAACACTCAAATTAGCTTTGATTGTTTAAGCTAGAAACTGGTTTCTTTGAACAGTCTTTCTGAGGCCGAACCATCAGATGTGCTGTTGGGCTCTGGGTTTTTTGTCAGATTATTATCAGAAAGTTTCTCCCTGTATGCATGGTCAAGTTCTACTGAATTTCTTGTCATCTTGAATTTAGTTTCTTAGCTGACTTCAGAATTTTAGCAAGGTTTTTACATCTAACCAAAATGTTTTCCACTAGTGTTTTAATCCATTATTACAGAATACTTTTAATTGTATACCATCAACTCCATGCATTGCAGTTTCAAATGTGTATGTCTAGCCCAGAATCTTGAAAGTCCTTGGTCTGCAAGTGTCTGAACTTCCCCAGTTATCACTGACCTACATCTTTGCATGCAAGTTTTCTGGTTGAAGAGCAAACAAACCCTCTGCCTCACCTTCTGCTCCTCCCCAGGGCCATATTGTGCAGCCATGGTGCAGGCTGTGTCTACAGGTTGTGTGAGTTACATGGAGCTCAGCAGCACCTCGCTTTTTCTCATGGCTTAGCGTGCAACTTGCTCCTAAGCAGAAGTCTGTTCTTTTATAAAAGACTTAACTGGTGTCTGTGTCATTTCTGTGAAAATACAGTCAGTGACTGGCACTTGCCCTTCTGGAGAGATGCTGTAAAGATTGAATTATGGAGCAGACTGGCAGCCCCATCTATTTTTCATTTTCTTTGTTTTGCTATGGGTGTTAGCAGAATTTATGGTGGAAATATGTTTTCTTTCTCCATCTGCAAAATCTTTTTTTAATTTTTTTTTTTTTATTTTTATTTTTTTTTCCAAAATAGATTTATAGGCTGGTAGGGTGGTTTTTTTTAATTTTTTTTTTTTAATTTTTATTTTTTTTTCCAAAATAGATTTATAGGCTGTAGGGATGTTACCAGTTGTATTCCACATAATGAAAACTCCTTTATCCCCAAACTGTTCCATGGTAAATGCCAGTGATGCTGCTGGGTCAGAATCTCCTGGCTGAGGACAGGCTTGTTGAATTGCACCAGAACTAAATATAAAAATGGACATGTGTCTCTATATGCTATGATAGACTCTGCTAATGAAGGGCTTGGGTGAGGTGCCTTCTTGTGGCTTGAGGCAAATGCCGTATGAGAAGAGAAAACAGGAGAAAATGAGGAAAAGCTTGCTACAACTCATGTTTTGCTGTGAGCATGTTTGCAGTATTAAAGCAAATTTGTTTTTATAGCCTTGTTAGTTTTAACTTTATCGCTTCCAATTCAGTTCATAAAGTTAGAATGTCTTATGTAAATGCAAAACTAAAAATGCCAGCAGTGAAGAATTGGCAAAATAGAGTGTTATCCGTTTAATTTATTGAAATAATGTAAACAAAGATGAATGAATAGACAGACTGTTCTCACAGGGACAAGGAGAAAGCAGTGTCAAAAAATGTACACTGCAGAATACTGGGTGAAGCCAATTACTGCTTTTAGCCCGTGTTTAATTAATTCTATGTCCTGCCCCTGTCCTCTCAACTAATTTACATGGGACAATGCAGTCTTAAAGTACCTACAGGATGTGGCTTTCCTCAGATAATTTCTCCATATTATCAGCTAAAATGCTTGCATTAAGCTCTATGAAACTCAGAACTAATGTTTTTTTTAAAAAAATTATAGAACAGATTTACTAGAGGCTGTAACTAGAGTAGAGGGAGTCTGATGTTTCCATAGAGGTTTTGGCCAAGTTTGCATGTTTCATGTACACTTGTTTGATCTTTAGAAACTGTGTCCACAAAAACTATGGTGTGGAGGAGTGGGGGGAATTTTTTCAGTATATATTATTTAGTACCTGGTACATTCTGAGCTTGCTTTGAACATGTTCCTTGCATTACACAAAGCTGAAGCAGCACTGCAATTATTTTTCTGTATCTCCTATGCTGTTTTTTGTAACACAATGGTTGTTCATGATGGAAAATTCATACTGAGGACTGAGAAGGTGTGGGGTCAATGCAGGTGTTTAAAAAGTGTGAGACTATGTGGTTGTAAGTAAATGAAGCTGAGGTTTTTAGGTCCCTCACTAGCCCCAGATAAACCAGTTGTGGGGTGGAAGTAGTTTAGCTGCACAAATAGGATGTTATGCTGTAAAATCTGCCTCTTTCTTCTGTGAGGGTTCTGCCAAGTTATCCTGCTCTCTCCAGCTTTGTGTAGGGGGCATGGGGTATGATTAGCAGGAAGATTTAAATGCCAAGCTTTTCATTAAATGCCTTTCACACATTCTTTAATCCATCTCAAATACTTTGACTGTAATTTTCATGGCTACCTAGATAAGGTAGCGTGATGATAGCATGGTAGGAAGGGATAGCTAGTCTTTTCCCAGGAAAATAATTAGAAGTTGAGAGAGATGAATTTTGTCCCATGAGTTAGGGAAAAAATATAGCCAGTCTGCAGCTGTGATTTCAGCTTACAGACTATATCCACTGTACTGACATGAAGACCACGACCTTACCCTGCCTTAGTTCACTTTACTTGTGACATTGGTATAGGGTGCAACCATATAGCCTTTAGAGCTGATTTGAAAATGAACTTGGAAATAGTCTGCAAAGGGCTAGATACACACCTCATGTTGTGTGGGTTTAAAGTGTTTTGCTGGAATGACTTGAGAGCTTAGCGGTTTTAAATGCTGGGGGCATTTATGGCTAAGTGCAGGACATCTCCAATATTCATGAGAGGACAGCAGCCCCATCATGGAACAATGCAGCAATAAAGTCGTTTTTATTACTGCTTTATAGCTCCCTTGAGATGAAGACCTGGTTACAGGATTTGTGACTGTGTCCTCAAGTGTGTACACAGGGACACTTTGTTTCTGCTGTTCAATTTTAAGTACCTCTGTGAATCTTTGGCTTAGAGTATGTAAAGATTTTTCACAGATGTGGGTAAATAAAAACCAAAACACCTCTGTGTTCAGTAAAACGGGTAGCAAGTCCTACTCTTTTAACACAGATGTGTTAGAGCTTTCATGATTGCTTTAACTTTGGTAGAAAGTCTGAGAACAAAGTGTCCACCAACTTCAGCATAAACTGAAGTGTCAGTGGAATCCTTCCAGGGATGCACAGTACACATCTTGGTTGATGTAGAAATTGCCTACTAGCAATTTTTTTTTGAGATAGAAGCAGAAAAATGGACAAGAAGTACATGCAACTAAATGCTCATACATGCATCGTGTTACCTCCTGCTTCTCAAAAAAATTCCAAAGAAAAATACTGAAGCCACTGGACTTGATATGCTTATGCAGTTTTAGTTTTTTAATATGCACTGATGTAGTGGTGGGATTCTTGCAAGATAGCATGTTCTGTATTATTCCCAGCAGTTGCTTAGCATGGAAATTAAGAGCATCTACTTAGTCAGCAAACCTGCCACAGTGGTGTAAAATGGAAATCTCGATCCTTGAGTTTCTTCTTCAGCAGCCTGAACAAGTGCTGCTTGTACTGTCACTGCAGTGTGGATGAACATGTAAAGGAGGTTGACTTCTGTGTAGCATGTTGCCAAGATCATATAGAAAGGATAATTTGGTAAGTAGCAGATGACTGATGATTTAGCAATAAAAAACAATAAATAAATAAAAAGAAGATGCTTTATAGTTTATTGCAATTTTCTCAACAAGAAAAGATATTGAATTTCTTTCAAAAAGGATCTCAAGAGCATTTCTTAATGCACAACCAAGGCCAAGCACTTGAAAGCCCCATATATTGTATAATATGGCTAACAAAGGAAAAACTGTACAACAAAGCAGAGGAGGGGCTCGTATTGACTGAATGTGGACAGGCTGTGATTGATAGCGTTGCCTTTTTTCCCTTTTGTGCACTGTGCACAATAATTACTGTAGGCAGAACTTCATGTTTTAATATATTGTACAATAGCCTCTCTTTTGATTGAAATTCATGTTCATTTGAGTCATATCTGGCTTGGAGATGCGGTCCTTTTTTTTCCGGTAACATTTTTAATAATTAAACAAGCTATTTAAAGCTTGGCATTTTCATTACGTTTGCACCAGTGCAATCCATTATTCTGATGATCCAGTGATTCTTTATTAAAACAAAAAATAATACATTCAAATATTAAATGTCAGGCATAATTCATAAATGCAATGAAAGTCATATCTGGCTTGGAGATGCGGTCCCCTCATACATCTCAGTGGCCAGAGACTGCAGCATCCTTTTGTGCTGGGCCTCCTGTGTGACAAAGGATGCACTCCTAAGTCTGGTGTCTGTTAACCCTGGAATCTTTTCCTTCTGGACAAGATTCTCTGTCTATTTTGAAAGTATTATTTCTGTGGATGGAAACTAATAAGCAGTGCTGCATCATAGTATTGTTGACATTGAAATATATCAATTGTGAAAATCTGGGCCTATTATCCTGCAGGGGCAAAGATGGAAACTGTAAAATCTTTTTAATGACGTTGTGATTTAAATGAGACCATGATATATCTTCTGTAAAATGCCATTATTCCAAGGGTTTTATGATATAGAAATATCACAGTTTAAGTTCAGAGTTTGGGCTTAGTTTACCTTTGCCCACTTTGTACCCTTGCCCCTGGAAAACACCTAAAAATGTTTTCTGTAACAAAGATAAGGAATCAGAGAATTCCTTATGGAGCAAGTAATATTGGTAAAATTGACTATTCTGGCTGCTTTTCTTCCAAGCAGTATGTGCTTTTTGTAGAAATTCTCTGTTTGCCTGGACTTCTGCTGTAGTTCAGGAAATGTTACACTGTCCTGTGCATCTGTCCCTACTTGGCACAGTCTCTCTGACATCTCCTGACAGCTAGTGAATTAGCAATACAAAAGGGCCATGGGCCTCTTTGTTGTCCTGACGTGTTTGTGTGGCTGTAAAGGCTTTTGTCCAGCTGATTCACTTCAGCAACACAATCCCAGTCTGGTTTGTTTGCCATCTTTATCCCCTTTCATTTAATGGCATGGCATACTCATCACAGCTGATCAGGGTGACAGTGCTACTGCAGCCAAATCTCCTTCTGTGCCCTCTGATTCCTTACCTGGAGATGGGATCTGGTTGAGGAAAATAAAGCATTTGCCCCTTATTTACTTTTCACAAACACTGCTTTTATGTGAGTTGCACCAATCGAAAAGAAAATGCTAAACCTTACTTTGCTGTGAAGAAAGCTGTGTATGATGGAAGCTCACCTGGGACAGGGTCAAGGCATGAGCTCATAGGAGGGTAATACATGCATTACTAGCAGTGGAGGTGTCATTGCTTTTTCCCTCTGCTGTTTCTTTGCCTAGAGGAAGGAACGGTTGGAATGAATGTGGTTTCAACCTATATGGAGTCCCAAAAGACTTGAATCGGAGCAGCAGAATCATCTGGTATTATTTATGAATGGCAGCAGCTCTCTGGCCATTTCCTCACCTGCCCTAAAATATTTAATCTCTTCTGCTCTACAGAAATGACATGAAATGGCAGCTGTCTAAAATCTCAGAGTGTAACTTAAAATAGAGAATAGATACTAATAGGCCAGATGTACGTGTAGGTTATTTAAATTATTTTTGAGAACTTAGAGCTTTTGTTCAGCAGCAATTTGGGGATCTCCTTTCCAGACTGTTGTTTTGCAGGCAGCCAGGAGAGAAATCTGGGAAGAATTGTGTCTAAATGCCCTATCTGAGACATAGTGCTTCCTGGGGATCTCCAGCTCTGGTCTGGTTTTGCACTCAACTGTTTGCCCAGAGCACTGCCTACAGTGGCAGCCTTCCCTTTAGTATCTGGCATACTGGCTTGGACATTGTGTGGATGTCAGTGCCTGCAGATTGGACTGTGTGTTTCTTCTGAGTCACAGGAAAGCTGAACCTCTGGAGTATTTTCAGAGGGGGCTTAAAAAGGGGAAAAGGTTCTCTTTTTTGCACGTGGTCCTTTTTGTTGCTTTTTATTATCATTCTGTTATTTCATTTAAAAAGACCCCCCAATGTTTTGTTATGTTTTTGTTTAATAAGGATAAAGCCATTAAGACAGTTTCTGGGATATTATTTCAGTATCAATGTTGTTGAAGCGCATTTTTCAATTTAGTCTGACTTTGAAGCCCTGGGAGCAACTTTACATTTGAATCCAATCAAGGAACTCTTGATGTAATAAATGAAACACCAGGGAAAAATCAAGGGTAACAATTGTATTTTCCCCTTTTGACTTTGGATTTTTAATGGGAAAAATAATTTCTGAACATTTTGAGAAATATTAAGTCTTTCCAGGCGAGCATGCTTTTGCTATTTGTTTTTTATGTATTCTTGCCACATAACAGTGGGAGATTTTTAACATACAGCTGAGACTGAAATATAAGCTCCCCTAATGAGTAAGATATATTGTCAGTGTCAAGTCAAATACAATAAAAAATGAGTGAATAATATGTGTACAAAAATGTACCATATGCCATTTCACAATGATTTTTATTATCATATTTATTCTTAAACTGATGCCACAAGCAGGCAAGCACTTTGTACCTTGTGAAGTTTTTCTTTGAAACCTGTGTATTTTTATTTAGCTGATGCTAATCTGCTTCTAGTTGAACAAGGTATGCATTTCTGTGCATGTTTGTGATGGTATGTACAGCCATATATGTGTGTTGTGAAACTCATATGACAATATAATATTGCTTGGTGACAGTGAGTGTCTCTCTGTGCTGAGTACAGAGTCAGTATCTTACCAAGTGACTACACCTGGCCCCAAGCTTGCTTAGTCTCTACAGACACTTCATGCCCCTGTAGTAGAACTTGAGAATTAGCAAAGCTCTTATTGTCATCTACGGCAACTGCATCATAAAAAAAAAAAAAAAAAAAAAAAAAAAAAAAAGTTAAAAAAATTTGATTTTGGCCTAGTTTTCTAACTTCATTAACTTTCTGGTTCTCAGAATCTCATTTCAATCATATGCAGCTCTTATCCTGACTTTTTCTTCAGCTAAAATCTACTGATCTTGTCTGGTTGAGCAGGGCTGTGATGTATTATCCATTTTTCCCACTCCTTCTTCCCTCCTTTCTTCTACCCTTCCCACATATGCTGCTTCTAGTCAGGTCTTTGCTTTTCTTGTCCAATTTATTTTCTTTTCAGCATGGATATATGCTTTATTGGCTCTTATAGACTTCCAGAAACTTTACTGAGTGGCCTTAGTTGAAGGCCAAATGCAAGAGGCCTTAAGAAGTTTCACTTTGGGGCAGATATCTTGATTTTTGGCCTAGTTTTCTAACTTCATTAACTTTCTGGTTCTCAGAATCTCATTTCAATCATATGCAGCTCTTATCCTGACTTTTTCTTCAGCTAAAATCTACTGATCTTGTCTGGTTGAGCAGGGCTGTGATGTATTATCCATTTTTCCCACTCCTTCCCTCCTTTCTTCTACCCTTCCCACATATGCTGCTTCTAGTCAGGTCTTTGCTTTTCTTGTCCAATTTATTTTCTTTTCAGCATGGATATATGCTTTATTGGCTCTTATAGACTTCCAGAAACTTTACTGAGTGGCCTTAGTTGAAGGCCAAATGCAAGAGGCCTTAAGAAGTTTCACTTTGGGGCAGATATCTTGATCTTTGGAGAGGAGCTCTGTAAAGACATTGTAAACAGGGTACTCCAAACATTAATACCACTTTAACACCACTTATTCAGTTTATTCAGTTTTATTCAGTACATTAAGATACTATCAACAAAATAATTTCAAACGGTTTTTATTTAAGCTGAATTCAAAATATTGAAGAATCTCACTCTAGTAATTCCTGTATTAACCACTACTGTGTGAGAATCAGACAGGAAAAACTTCCACACAATGAGAACTTAAGATGGAAGAATGTATGAAAATCTGACTAGGGGAAAAAAAACAAAACAGATTTAGCCAGATATTTCTGAAATTATTAAATATTACTCAAATGCAGTGAGACTATTGTTTTGGGGTGTTTTTTTTTTGGGGGGGGGTATATTTTTTTTTTTAACCTAGGTCTATGTTGTGTGCAGATATGAAACTTCAATTCATTTTCTCTTTGAGTAGTGGCTTTTCAAAACCTCTACAAAATCAGTCGAAAGTTGAAACAGTTGTTAGAGCACAATGGGTCTGGTTCTCTGTCCTGGGGTCAAATAATAATATAATATTTCATTCTTGACTTCCTCAAGGTTATGTTATCAGCCATAGGTTGCTTTTTAAATGAAAGGATGCCTTTATTCCAATGAAGCTGGATCCAAAGGAAACTCCATTTTCAACGTCAGTTATTCAAGTGACACTCTTAGGATAGTATTTAGTGTATGTAATGAAACACAAACCTTAGGACATAACAGAAAATTCTGTAATATGGACTTGAACAAAACAGTAATAAGTAATATGATACGCATCCTCCTTCTACATATAAATAAATAATGGGTCCTGCTACCAGGCTGTGAGGCTTCATTGTGCTGCAGTTATGGACTTTTCCTGGCCAGGGGGAGAAATAAAAAGGATTCAGCTATTAAAAAAAAAAAAAAAAAAAAAAAAGATGGGAAAATGTGTGAATTATGTCTGGAGGTTTCTAAGAATTTTGCACTGCCCTGGGTTAGTGTAGCTGTTTTTTCGCTTCTTGTAGAAATGATGATTTGTGCAGGGGCTGCAAGTTAAGAAAACAAGTAATTTTAAGTGTATTAATGGAATATTTGTAACAGCTGTGAAATATGGGAGGAAGGGTGCAAGAATGAAACAACCAACAAAATTATTCAATAAAAGTGTAAAAATATGTAATGATCAGCTATTTTTCCAGGGTTCTCAAGGATTCTGTTTGAGTTACTTACTATGAGAGACCAACTGTTATGACCTTAGTGTCTGATTCTCTAAGTGTTATATTGCTGGCATAATCCCTCTGACTGCACTGGCATCACTTCATGGAAATCTTTCCAACACCTGGTGCTTAGTATCTCAATTGTGAAATGTTAAAGTAATACTAAAAAAAATACTGTAAATTATATTTAGTATGTGCATGTGTATTGATATGAAATAAGAGACAGAACAAGCAAGAACTACTTTGAATTCAAGGTGAACAAGTATTTGCTCTGCTAGGTCCTTCCATTGCTCTTTCCATTAATCACAAATATTGTGCCATGTATCTGCAGTTCTATAACCATATTTCTATATGGTGCAAAACCTGGGACACAATACCCTGTCTACTCATTTCCTCATTATTCCAGGTCACAACAAATGAGATTGAGTCAAAGCTCCTAGAAAATGTAAAGCATCAATTTTTCTGTTCATTCTTACCATGTGGATTTCAAACTTTTCAGTTCACGATTTTACATGGTTCTTTGCAACCTTGGGGACTAGAAACTTAAACCCACTTACATGGTGTTTTTGTCAAATGCTGTGAGACTTGCTGGAGTTAAAGAATCAACCAGCCAAAATAAAAAAACAACCACCATAGATGCACAAGTTCATAGTGTTCAAAAAAGAACCAGTTCAAACATGAAATACCCTTTCTGTAGCAATGTTAACACCTGAACTATTTGTTTCCAACTTGGGAACATCTTGGGCTTTTGGGCTGTCAACTGCTGCACTACAATTTTGTTCTTACATTAACACAGCATGCTCGATCTTTTCTTAATGAAATTTTGGAAAATGAGAATGGTTTCTGCAGAAATTATTGAGCTTTTTATTTCTGGAAAATGATATTTCTCAAGAGGAGAAAAGGTTAGCAAGAGTATGTAGAAAAAAAAAAAAAGAATAAAAATCAGCTCTAGTGCTAGGATTTTGAGGGGGCTTGGTCAGCCAGCTGGTTAATATTTCTTCAGAAGTTAAAGCTTTGTAAATTTATTTAAGCAAATAAAAGTGACTTTCACTAGCCTTCAAAAGTCTAATCATCTAACCAGGAGAGTCTGAAAATGCATAATAGAAGAATAACAAAGCATTAGTGGGATTTTTAATGATAAAGGCTGTATTAGAATGCAACCTGCTGTTGCAATACATTAGCTATTATATCAGCAACAATGGAAAATTCACTATATGCTTCTTGTGATACAGAGGATAAACTGTCCTTTATATCACATATGAGGTTTGTACATACTTCTGACCTTAGAAGTCTTTCTAATCCATTCTCATTCATCAGGGTATGCACAAATTGCTGTATGACTTGCTAGAGAGATTTGTCCCTCCCTCAAGCACAAAGGTACTGCTGGAGACAGGTTACTGAACTAGATGTACAAGTGGACTTGATCTGTTTTGGTACATCCTAGATCACCAGCATGAAGACATCGAGAGAGTCTTTGCTGGGTTCCAACATCATGTTAGGCAACAATGATGACTGGTGCCTAATTTGACAATTCTGCAACTGTTGCTGTCAGAGCAGGCTGTGCTTGGAAAATTTGTGGAAGCTTGGGGAGCCATACCAGTAAAAAAGCAGAAAATGCTAACAGTGAATTATATTCATTGAGGAGTATTTTATTTGTCAGAGGATTAATGGCTGTCTCTAAGGGCAGGATACCTCTTGGCACTTGTGGGAGTGGTGGAAGTCCAGGAACTATAATAATTTGGCTGTGGGAATCTGACACTGCGAAGTTCTGCATGTTCTTCTAGGTAAAAGTTACCTGTGTCATAGTAATGGGGTGCGATGTTAGGAGGAATTTAGGATCTTACAAGAGTCTGCTTTTAATATGATGTCCATTGCATTGTACTTGGAGCTTTGACTTTGAATGGCCTCAGTTGCTCTTGCATTAAATGTTTCATTTGGGAGGAAAAAAAGACCTCATCCCTAAAATAAAATAACCTCCTAATCCTACAGTTTCCTATTGTGTGTTAAATCTGAATCCAAGTAAAAAGAAGCTCTTTCCCCAAGAATAATTCCTAGATCTGTTCGTTCACAGTTTTTGCAGATGTTTATTTGAGTGCAAGCAACACAGTGTAATGAAACAAATGAGTTGGAAGTGTCAGAATGCCCAATTATACAATTCACTGCCTGTCTATGAGGCTGAACAATGGAAACTACTAGGCATGCTTTACTCATTTAACTTCATTTAAACTATTCTTGGCATTCAAGTTGCATTAATGCGATAACTTCTGTGTGGCAATTAACAAACTGTAGAAATCGAAGACATTCATACAGCATGCTGGGGGGAGGTTTGAGGGGTAGGCAGTTAGGTCTTTGGCCAATTTCCTGATGAACCTGAAAGAAGGGTGGAAAAGATTCAATTCTGGTTTTCTTTTCTCAAATCTGAAAAGGGAAAAAAGAATCCCCATAAAATCTGAATAGGTGTTGCTGTTGCTCCTTCTAAAAGGACCTAATTATTTTTTTCTTTTTGCTAGTTTATTCTTTTAGCCACCATCCTAATTTCCTCCCCTTGCTTGCTCTCAAGTCCTGTGTCATAAAAAAGGTGGATAAGGGGAGGAGGATGGTGTTGTCAGGAAAGAGGCTGGAAGTGAACAAGGGGCAGGTGAGAATTAGCTAGAAAAATGAGGAAGAACTCAGAGTTAGGAAAAGGACAGCTTGAGAAGTAACTGCAGCCAGACCATCAGGGGAAATGGAGAACCTGAAGATGAAAGAGCCAGTCCTGAGCTGCACACTAAGGAATTTTTGAAAGAATAAACTTGATTTTATGCTCTTAAGGCAGCCAGACAGGACCTATATTTGCAGACATTGTTCTCATTGACTTATATTTAAGTTTTCTTTGAACAGAGACCATAGATTTGAACCCATCTTGTTCAAATAAATGTATCTTTTATAAATGCAAAATGTCACTTGACTGTAAATTATTTCAGTCTGTGCTTTCTCTGCTGTCTGAGTGGTAGAATATAAAGTGGACTGAGACTCACATTATGCAGAATCCTGTGTGATTGTTAATAATAGCTGCCCGGCCACTCTCCTACAATTTTATGGCTTAAAAATAACGCTCAGCTGTTCCTGAACAAGAGGCTATTGGAAAGGGGTGAGGGCAGAATTTTTCATAACCTCTGAGTGGAAACAGTAGCCGCTGATCTGTTGGCACAGGAATTACCCAAGCCTATTATTATTCTATAAAAAGTAAAGTGTTATTACTGTATGTGCAGACCTCCATTTGGTGGTGCAGAATCGGAAGGGCTATTTCCTGCCAGCTTGTACTTGTTGTATCTGCATGTACTGGGTTTGTCTGGCAAGTTTTTGGCATCAGGGGGGCTGCAGGGGTGGCTTCTGTGAGAAAATGCAAGATGCTTCCCCTGTGTCTAAGAGAGCCAATGCTAGCCACCTCCAAGACAGACTCACCGCTGGCTGAGGCTGATCTTACCGGTGACGGTGGTAGCACCTCTGGAAAAACATACTTAAGAAAGGGAAAAAAAGCCCTGCACAACAGCAACTACAGCGGGAGGGGAATGAGAATATGTGAGAGAAACAACTCTGCAGAAACCAAGGTCAGTGCAGAAGGAGGGGGAGGAGGTGCTTCAGGCACCAGAGCAGAGATTATTCTGCAGTCAGTGGTGAAGACTGTGATGAGACAGGCTGTGTCCCTGCAGCCCATGAAGGTTAACAGTAGAGCAGATATCCACCTGCAGCCCATGGAGGACCCCATGCTGGAGCAGGGACAGTGTGTGAGGAGTCCTCTCCCTGAGGAGGAAGGAGCGGTAGAGAGAAGGTGGGAAGAACTGACCACAAATCCCCTTCCCCATCCTCCTGCACTGCTTGGAGGGAAGGATGTAGAGAAATCGTGAATGAAGTTAAGCCCAGGAAGAAGGGAGGGGTGGGGGGGAAGATGTTTTAAGATTTATTTTTTGTTTCTCAGTTTTCTACTCTGATTTGATTGGCAATAAATTATTTTCCCGCATGGCCTGTTTTTCCCATGATAGTAATTCATGAATGATCTCTCCCTGTCCTTGTCTTGACGCAAGAGGTCAAGTGACCTTGAGGAGGTGAGTGATAGCGCAGCTTTGGTAGGCACCTGGCATCCAGCTGGGGTCAACCCACCACACTTGTTGTGTATGTCATACAAAAGAGCTTCTTAGGAATGGAGGATAGCAAAACTACTCATGAAAAGATGACCACCTACTGTGCATAACTACAAGGGCTCTTCCAGGGGGCGTGACCTCCAAAATTTTGATCAGCAATAAAACAATACAGCTTTTTTTTTTCTTTTTTTTTCCTCTGTAACAAAGAGCAAAACATTACCACACTTGCTGGAAGCATGCTTTTACTGGCCAAGCCCAAAATCCCCCCTCCTGCTTAGGAACATATATTCACGTAGGAAGCAAGAGCAAATGAAGGTGTATGAAGCTGAGCTCTCTCTAGACAGAGCATTTGACTTTCCTAACCTCAGGAGATGTTAAATGTCTTTTTCATAGGAAAGCTTCATAAGTGTGTGGTTTTGGTTAATTCAATGCTGAAAACCCAAACCCTTGTCTGTGCTAAAGCACAGCAGTTGCCTTCATACAGCCTAATAGTATGACTCGGCAATTTCTGTCAGATCTCTGAATGGTTTTTTGTTTGTTTGTTTTGTGGTGGGTTTTTTTGGTCAAACTGACTTCCAGAGAACAGTTTTCGGGAGAAATTATTAGTAAGAAGTAAAGCTTACATAATTGGATCTTAAGTCACCTGAAAAATGTGGATGGTTTTGCCTTTGTTAACTGTGCTCCAACTTTCTAGAGGTATTTCTGGAAGCTGTGAAGTGTAATACACGCGTGGCAATTCAAAGGTAAAAGCACGCAGTGCCTGCAGTTGGCTTTTGAATAGTATTGCAGGAATATCAGTTTGTGCAAGGGTGTCACAGCCTTCCTGCAGAATTTTTATGTCACACTTGATCAAGGATGCATAAGAATAATTGCCTAATTCTGCAACTTGTCCTTACGCTGGCATGGAGTGGGTTCGCTCCAATGAGTTCTCAAATCAAATATATTTTAAGTGTGAGGAAATGGCTCTTTATGTTCACATACTGTATGAAGTGCTTAATCATTCATAGCTGAAAATTAGCTGAGTGTGATTATTCACTAAGGTACATTAACAGCAGCTGGTGCTTTGCTGCACTCCCGCAAGAGAACAAATACTGGTCCAAAATGTATGCAGAGCTTTTATAGTCTTCTAAGTAAATACCTAGTGAAAAATGGACTAAGTCTCTTCCTGCTTGCACGTTGGCAGAGAAAGTCTTGTTTTCAAAGCTATTGTGCTAAACTGAAGGATGAAAACGTTTCTTGGGCAGGGTGGCACAGAGGCCAGCTCCCACCCCTCCTATGGTCTCCCTGGTTCTGGTCTGGGATGGTGGCAGGCAAGCACTGTGTACTTTCACTTTAAGGAGGAAGAGAGACTGAGTTTATGACTTTGTCTCCTCTTGATTCCAGAATAAAAGCCAATTACTGTTGCAAACCGTGAGTTCTGCTATACTCACCTCTGCTACCTTGGTCCGTGTACCAGAGGTGATACTGTGAAGACACCAAGCAGTGGTCTAGTCATTGCTCATACATTTTCAAAGAAAGCGCTGATCTGCCAGAAACGTAAGCACGTTAATATTCTAGTCTCACTTATGTCTCATAGTTACCATGAAAGTTGAAAGAAAAGAAGGCTGTAAAGGAGAGGTCATTCAGTTCATCCACCTGCCCCAAGACAGTACAGATACAACTGATATATCTAAGACAAATGTCTATATAGCTGTCCTTAAAAGCTTATATAATGACGATCACAGGATCTCTGCAGGCCAACTCTTCCAGGGCTTAACTATTCCTACCATTAGAAAGCACTTTCTGAAGTCAAACCTCAATCTCCCTTCTGTTGTTTTAGGCTATTTCTACATGTCCTACCATGAACAAAAATGGAAAAGGGCTTATTCCTTTCTCTTTCTACCAGCCTTTTTCTATACTTGAAGATTGTTATCATGTCTCCCTTCAGACATCTTTATTTTTAGACTAAACAACTCTGCTTCTCCTCAACTTTCCTCCTAGGATAGGTTTTGAGACCTCTGGTGATAATTCTTTTCATCTGAAATACTGTGCCCAAACCCAGCTGCATTACTCTAGCTGCTGGAGCCTTACCACTTCTTAGCAAAGCAGAAAGTTTATTTCAGCTGTCTTATAAGCAGCACTCCAGTTTATATATCCTCCTTCAATATTTGCTTTCTCTCAAAAACAAAATATTATTGACTTGCATTCAGTTTGTGATCCATTTTGATTTTCAAATCCGTGTCTGAAGACCTGCTGCCTCTCCAGTTGTTTCCTGTCTTTTGTCAGCTGCACAGATGTGTATGGATATGCGGTTGGCACATTTCATAGCCTGCTACTTCATACCTGTTGAAGTGCATCCTCGTTTTCTCAGACACGGTTTTCTCTTTCTCAAGCTTGCTTTGATCCCTAAATCTCTCCTCTAAAGGACATGTTGTACTTTCCTAGCTTGATACTCTGTTCAGACCTGGTGTTTTATCTTTCACCATACCAAATTATGAATGAAAATATTTAAAACTCCCAGAATGAACACAGGTTCCTACATTTAGTTCAGCTGTCCTATTTGGCAGTGAAGCACTGCTTATATGAATTTTCAAACAGTTGTGAACTAAACTGAACCGTTTCAGCTAAACCTTAAAGGATTGTCTTTTTTATGTTAAATTTGTGAATGAGTATCAAAACCCTTACTAAATTCAAGATTTAGTACAGCCACTGCTTTTTCATTCTAAGACTCATCATATCATAGAATAAAATTGGTTTGTTTGATGTTATATGTGTGAGTAGTTTGTGTTTGTTTATAACTTCCTTTGTTTGCTTAATTACTAGTTGCAAATAATTTCATTTTGTTCAATATCTTTTGGGGATTTGAAGTTACATTGATTAGTGTGTAAGCAAAGCAACTTTTATCAAGGTTTCCTTCATATGGTTATCCAGTTATATATATAGCCATTTGTCTACCCACCTGCTTGCATTTTGCCATGGATATGCTTGTCAGCAGCAGGATTTGTGCTTAATATGTGCTTGATTTCCAGTCCTAAATGTCAAGGTACTTGTCAGCAAGCTAAAATATCTGGACTGGCTGGCTGGATACCTCCATCTCTGGCTGCCTGTTCGACCTCGTTCATTCAGAACTCAAGGAATTATGCTGGTTTTCAGTGTTTTGGGATAATTGGCTTCTCCCCCCTCAGTTAGCCAGGAGACCTTCTGTTCAGCCCAACTAGAATGAGAAACAGTACATAGTTACAGCAAACTGGTTTTTGCTTGTGAATCTGTGCTACATATTCTGCCTTGGTTTTGCACTTTATAAATGTATGGGAGCAACTGAATAAAGCTTTTAAATCTACTTTTTGGGCTTTTTTTTCCCTAATGTGTCCAGATCTAGCTATGGCAGAGATTTGTTTCTGCAGCTTTGTTTTCATGGCAATATAGTTGTCAGTTTGACTTGTGGAATTTTTTTACCCTCATCATCTGGCGTCCTTACTGGTACTAAGTGATTACATTTTGCCTTTAGTGAAGAGCAGAATCTAGATGCTATTCCTACAAAAACCCAGCCTCTGTCTCTCTGCCTTTTGTACCACTTCAAAATCAAGAGAGCAAAGCAACAAGGCTGTAGCAAACTTGGCTTTCTGGTTCTAATTGCGAGTGGTGCTTGTGTGAGATCAGTGGCTCTGAGCTTTGATAAATTCATTCAGAAGCTTTTCCTTTCTTTGTTGGGTTTGAATAATTTTTTTTCCAGATTAACTGATTCATCTTTCATGTTTTATAGGGGGAGGTGCTAGCAGCGCCACTTTTAAGCGGCTTAAGGCTTTCCATTACAAAAGGTCCTTCCAGCCTTTCCTTTGAGAAGTTCCTGTGTTTCTCTTGTTTGCAGTGGTTCATTGATATGCAGTGTGAAGGATGCTCTCTGGCTAAGGAAATTACCCTTTCTTTTTTTTTTTTTTCCTTCCCCTTTCATAGAATGACATGTAGTTTCTTTTGAGATATTAACTATAAAAAATTGTCATCTCACTTTGTTGCCTTGTGTGCTCCAGGAAGAACTGGCAGCTCACCAAAATCACAATGTGGTTTCAAACCAGGCTAACACTTGTGCCACAAATGCAAAGGTGGAGAAAGGATTATGAGTCTCAGAAAGACAATGGATTACTTAAAGTTAAGTGGTTTAAAACAACTTACTGTTTTGCAGGGAGAAACTATCTCTCCTCTTCAAACAGACTGTTGTTCATCCTCTTCCAATGCACTGCTTGAGGGTTTGAGCTTCTTGAGATATGGGTGAGAGGATCTGGATCCTTCAACCATTCCTCATCTTGGTGAAAATCATACCAAACTGGAATGTCCAAAACTTCATAACACATTCAGCCTGTGTACTCTGAAAGAGAAGGTCTGGTGACATAATAGGTGATGGTCTGTATCATTGCAGGGATGGCTGAATACAAACTGTATTGAGCCACTGTAAAGCCAAGCACTGGATATGTTGGACAGCCCACCTTTACAAGCTGTGTAACAATTTCCTGGATACAGGAGAGTAAGGTGGCTGTGTGGTTAGATGTTTTGAACCTAATCTGTGTACCAAAGCTAATGGATCCTTGCTGCTCTCCCCAACAGGTGTTGGCTCTCTGCAACTGCTTGAAATAACCTTTTAGGTCATCTGGTGCCTCATGCACCCCCAGAAACCAGCCTGCCCCTTTTGTGCATCAGCAGTTTAATTTGGTACTCCTACCTGGGCAAAAGCTGCAGCTTATTTTGAAAGAGACCCTGACTAAACCCTGTTGCTCTGTGGTATTGCAGACAGGATTTTCTGGTGGTTACTCTTGCCTTTTTATACTATCCTGTGTGCAAGGTGACACACAGTTCACTTCCAGCACGTGTTTACATAAGTAAACCTTGTGCAAGTGAGTCTCCAAGTAGTTCAACCAAAGTTCAGCTGTGAATTCAACCAGCTAGTTCAATTCTAAGGAAATGAATCAACCTCTTAATCATCATGGCTTCTGTTGGGCCAGGTGCAGCAAATAAAATGTTTCTGTTTGAAACTTTTTCTTCCATCTGGGATGGTAATGAACAATCCACGGTGACTTCTGCCTCTTTCCACTGTCTCTCCATTCCCCAGGTATGGATTTAATTGTATTGTTGGAAAGAAGGAAAAAAAATCTCCAACATGATGAAATTGCCACACCTAGAGGCAGTGTGATTTGACAAACTGCTGGACCCAAAAAGATAACACCAGTATCCAAGCTTTCTCTTGCTGCATAGGTGGAGAGGACCATCAGGGCTTAAGGAACAGTCACTTGTGGAATTTCAGGGGAGGAAAAAAGACTTAAAAAATGTTAATGACTTTTTTTTTTGCTATGGAAAACATTAGAACATCAGTCATTTGGAAATTTTTACAGTGAGAATATCCTGCAGAAGAAAAATCCAAGTCTTAACCTGATGTACTGTTTAAATATGGATACTCTGGCACAAGCAACTATTTTTCAGTGTTTGCAGTACCCTGCTATGGCTTAAGAAATAAAACAGCAGTTAACATAGATGCACTCTGATAACTTGCTTTTGCATCAGTGCTATTAATATGAGTCTATCTTTCTGGCTAGTTGCAAATGAGAGATCAAGGTAATCCACAAAATGCTGAGGCAGTACCTTGCATTGTAAACTGCTGTACCTGTAATGAAATCAGACTTACTTACACCAATTTATTTTATGAAATCTGTTTTGTCAGGGTCTTGACAATGCCCCTCTGTTACCAGGGGGTACCGTGTGTGTTACAGTGTAACGCAACCGTTGCCATTTTTGTCTCAACTTGTCCAGCCTTCCCACGTCTTCAGATTTCCTGGCACTTTAACTTACATGATAAAAGTAGCTTTCTTTTTTTCTTGAACCAGACACAACTATTTTTCAACGACTATAAACCTGAAGAAACATCCTAAAAGCTAGATATATACATGTCTCTTTCACATTTATTGTGGATGTAAAATACTCTGCAAAGACTTTAAGCTGCTGCCAGGCATGTAGCCACAAGACGGGTGTTTTTCTCACATATGTATCCATTTCTTTTAATAATGAATAATGGACTTTATATTTAAAAGTGACATTTCTATGAATGTGCTAGATTGTGCTATATTTCTTTCACATGAGTATATTCCCATCATGGCAAACTTCTCACAGAGCTTGCCTTGGGGGGTTTTGTTTAAAGTAATGTACTTTAATGAAAAAGAGCTGCTGAAATTTGTCAGCTTCTTCCAGCATGATTGCGCTTTGGTAGTGGTTTAAAAAAATCTTTACCCACTTTATGGTCTTCATGCTTATTCCAAAATCTCTCTTCATTTTTAAACATAAAAAGATACACACGTATTACTGAAAGCACTAAAACTGCCTTGGGTCTTTTACATGAATAGTCTCATTGAAGTAAATGAATAATAGTTAGGCTTTAGCCACGTGCAATTTTTGAGCTCAGGATGTTGGGTAGATTGTAAGTACTACAAACAGTTTGGAGATACACACTTTGCATGGATGAAGTTTTCAAAGCCAGTGATATATTTAAAAGACTTAATACCTAATGAGAAATGGATGACATTGATATGATGTTCCCAGTATGTGGTTTTGGAAATTCTGCCTTGACTCAGTGAAGTACAGCTGTCTTTTAAAAGTAAGGGCAAATGAATGAAGTGCCCTTCTACCTGGAAAAGTAGTGGCAAGTGTGTGAGCTCTTGTAGGTTTTTTATTTCTTGTGATTTCCTTGGGAGAAGTTCAAATCCTCAGGCACTGGGTAGACAGGCATAGCAAACTGTATCGCCACACTGGTCTGCAGCATGCAGGTTCTTGGTCCATTGTTTCCTCTTCTCCAGAGAGCTGTAGAGGAGACTCAAAAAATAAAATTAATTCCTGTACAGCCAGCTCTCCTTTACCAGAGGCAGTAAGGGGCTGGGTAGCTACACTGTTGAAAAGTAAGCAATGTTTACAGAGGGTAGCTCAGGCCTGGCATGGTTACTGCCAAGACAGCCAGTAATCCCAGCTGGCGGCAAGGTGGCCTTTCGGGTGCTGCTGAAGTGTGTTGGAGCTGGTATGGAGGATATGTGCCATCCTGTGGGGCAGCAGCCCAGGCTGCAGAACTGTCCTTATGGGAAGCAGTGACAAAGTGACTGCTCTGCTTGGATGGGAGCTTGGTTCTGCACTGACCCAATGCTGGTGGCAAAGACGACCTGTGGCCCACGGGTCTGGGAGCTGCCAGTATGTAACTTACAGGTGATGAGTACAGGGTGTGACACACATCATCCTGGAAAAAGCTTCCTAGCTGCAAGCAATGCACTGGATTTACAGACAATTGGTTTCTGGGGCTTGAAGGAGCTGGTGGCCACTGCCAAGCCTGGATTTGGGTAATTTTCAAATCCAAGCGTCAGCTCATTTCTTCGAAATATATTAGTAGATTCTGACAGATATAAGATCAGTAAGGTCATCAGAAATGCTAATTTTTGAAAGTGTATGTTGATTTATGAATGCTGATGGGCATCTGAAACTAGAGAGAGACACACACACACCTGGGAAAGAAGTATAAAGTGAAAATAACTCCTCAGAGACATACCAAGCCAAACATTTCAGCCTCCATCAGATTGGCCCCTGTGAGAGGACTGCTGTGTGAGCCTCACCTGGAAGGACCTACAGATCAAATGATCTTCCTGGCAGAGAAACAACAAAAATGAAGATACCAATCCTCAGCACAGCCTGACCATCTGATCACTTGCTTTTCCATACCAAAGATCAGTATCTGTTTTCCCATGGCAGGCCTTGGGTTATTGTGCAACAACTGTCTCAGTTATTTGGCAATAGCATAGTGTGTCCCTAATAGTTGGCTGCAAAACTGACATTTGGCCTCCCTTTCTTACTCCATACTGTTCTAGACAAGCAAACATTTCCTCTGGAGCCTGGACTCGTTTCTCTGTAGAAATGCCCAAGAATTCAGCAAGCAGCTGCATGCATTCTCAACCAAATGGTTCAGCAAGGAAACACATCTTAGAGGTTATTAGGTAAAGATGAAACCTGTAGGAACTTTGTAAGCTATGCAAATTTCTCTTCAGTAAGAGGAAAATTCTTTCAATGTAATAATGGGATTTCTCCAAATCAGTACTTCTCTCTTCCCTAATAAATCTTTCAGAATGTAGAAAATAAATTAAAATCTCAAAATTTCAGCTGCCATTAGAACATGCCCTGAAAAGTTAAATGAAGTCAGAAAGGGACATTTTTCATTTTTTATTTGTATCAGATACTACAGTGATGTATAGCAGTAAATTAAGTGGTGCATGGTCTTCAGTCGCTTCTCTTTTTGAGTTGCTTTATGTTGTTTGAACTTGCTACTAGCTCTTCAGGCAGATTCTCAGCTTGTTGGGAAAATACTTTGTCACAGAGTGATTTTATTTTTTTTCCTCTTGCAGTGGGATGTCCATGCCAGCTTATTCCCCCACCAATTTTGGAATGTTTTAAGAGAGCCAAAATTGCTGCTGTTCCTCCATGTGAGGACCAGTCAGGCAAATGCTTCCCACACAAAACCATTTCTAAGCTAGCTGGCCTATTAACTCACATGCTAATGTCTAATGGACCTCTAAGGAAATGTTTGTATTTCAAGTAATATACAAACTGAGTTACTTTATAGTTGAAGTGTGACTATTACTTGTTTTACATAGTTCAAGTTAATTATTACAAAGTTGGAATTTGAATGGGTAGAATTTAGTACCTAATACTCTGCAGAGGTTGCTTTCATTTTACATTTAATCAATTTATTTTTGTTTTAATGGATTTTCTTTGAAATGTAATGTTTGTATCAATGTATAGACTTTACGATTGCTGTGTTGCATTACCCAGGGCAATATGAGTTTAAATCACTTTATGATAAAACTTTGCATAATCTGCTCATACAAACTAATTAAATGTCAGGTCATTGTAATACAGAGCTCATATTATCACCATGGGTCACTAGACACAGCAATTAGTAATTCATGTGTAATCCAGTTAAATTCAAATTAAGAAAAAGAATGTCGAGTCAGAGTTTTATTCCTAATTCCTAGTTTTTATAATTTTGTACGGGTTTATGGGGGCACCATTTAAAAACACAGCTTCATAATTAATTTAATTGGATTTATACTGCTTAAGCATGGCTCTTAGTCTTTTCTAACCAATGGTCATATAAGTGACTCTTAGAAATTAATTAACTTTAGAATATATAGATGTTTTGAATGTGCTAATCCTTAACTAATTACATTGTTATTTTACTGATGATTATTTAATGGTATGAAGAACCTCTGTATTTGGCTTTCACACAGAATCCCCTTGGTTGGAAAAGACCCTCAAGATCATTGAGTTCAACTGTTAACCTAACACTGACAAGTCCTTAGTTGATCCATATCCCTAAGTACTGTGTCATTATGACTCTTAAATACCTCCAGGGATGGTGACTCCACAACTGCTCTGGGCAGCCTGTTCCAGTGCCTGACAACCCTTTCTGTGAAGAAATTCTTCCTAACATCCAATCTAAACCTTCCCTGGCACAACTTGAGGCCATTACCTGTTGTCCTGTCACTTCATTGAGCAGACTGATCCCCACCTGTTCATAATCTCATTTAGGGTAGTTGTAAAAAGCAATAAGGTCTCCCCTCAGCTTGCTTTTCCCTAGGCTAAACAATCCCAGGTCCCTCAGCCCCTCCTCACAAGACACAAGCTCCAATCCCTTCATCAGCTTAATTGCACTTCATTGGACACACTGTAGTAGCTCAATGTCCACACAGTACTCGAGATGCAGCCTCACCAGTGCTGAGTACAGAGGTATGATCATATCCCTGGTCCTGCAGGCCACACTATTCCTTATACAGGCCAGGATGCCATTGGCCCTCTTGGCCACCTGGGCACACTGCTGGCTCATGTTCAGCCAGGTGTCAATAAACACCCCCAGGTCCCTCTCTGCTGGGCAGCTCTCCAGACACTCCTCTCCAAGCCTCTAGTGCTGCCGGGGGTTGCTGTGGCCCAAGTGCAGGACCCAACATTTGGCCTCATTGAAACTCGTGCCATTGGCCATGGTCCATCGATCAAGCCTGTCCAGATCCCTCTGCAGAGCCTCCCTACCCTCATCACTTTCACCCAGCTTAGTGTCATCTGCAAATTTACTAAGGGCAGACTCTATCCCCTTGTCTTAGATAAAGATATTAAACAGGAGTGGCCCCAGTATTGAGCCCTGGGGAACACCACTTGTGACCAGCCATCAACTAGATTTAACTCCATTAATCACAACTCTTTGAGCCCAGCCATCAAACCAGTTTTTAACCCAGCAAAGCCATGATCAGCCAATTTCTCTAGGAGAACACTTTGTGAAATGGTGTCAAATGCCTTACTGAAGTCAAGATAGACAACATCCATAGCCTTTCCCTCATCCAACAAGCAGGTCACCCTGTCATAAAAGGAGATCAGATTTGTCAAACAGGACCTGCCTTTCATAAACCCATGCTGACTGGGCCTGATCACCTGGTTACCCTTTATGTTCTGTACAATAATACTCAGAATGATCTGCTCCATCAGCTTCCCCAGCACAGAAGTTGAACTGACAGGCCTGTAATTTCCTCACTCTTCCTTCCATCCCTTCTTATATAAGGGTGTCACATTGGCTGATTTTCAATCTGTTAGTACCTCCTCAGTCAGTCAGGACTGCTGATAAATGATGGAAAGTGGTTTGGTAAGCACCTCTGCCAGCACTCTCAGCACCCTTGGCCCCATAGACTTGTGTATATCTATGTGGTGCAGCAGATCACTGACCATCTCCTCCTGGATTGTGGGGGTGGTTCTGCTCTCAGTCCCTGTCTCCTAGCTTGAGGGGCTGAACTCCCTCAGCACAACTGATCATGTTACTGAAGACTGAGACAAAGAACATGTTAAGCACCTCAGCCTTTTCCTCATCCTTCATTACTCTTTCTGATATTTCTTGTGCTAGTAAAGTATTTGTAGAAACACTTCTTGTTATCTTTTACCTCAGAAGCCAGATTTCTAACTGGACTTTGGATCTTCTAATTTTCTCCTTCAGAACTAATTCCCAAGGAATTCTATAAAGTAGCCTCTGTGTTGTACTTCCAGCAGACATGTGGGAAATTGAAGTCCCTCACAAGAACAAGGGCAAGTGACCATGAGATTTCTCCCAAGTGCTTATAGAACTTCTCTTCTGCGTCTCTGGGACAAACAGAAATAAAAGGAGTAGTTGATTGTTAGGTGAATTATGCAATTCCTACCGTAGTAATCCATAAAAAAAGAAAGAATACAATAGTAGCAAGACATAGAGGTTGCCACACCCTACCTTGTGCTAGGTAAAGGCAAGCAAGAAAACAGAAGAATGTTTTCTTCCTTAACTAATTCTGCCCTAGTGGGGCAAGGGCTCTGCACTAGAGAAGCACTGGTTGTTGCTCTGGGATGTCCAGCTCATCCTCTGGTTTGTATTGTTTAGTACCTGAAGGAAAATGTACTACAGGATGCCTTGTCCTACCCTGCCATTTGTTAACCTGGTCCTCCAGCTGTGGACTTATCAGCTGCTGTCAGTATGTCCTTACCATAGTACTAAGTCTTGCTATAAATGTACTGCAGTCAGAGCATGATCTCTACTGCTGTAGTCCTCCTGCTATTCTTTTTTTGTTGTTGTTGTTAGACGTCCAGATAAGAAGGGTATGCTCGACATTAGGTACCATCAGCTTGCTCTCTGTATAGCCTTTATAGGCTTTTCCCATGAATTTTCCTAGATATATGTGAATGTAGGCTTCTTAGTGTTTGCCTTTCTTTGGTTTAAACCTCATTAGTCTCCTATCATGTTTCAAACGAAGTAGAATCTCCTGACTAAAATGTCAATGACATTCTTATAATGGCCATGTCTGAAAGAAGCTAAAATACTGGTTGTAATTTATTTATATAGAATGTAAAGGTCAAAGGTGATTTAGAGAGAAGTCTAAAGACAAACAATCATTCTGATCATTCGGTGGTACATCTCAGATTGTCTCAGCTTCATCAGAAGAGTTTTAGTTGGTATGAGCAGTGTCAGAGCTAGATTAAAAGTCACAGCATGAAGATATGCACCATTCCCAGCCCTTCTCTTGAGTACTTATTAGATCTGCACAAAAACAGTCACTGGGTTTTAGTAGATGTCATATGAGACTTGTTGTGCATTGTCTTCTCAGTAAGGGGGGATCCATTGAAATCACTTTGAAATCCATTTGAGATGAAAGGAGCAGCACATTCCAGGGCATTTTATTGTGATGAAACTCAAATTTAAGTATCTAACTTCAGTTGCTAGGTTTAAAAGAGCTGGCCTTCTTTTTTCCATTAACAAAGTGAACATTTGAATTCTAAATCACAATCAGCCAAGCCCATGACTGCCAAATTAGGGATGGTAGGTATACTCTGCTGTGCATAGTTCCAGAGAGATGTTTTCAGATATGAATTTAGCTTTCAACAAAGGCATGATTTCTTTGTAACTTTCCTGTCACATTCACTTTGTAACACAGTAATCACTGAGCATTCACAAATAAGTGGCTACCCCAAATTTTTGTTTGTGCTCTGTTTATTAGTGTGTGCAATACAGCAGTGAGCTGGTAACCTGTAATATTGCAACATACTGAAAACTTGAACTGCAGAATCAAACAAAGGGATTAATCAACTGCTGTGCTAATCAATTTTTCATATTTAATTAAAGAAAATGTTATGCTATGGAAAGTTGCTCTAAGAGCTGCAGATTTTCATTCCCAGCAGAGCAATACTGAACCCAAGAAACATCACCCCATGTGGTATGTGGGGCTGCTGGACATCAGAGAGAGCTGGACAGCTGGAAAATTGAGTGTGGAGTGTGGAGAAGGTGGTGATATACTTGTGTGTTATCTTTTCTGGGCTTAGTAAATATCACACGAGGCTGCATTGTTATATATCAGCTGAGATCCTGGCCTTGTCTTTTGGAGGGAAAAAAAAATAGTGTTTTGAAAAGAGAGAGAGACAGACTTCCGAAGGACCTGGAGATGGGAAGCTGGCACACTACCAGCTCAGCCCTTACTTAAGTGGATCTGTATTTAAGTATTATTGTGGTCTTTGCCATGGTTTCTCAAAGGCAATTATGCTGAGTTCATTAAGAAGGCATCAAAGGCAGAGAGCTCCCACCATCTATTGTACGACCACTGCAGCAAGTATGCAAGTGTGCTGTTCATATGCACAGAGATATGGTAGTGCCTATTTTGTTTTTCTGCCTCTCAGCTTAAATTCAATATCACTTATAAAGAATGAAGTCAATGAAAAATGTGAAGAATGTCTCTGAAAATGACCTTACTTTGGAGTAATTATGTCTCAGTATTGTTAAAGGTTAATTTGGGCAATACAGCAAATGGGAGTTTATTGTCCTTATGTACATTACAGACCACGGCATCAACTTCCTTCCCATTGATGTTGGCAGAAAACTCTAGCTGGTTTTGAATGCTTTGGCTTTGGTGTCTAAATATAGTCTTAGATCATGCCTGCCCTGCAGTGACAGCAGGGGTTCCCTTTTACTTCACCTTGTTAGCTTAGGTACCATAGCAGTAAAGCTGCAGCCACACACAACTTGGCCCAGGCAGTGAAAATGCAGTTTGCCCTTCTAAAGAAAGCCAGCCACTGCAATCAGAAATCACCTGGAAGTCTACTGTACCTCAAAATCCCATAAAGCTCTTTAGTTTTAAGATATATGTATTTTATATTTGCTTGTGGCTTTGAGTCATTTGGTTCATACTCATAATGCCTTAAATTTTAGCTTGTACAAAAAAACCCAGAAGTTTTTATCATGCAATTGCATGATGCTGGAGTATGACTTTTTAAAGAAAAGATATCAAGTGGTAAAAAAAGTAGGTAGAAGTTATCATTATCCAAAGTACTCATCATCTGAAAGAAGACGTGTTTTCTCATGGGCATTTACATGTTTGGAGATCTTTAGTTATGAAAGAAGTCTCGACAAAAGATGCGTATTGGAGTGACTTGGTCTAAATGTTTAATGTGAATGATGGTAAATTTAAAATTGAATTAGCTATGAAACTAGAACACTTTCCTCACTGGTAATGGATGAGTCCCAGTACAAATATACTTAAAATCTGATAGGTAAAGTCTGGTTTGACTTGTAAGTGTAATGGTGCAGAAACAGCATGGTCTCCCTTGTGTTGCATGAGCTAATGGAAATACTGGCATGAATTGCCTGTACACCCATATGATGACATGAAGCTGCTTGAATACACTTAGCAAACAAAAGTGACACAGATGTTCCTTGTACAAACGCAGTACCTTTCATTGTACCAACTTACAAATCCAGAAGATCCACTGATCTTGGCTTCTGGAGATATTACAACAGCTGCATCATTGGTGAACTTCCTTGGTGTCCCCCCCAGTGTGATATTTGCAAAAGCTGTATGCCATATGTTGTGGTCTATGTGGGTGCATTTAGAAAGCAAGCACTCGTGACCATGCAAAAATAAAGCACAAATTGGACATTTTGAGCATGTCTGTACATGAATTTACCACTACTGACAGAACTAGCATGCTGCCTTTTCAGATGTTTTTCTGAGGGGTCTGTAGCTGTATGTGGAGACACTAGTGAATACTACTGTATCAGTGTGATAATGCTGATTGATAGAGATATCTGTCACCTTTTGTGGACAGTCAGAGGAGTTGCCTTTGTGCAAACCAGAACAACCTCTGTGCCCATGGAAACAGCAGCCTTTGAACGGCAAAACTGCAAAATTCTTGTGCACGTTATCAGGAACATAGAGGGAATGAGATTGTGGTTGAAATAAATCACTTACGTTTTTACATTCCTCCCATTCACTTCAGTAACTGCAGAACTGAGAACTCTGCATTCAGCTTAATTCTACATCTGTTCCTTTCTTTCTGCCCCTGTAGCTCTGAGGCATTGGGATTAAATGTTTCCCAGAGATCCTGCTAGGGTACTGCATTTCCAAATATGCTTTATGCAGTCTTTCTTTATAACCACATATTGGCTGGTAGACTTCGGGAATGTGCACTGCCCCAGCATAGGAAACTTCAGGTTACTAAAGTCTATAAACTATATCACATGCAAAAAAGATACTGAAAATGCTTCCTTTCATGGCAAGTAATGCCACTGCTTGTGTTTGCTCCTAGAAAAGCAGTTTGTTTAGACTCTCCTGCTTTGTTTTCATAAATGTAATCTATAGAAGTAACGATAAGCCAAGCAAGCTCTGAGGGCCCTGACACTGTCAGACTCTTTAGAATTCATTGTAGCAGGGGAGAACATCTGCAGTCTGAAACCCCAGGAGTTTGGAACGAAAAACTATTCTGTGTGTTTAACTGGCAATGAACTATTTTTAAATGCCTCTCTTATTTGTTAGCACTGAGTAGCAGTAATAAAAAGGAAAATGTGGTCTCATGTAGGTTCAGAAGAGGCTAGGCAGTTTCTCCAAAGTTCTTGCTTCTTCAGCTGTGACTTCTCTCATCTCTCAGTGAGACTCGTAGATGACTCTGATATTTCTGGCAGTTTGGATATATCCTGGCATTCACATCCAAAGTCCTGAATGTGTGCTGAAATTGTTTGAGATTTGGAGAAACTCATCATCATGTTGTCTGCCTGCAGTGTGTGGTAGTGGGCAACTTTTCATTATGTGCTTTGCCAGGGAAAAATCATGCATCCCCTCCCAGTGGCTGACAAGAGGCAGTGAGATCTCATCACTTTTTGCTCTCCATCACCCTGCCTCAGCACATCAGCTAACTGACAGATGGTACATGGTCCTGATATAAAGGTACTGAGAGATTCAAGAACAACTCTACAACAAAATAAACCCATAGGATGCAAGCAGCTTTTAAAATTACCTCAGGAGACATGACCTGTATGGGATGTTCTCAAGTGGGAATTTAATTTACCGATTGTGTGTGTTATTTAAACTATAACATGCTCTCCTGCCAACCATTTGCCCAGTTGCTTCTTCCTGAGGTGATGAAGAGAGCTGGATTTAGGGTTCCCTGTGTCCATAAACAGAGAGTATAAATCTGTATCTACATCTTATCTATCTGTTTATCTACCTACCTGTGTATGCCAAATGTTTATTTTTGAAATGATACTGTCGAAGTTGTGTGTAAAGCGGAGCAGAATTCTCCCGTGATGTTGATTACAACACACACTATGCACATTTCTTATTTCCAGGGAATGACTTAAAAAGTTGTTGAAGCAGAGAGAAGCACATGGGCCTTGGTATAGTTTAATGGCAAATCACATTTGTCAAAAGCACAGATAAGGGAGCCTTGCTCCAAGCAATTTCTATAACAAAAAATGGAACAAAACTTGACCCTGGACTCTGCGCATGCTGCTCTGTGTGGGAGTTTTGCTTGCAGGAGAATGGTGAGATCAGTCTTTTAATACAAAGGGCTTTGCCATGGTCTGCCTTTTCTCCCACACAAGGGTGAGATTTTAGCCAAGGATATATATTTTTTCTGTGGGGATTAGCAGATTGGCTTTTGTGAGCTTTTAAAAACCTGAAGCAGAAGCCCTCACTTGCTTAGTAGAGAATTTTACCATGGCAAGGTACCAACTGGTGTGTGTGCAGGAAACCAGCAAAGTTTTTCATGTGGACAGCTTCCTTAGCTGGCATTAAATTAAGGAGCATTTATTTTAATTTGAGGTTGACTAATTTGTTGCACCACTCAAGTAAATACGTATTTTGGGTGAGCAAGTCTTTCACAGAATGCTTGATTCTTTGTTCCTTACATGCAAAATTACTTGTGCGACCACAGGTCTGTGTGAGATACAGGCCTCAAGCAAGAGATATTTTACTACATCCAGTGCAGGCAGGGCAGAGGAAAAAAGAGTTGAAGTCAGTGTGTTCACAGGTGAAATCTCAGGTGTTTGCAGGATATTGCACCAAGGTTACTGTGTACTTGGCTCAAAAGCAAATAAGTGCTTTAATCGCTCTTGAATGATTTACTTGCAAGAAGAAAACCTGAATAGTTTTTCAACTATCAAAGGTATTAATGACTTCTTTAGAATTTCCCATTTTAAATTTGGACTTTGTTTCAGTCTATTTAGCTACCTTTTTACTCATAGACTGTGTAGCACAAGGCAGTTGTGAATGGTGAAAGAAAGAGCTTTCACAACACCTGGGCCCCTGGAGAACTGGAGACAGACTTTGTCAGGAGAAACTGGAGAAACTCTGCTGAGAACATTAAAATTGGCCAAGCCCACCATTTCTCTTTTAATCTTCCAGTCAAAGCAGCCAGTCTTCTGGTGTCAGGTCTGTTTAGAACAGTTGAAGTACCTTCAGGAGAGCACCACCATCTCCAAGAGTGATGTGAGACAGCTGGTTGCTTCCCAGGTTTCTTCACAAGAGTGGCAGTGCCTTGGCTGACCAACACTCAACTTGCAGTCTCCAGGCTCTTCTCACTAAGACAGGACTACCCTGAACTGGGGAGGAGAGAAGATGTCAGGACAGGGAGACACTTATGCTGCAGTCTGGGTGTGAGCTGCCTCTTCTCTGTGGGAGCCAAGGGCTTGACTTTGGTTTAAGCAACATTAGAAAATTTGTGAGCAACTGAAAGCACTCTGAAGGCAAAAATATGTGATTTCATCTACCATACAATGCTGTAGAGAGTTGAATTATATTAAAATGCATGAGAATTTCTGTTTTGAGCCAAATCAGGAGCTGCAACTCTTCTCTGATCTGAGGCCTGGCAGTGGGTCAGATTTTTGCTTTCAGTGTACAGTAAGTACAAGACATTGCTCCACCTGCTTTCCCTTGGTTTTCGGAGATGAAGACTTGCCAGCTGCCTCCTCTTTGTGGCTGCCTCTAAGTGCTCTGGTGCTGTGCTTGTGCAGGCTGCAGCCTGAGACAACTCCACATGGTTCAGCAATACTGGTGCCTGGGGCTGCTCCTGCTGGAAAAGTGGTTGAAAGTGAGCTCAGGCAATTTTCATTGCAGTTCTAATGCACGGGAAAACAGACTGAAACATATCCTGTTTCCCAGACTGCATTGGCTACTAGTGGAGAGCAAATAATGCAGAAGATGGCTGGGAAAGCTGCCATAGTTCCTGCCACAGAGTAGAAGATACCTTTATGGCGCTTTTCAGACTTTGCCGTTGTGTAAAAACAAAATTGTGACCTAAGCTACATCAAGACCAGATCTTGTCCTTTAGGAAAATGCTTGCAGAAACTGCTTAGCAATGAAGGTGTATTTGCTGGGGTTTTCATCAGGTTTCCTTAGGTTTACTAAGCAAGTTCTCTCTTGCTGAATCAGTGGGTATTGGGTTCCAATAGAGGAACCAATAGATTCCTCATTTCCAATGAGGAAATGAACAAAGACCATAGGAGGGCTAGGACCCCTGGCACAATGGGCTTGTGCTCTTGGCAGGTTCAGAGGTGTTTTTCCTCCATGTAAACACTCTACTTCCCCCAAGTACTCCTCATCCCAGTTTCCTGGCAGTAAAAAGCCCATAAAATTGTGCTGGTAAACAAGGCATCCTCGAATACTGCCTTTAAGGCTGTGTGTGACCATGAGAGACTTCATGTGTGGTCAGCACATGAAAAAGTATCATTTTAGAGAACTGCAATTATAATACTTTCACTGTAGCTAGAGATTTGATGTTTTACTGGAGAGCTTCTCACACAGCTCCTGTGAGCTTGTTTGAGAAATGCCAGGCAAGCACCTCCCATTTGGCTCTTAATTTCCTCCTTGAGAGACAAGATGTGCGTGTGTGTGAGAGAAGATGTCAGGACAGCCTATTTAAAACTCCATCATAATCTTGAGCTGGGTGAAGCTTTCAACAGGTTCCCACAGAGTGCATGTGGGGAAGGAATGTGAAGAGCACACGGGCATACGTGTACCCTCGGTGGGCAGAGCAGCCACTGAGACCCGTGGGAACAGCAGAGCTGGAGATAGGAGAAGCCTGCCCAGCCCTCAGTGCTGCAGTCTGAAGCCTGCCTAAGTGGTTCTGGGAAGCTGACTCTGTGTAACTTGTGCTGTGTATGGAAACACCCCTCTGTCCAAAATTAGACGTGCTCCCAGGCAATGTTGGGTATCAGCAGGACTTCTGTCTTTGTGTTTTATTTCTGAAACATGATAAAAAAAATTGGACAGAGCAAGCTTAAAAAATCTCTAAAGGTGTTTTTTTCCCATTTTGCATTGAGGGTTTTGGAACAAAACGGAAGTCTTTCCTGTCGCATTGTTGTGTTCCCAGAAGGGGTGATTAGCAACCAAGATAAGTAGCTAAGGTTTTTCTGCAGAGATAGTGTTCTTGGATGCAAGGCACGGCAATTCCCATGGCAGTGCTGCCTGCTCAGTCCCTGCTGCCCAGTGCTGGAGCTGAAACACCATTTTCATTGAATCCTTACTAACAAATCAGAAATAAGCTGGATGGTTTTATTCTGTAACCTGTATATAAGAATCAGCTTCTTCCTTCTGGCATTAAAGTATTTGTCTTTATTCAGCATAAAACACTTCAGTGGGTCGCTGAATTACTACTAGCTCCCACTGGAGAGTACATGAAGTATATTCCTTGTGAAGCAAAGTTGTAACATGCTGTAAGCTCCAAAGGACTGTTGCAATATTTATATTGTTCCACGTTCTACTGGCAGATTTAAGCATAATATTGTAGACTGGCAGGAGGCTGTTATGATCTAAACTCCTTGATTATGTCAGTGTTTAATTTTAAGTTCTGTTGCATACAGCTGTGTATCCAGTTACATTTTTGTGTATGATTCTCGTTCTAGGAAGCAGAGCTATCAGTAGTGGTGACCTAGGCTGAAAGGCATGGATTTTTCTTCTCACTCAGAGCAAACCATGCAGGTTTGGGGCTCTATGATCTCAGTCATTTATGCAAAAGACATGTTTTTCAGTACAACGGCAGTTGGCATGTCTCTCACTGGTGCTGTGTTATCTCTAAGTCCCACTCTGAGGTTCCATTACCCCATTTAATTTGGAAGCATTTGCAAATACTGTAAGGAGGATGAAAATGTAAAAGATCTTTCCTCACAATGCCTTCAGTTTTATGCCAGGATCATATTTGATTTGCATTGCGCTGGCAGAGCAGAGTAGCTGCTTCCCCCAGTTCCCTTGTCTTCTTCTTGAAAAACTTCCATTAGAGCTAATATGCACTGCCTGTGTCAGTCCTCTCTCTGAATAATCAATTTGTTCATTTTTGTGTGTAATGCAAGGTAATCTCCAGTTGGCTCCCTCAGCCCAGTCTTAAGAGACTACTCTAAGTTTTACGGGTGATCAACGCTTATGAAACCATTAATTTTTGTGAAGCACTCAGCTGTACTTCAGCAAGAAAACATCATGGATTTGCAGAGTTGTGTCCCCACCATGCCTAGAAATTAGGAGGAGTCTCATGGATAGTTTTGGTTTCAAAACTGAGTTTCTTGGAAACTGTGAGGCTTGCTGACCTGAGTCTTTAGGTGCAACTGAAAATCTGGGTGTGAGCAGTTGTTTATTCCTGTTGCTGGGACCTGGTGGCTGTTTTGCATGCCTGAAGGTTATTTGTCTGGTGTCTAAAGCACGTTGTCCCAAATGGTTGGCCTCATCCTATAAACTGATGAATTGCTATAGAATACATTTTGCCTTGGTTCCATCAGTAGAGACTATACATAAGTGAAATTGAGTTTTACATCTTTTTCCATTGCATGTAGTGGTCCTATAAGTAGCACAGCCACAGCTCCAGTCAGAAAATGAACTTAAGTTTTTAACTTTGAAGACAAGTAGAAATTGTTTCTTCAATCCCTAATGCTAAGAACATCCTTGAAAAGTTAATTGCATTTGTGATAATATAAGCCCACTCCATAGGAGGCACTTTATCATTTTAGTTCACTATAAACACAAACTTGTTCTTGGCAGTGGAATGTTGAGGCTGAAATTTACCTCGTCTAACTGAGCAACCATAGTTTCCCTATGTGGCCAAGGGGGAGAGGTCTAGCTAATCATGTCTTAAGTGGTCTGTAGAACCTTTGCAAGCATCTCTCTCTTCCCTGATTGCATCGACTACTCTCCAAACTTAAGTATATCAGTCCTTTAAGCTAAGGATGAACATAGGCCTTTAGAGGGCTTCATTTTTATGTTGCTGAACGGAGGTAGAATGCTTACAGTCCAACAAAATACTTTTCATTCCTTTATTTGTTGCTGTGGCTGTCTGTGAATGTCTCTCTTCCTTCCTCTTAATGAATACAGATGTGCAACTGCCTGTACCCATCTGGATTTGTTCAATAAATGTGCAGGCACAGACGTTTAAATCAAATATTGATAAATACAACCTTTAATATGTAAATTTTTCTTGTGAACAAAACCATGGCTGGCTGTTTTGTTTGATTTTCTTCTCATGGAGAGGCATTTCTGCTGTGGTGATACTTTTCATGATAGCCATTGTATTCTGTCTTACAGTGGCACATGCATAGGTGCTTGAGAATCTGAGGGTAGGAACAGTTCCTGAAATGGATTTGGGGAGAGGAATAGAAATGATAGAAATAATTATTTTGACATAATAATTATCCTTTTTTTCGATAGCAACTTCTTCCTCGTCTTAATGTCTTTTCAGCAATCAGAGACTTAATGTGTGAAGTGCACTAGAAAAGTCCTAAAAGGACCGAAATAGCATCTACAGGAGTGCCAGACAGGAGACCATGAAAAGGTTCATCTATGTATGCACACATTTAAAAAGTTAGTAATAATAACCCCTAGCTTTCAAAAATTGTAACACTGAAAGTAGTGAACTAAGGCCCTGCTAATACATTTGACAGGTGCTTAATGCAGTTATAAAAGTACTTAAGGTGAGTTGCAGTAAGGGAGACCCTAGCCAATGGTTGTGAGCAGTCATTTCAATCTCAGGGTCAATTATCACACTTGATGTTAATTCTAAGATCTTCAGGACCTGTGTTTTCAAGGGATTTTTTTCTTCCCTCCCTTCCCCCGCCTTTTTTGGCAAGAAGTTGTTTATCAGAAAAAAGTCTAGCAGAAAATCAAGGAGTCAGCTTTGATATTTTCACAGGAGAAAGTTGTAACTAAGTATGGAATTAAAGGAGACAACACTGTTTTATGGGTGTTCAAGGAGCCAGTGGTGAACTAACTGCATGGCTCTGCATGCCTTTCTCCCCTTCCGACTCCTCTAAACATATTTTATTTTGGCCTTTTCAGAAAATCTGGTATAAAATGTGTATTACTAAAGTGTGCTAGTCACAAGTTCATAAACATACTTTTAATTGCATTTTATAATTTTCTTCTGTTTACAAAAGTTTATCCTGATTTGTACTGCTCAGGATAAAAGAACTCTTTGTTATCTTCAAGTACAGGATACTTACCTTCCCTCTCCCCACTTTCCTTGAGTTTCTTTTTTTTTGCTCTAAAGCTGCATGTAATGAATTACCAAGTCTAACATTTTCTTCCAGATTATTTGATGCCCTTTGCTACATAGGAAAGACTTGTCTATCTAGTCTTGTTTACTGCACCATCAATTGAAATTGCACCTTTTGTGGTGCATCATCTGAAGATTTTAGGCACGGAAGAGAACAAGAAGTGAGGCATTTTTTAAACTTATGGTATAGTCTTGGCATGCTTTATCTGGAGGCAAAAGGAGTAGAAGCTGGTGTTGTGTGCTCCAGCACCTCCCCCCCCATGACTTGCTGCCTGCTCTGCTGTCATCTGTGAAGTTGCCCTCTAAAAAGTTAGAGGCATGTCCCCAGGAACTGTGATTGATGGGTTTCTGTAGGGCTCTCAGGACCAGCCCTGCCACCGTGGATATATAACATTTATTACTCTGCTAAGAAGAGTTTTAAGAGGAATTAAGGTAGAGATGTGAAACTGTAGGGTATGTATGGTTACTGAGTGTCATAAAATGCAAACTTCAGCTATTCAGTCTGTTAAAATACTTTGGTTTCCTCATCTGACCTCAGAACTTTCTATGGAGAACACTTGCATATCATTTATGGCTTTTTTAGTATCTCCAGAAAGGTCAGAAATTCTATTATTTTTTCCAGAGACACATATGCAGAAATAGATGGCATTATTTCAGTGGTTTATAGAAAGATTACTGGATTAAACTACCTTTTTGTCTAGACAGACTCCAGCAGTTGTACTGTGGCACAAAGGTAAAATTGGAAGTACATTAAAAGTCAACATTTTACTTAATGCAGTAAATTGTGCTTCAAAACCATTTAAATAGCATTGCCATTATGTACGCAAACAAAAGGGGCAATGTCAGTAAGTTGCAAGCTCTGTGGGTTGCATTTTATGCTTTGTACTTCAGTACAGGAATGTATCAAAGAAACCTCTCAAATATACACATATGTTGTAAAAAGTAACACTATAAAACATCAGGATTTGAAATGCTTGCAGTAAGTGCTCTGTGGGAGTATGCTGCCTTCATAAAAAGGTTGTCAGCACAAAAGGACTAATTCCAGCCTTAAATTAACCAGCTCAGGGGAGCATGTTTTGGTACCGAGTGGCAGGGCTTGTGAATCACTCCTGGAACATTTGCCCTGTGGATGGAGGAAGAACATGGTTCATAAAGTTCACAATGGGTCTGAAATGCAGAAATGCGTGTTGGAATCCTATTGTGCTTGTTGGCTAAATTCAGTGGTGGGGAGCCTGCGGTTCATCAGCTCTGCCTTCATTTAGGAAAAAAAAAAAAAAAGAAAATGGAAAATCACACAGAAAAGAACCCCCAAACAAACAAACAAAAACCAAAACAAACAACCAAAAACCAAAACAAAACCAAAGGGAAGTTCTCATCCTGAGCTCTTTTTTCTTCTGTTTTCTCAAAAGTTTTATTGTTGTTCTGGGCAGAGTCTTAAGCTTTAAATTTCACATAAATGTTTTCTAAAGAGCAGTGCCTAGATAGGATGGGATGAGGAGAGCATTTTAGCCTTCAGGATCGGTGTATTCCAGATGCCAGAGCCTGAGCCCAGCACTCTGCAGGCTCCCAGTATCTCTGGGTGGGATGGCATATCCTCCCTTCCTCCTCCTCGCCACCCTGAACATATTATGGCTTGGTTAAACTATTCCCAGATCCTTCAGGCTTTTCCCTTAGAAAGCACAGCTCATGTGAAGACCTGCTACTTCCACCAGCACTTCTCAAAAATAAACCATAATAACCATCAATGTGGAACTTCCTTCCATAATACACCAGAGCTTTTTCCCAATTTAGATCACCCTTGGGTTTAGGGAACGGGAGAAGAATAGTTATCAATATTATTTGGTCTCAAAAAAATGAAGACAGGAGATTCTCCTGGAAGGCCATTTGCATTCTACAATTTGTCCTGGGAAATAAACACCTACCTTTATTGTGTCTTTTTAACAATGCTTTTAACAACTTTTGCACACACAAATACATATTACGTAATATGACGCCTGTTAACTAGGTGTTCATGAGCTGTGATAGATTACTTTTAATGGCTGGCACTTACCTACTCCATCAAACCTTCTTTGATAGGCTCCTGCTATGGAGAGACTGAGCTGAACTTTGCAGGGGTGGGAAGCCCTGAGCCTGGCCCGAGGAGTTGGAGGTGTTGGCCAGATTATTAGGAGTGCTGGACTCTGTGCCTCCCGTGCTTTCTGTCTTTATCTGGCTGGCCTATTGCCATTCTCATGCCAGTCTCCATGGTGACTTCTTTTGGGATAAAATAGCAGAAATGTGAGTTAGCTGCCTGCCTACAGGAAAGCTGCCACGGTCCCAGTGCCAGAGACACAGCCCCGGCACATGCATTCCAGTGGGGTTAGGCAGGTTACAACAGCTGCTTCCAGTTAAAGGTGAAATATCTCCTCCCCTGCTAGTCTTGCTAATAAATATCTTCTCAGCCCTTCTCTCTTTATGTTTGGAAGCATCCCCATGTAATTCTTCTGTGGATTACTCTTCCCCTCCTGTTTGCAGGTTTGTGTGATTCATTTTACATTTTAAATGGCTTTGTCAATAAAAGCTTCAGTTTTCAAATGAAACATTTACTGATAACTAGGGAAATGTTACCAGAAAATGTTTAATAACAGTTGTTAGTAAATTAATGAGTTTGCTGTGCCAGAGTATACATAGGAAATGGCAATATAAAAAATTAATTATAGAGCCAGGCAGTTTATTAGGAGCAAAGCACCTGAGTTCCACCCTTCCCTTGGCTGATAGAATCATTGTGTGACCTTGTACAAAGTCACTGTCAAGTCTTGTGCCTCTCCTTCCCTAAATGTAAAAAAACCAAATGGTTATCATCACTCTGGTTATCCTCACTTGTAAATGATTCCGAACATTGCTGGTAAACTACTGTCTAAGTGGGGACCACGGTGGCACCACCTGGGGTCCGTAGTAACAGGTGTTCATTCTTTTGGTCCTACATTAAGAAGTGACCTGTGTTTGAGTCCCCACATACTCAGTTGTAGTGAGAAGTGGTAGGAGTAGGTGCTCTCAATGTTTTAAATACGGGTTTTTTTATGTATATTTTGTAGATTTCTTGGAAGTATATTGCCTATATTACCCTTCTTCACAAAAAGCGTCAGTAGAAATCACAACTCTGTTGTTCTAAGCTCCGTACCCAAACGTCAAGAGGGAATTTCCATGAACGACTCAGTCTAGTTAGATGAGACAGAGGCATGTTAGGAAATGTTAGTACCCTATTCTGGAACAGCCTGTATGTCACACATGAAATGTGATAGACCTGGGAGGTGAGTATTAGGATCCCAAGACTCTTCAACTGAAAACTAATCCCCTCTTTTGGGATTTTTGGGAGCTAGGAAACTGTTTAGGACAGCAAAAGTTGTAATCTCAGCTTGTTTCGCATGAAATCTGTCTCTTTAAAATGCCTATTTTCCTCTTCGCATTTAGGGCTGGAATTTCTCTCAGAGTTGCCCCCACCTCCTTCCCCAACATGAACTGAAGTTACACAGATTCTTCAGCAAAGTCAATTAATTTGAAAATTTTATCATCTCTAGAGCCTTTTGTTGCAGTATATGGGTATAATTCACAAGTGGAGTGGTCTAAGCACCTTTTGTCCTAGTTTCTTAAAGTGTCACATGGAAAAGAAGGCAGCGCTTGAAGTTTGCATGTGCTTGGCCAGGTACCAGAACCTTTGCACAGCCTGGGTGTGCAGCATCAGCAGGCCCTGCATTTAGCATGGGACAAAAGTGTATATGACAGGTTATCATAATTCCACTCTTCATCCATAGTGCCCTTCATAGCAGCTATTAGTGAAATGAGGAAAAGAGGCAGTGAAGTGGTTCTTTGTGGTCCCTTTTTTACACCTTCATTCCCACAAGGTAGGAAGAAAAGCTTTTGAAGTGACCCTGACAAATGGGAACATAACACAAACTCCCATAGGTAACTAAAGGAGCCTTACTGCCAGACATTGCCCTCTATTTCTTCAGATACTTTCTGCTAAATCTCATCAGAACTGGAAAGTGTTTCCAGTGGGGATAGTATAATAAATCTGGTGGTTTCACCATACGCACTCTTCCCCCCCATGCTGGGTGGTGGGCATTATTTAAGAAGCTGGTGAGGTGTATGGTAATAATGGTGAAATAATACATGATATCATTAATTGTGGGTTGGTGACAAGATTTTTGTGGAAGCAGTGGAGAGCTACATTCTGCTGTGTGGAAAACTTTAATGTATAAATAGAAAACAGAGCAACTGGAGGGTTTCATTTTAGTATTTGTGCAAACAGGTGGAAACAGATTTTGAATGCAAGTGTGTATAAAAATAAGGTGTTCTGAATGAATAATTTAGCTTCCTGTGGGAGTGTATGAATATGATCATTTGCCTAGCATCCTCAATTTGGAAATTGAAGCTGCATGTTGTGTTAACCTGACAACAACTTTGCATGCTCCTCTTTACATTAGTGTCAGGAGGCAATTGTCAGTCAGAGATCAGTAATATTCATATGTGCAGACCAAAATATAGCATTTACTCTTTGAATTGGCTTCTTCATGGTACCTCTGGCCAGATTATGTCTTCCCAGGGTGAACTATGCAGAAGGGAGTCGTGGCAGTGGGAATCTATATTCTCCATATTGCCTGTTAGGGAAGTCAGGTTCAGGGAAGTGAACCAGGGAAGCTTTTTGCTGGTCTTGCTCCCAAAGTTGCTGCTCCAACAGAAGGGCTGTCTCCCTGCAGTCACTCTGGTCCCCTGCTGCTATAGCTTAATTTTTCCTCTAAGAGAGCCATTCCCCTTAAGCTGTACCCTGGAAATGCAGCATGGGTCTATTCTGGCTGTTCTCTGTGGAGCCCAGGCAGATGAAAAACATCTCTGAGCTTGGTCTTTCATGGCTTAGTTCTTGCCATAGCATGTCAACACCACCAAATCACTGAGTCTTGAAGAGATCTGTCAGTTACTGACAGAAAAGTACTGATGACATTGTCATAAACACAACTGTCTCCCCACCCTCTGGGTAGGAGTTCGTTCCCTGCAGATTTCTGAAGCAGAGTGATTATTTGTTAATTTAAAAATATAAACTAGACTAATACTGCTATCAATAATGATGATAAGAAAATAAAAAAAACATGATAAAGTTAAAACCCATGCTATTATACCTCTTATTAAAGACAGCTGGCTTTTTACAAATGCAGAGCAGGGGTTTTATTGTTCATTTGCTTGTTTCATACAGAAATACACAGACATTTTTTACATCAGTGCTGAAAGTAGTGAAGGCCTCTTTTTCTCAAGATATTTGCTTTTGATCAAGTGTACATTTCAGGCAGAAAAATTTATTGATGAGCTTGATGTTTCAGGCAGTATTAAGGTTCCTGTCTGAGTGTTTTCTATCTCCCTCCTGTGCATCCTGCTTTCGCTGCAGAGAAATATTCTGGTGCCGTCGTGTTCTGCTTCTCCAAGTAACCCCCTTGGAGCTACAGTCTTGTTTCACCTTGCTCATAATTAATGGCATAGAGTACTGTTTGCAAAAGAAAAAGACTCTGAGCTCACCTTAGCAGTTATTTGCCATCACTCAGTTGCTCTACTTCATTATCCATTTTGCGAAGTAATGTCTGTGGGTGTGATGATGTGTAAAAACCTACTCGTCACCTTTTTAAGGTTGGTGTGTGCAATCCCTGTTCATAATGGTCACTTGTCCTTGTTCTGCAGCTTATAAAAATGCTAAAAGGAGCTGAAAGGAGAAAAATTGGTGCACCCTGTTGAGATGTCATCCCTGTGAGAAGAGCCAGTTGGTGGCTGCTGCTGAAACTTTCTGTTGAATTCTGCTAATTCAAATTCCATTTCTGCTTTCATGTTGCTGATGCTTCCGCTACTATGGGAGATGTTGATGCTTTCTGCTTCTTTATACTTCGGGCCTGCCTTACTGTCTTGGGCCCATTCAAGGATGCTCAGCAGACCTCCTGCAGGTAAATAAGTAAACAAAAGGAAGAAAACCACTCCCCATCTTCTGTGACACAGAACTGTTTGGTTAAAATAGCAGCATGTGACAACATTCTCCTCCATTATCTCCACAATGATTGATATGCTGAGAAGAAACTTGTGTAGAGCATCCATTGCCTTGTTTGCCTACTGTAAGTGAGAGATGAAGAGGTTCAGCAAAGGTCTCCAAAGACCTAAGAGGGAAGTAGTAAAACCACTGCATCCTATATCTTAAGTGGCCAAAGGTTGCCTGGTTTGTGTGTCTGTCTTCATGCCAACTGCAAAACCTAAAGAGTAAGGCACTGAGAAGCACTGTGGTCTGATCTTTGTTTTAGGGCTTTGGATGTTAAGGATTAGGTTCTGTTCTCCCTCAGGGTTGTGCAGCTCCATAACTAGTTGCTCAGACTTGCTCTGCTGCTTGTTTACACACTGTAAAATGAGGATGCTTGGGCAAAATATACCTCACACTCTTCTAAAATTGTACAGTATCTTTGCTGAAGGTAAATATTTCCATTTATATTCACATTAGGGATTTCCTTAATGCATATTCAGTACTTAATATTTTGAAAATAATATCAGATAATAAGAGTTCTACATGGAGAAGGATTTGTACACAAATCTCAAATGAAATATCTATTGCAAATGACGGAATATGGGATTTGAGAAAATAGAAGTAGTGGAGATTTCAAACCTGATTCAGTACAACACCCTGACAATGAGGAATGTTTGTCTGCAAAACAAGTTTGTAGGGGTTGATACGTTCTACCTAGACTTTGGTCATTCATATTGCCAGCATTGTTTAATGCTTCTGCACAGTCTTGATTTTTATTTTAACTCAGGTGTCTTTTGTTGAGAAGAATCTGCACAGCACTATTTACATTCAACAGAACTTACATAATTTTTTAAGATTTCACAATGACATTTGAAAAATGTGGCACTAAAATTCAGATCTGTTACGTCTGGTGAGTTTCCGTCATCACATTTTGGAGACGGGAAGAAGATATGTCGAATATAAGAGCGATTGCTAAGATTTCTTCCTCAGTGGCACAGCTGTCTGGTGTTGTAAATTACTTTCCTTTGCGTTTTTAGGACGGCTTTCTTCCCCTTTTCTGACTATTCTCTGCATTGTTTTATAAAGAAATTACTTTAGACTTGAAGTGTGTATTTTATAAATATCGTCTGATTAATTGTAATTTGTTTTACTTTGTTCCTTTGGCATATCCTCATGACTTCATAACCTGAGTAATCTTCGGTGCATGCTCAAAACTCATTTTCTCCAGTTGACTTAAATCTAAGTAGATGCTTTAAAGGCTTTGCTGCAGCAAGATCTCAGTCACCGATGGCTTGAGAGATTCATTAGTTAAGTTCTTTAAATACCATAAAATGCATGTCAGAAAGCCTATCTGTAATCTGTGGTTTGGCTCGAAGGTTTTTGCTTTCAGTTTGAGGGGAATTTCTTTAATTTTCCTTTATCCTCATTACCTTTTTGAAAATGCATGGTATTTCTAAATGCAGCACAATCCTAAAAATTCCACTGCCCTTTAAAGGAATTTACTGAATTCCCCTGTGTTTCCGTGGCACGGATGCCCCCTTTATTGCTGGTTAGGTGGCACCAGAGCTCTGGTTTCTGAAACTGTTGGTTGAAAGCCACACAGAATTTTTAAGTTAGTGGGAATCAGAGTCAGATCTGCTTTTTGTCAGATTTAAAAAATAAACCTCCCCCCACCAGCAAGACCACAAGCACTTATTTCATGCCAGCCTGTTTCATGATGGTATTTCATCTTTTATTTAGGAGTGAGGATATGACCTGCCATCCTAGAAGCATCTAAGCAGTACAGTCCAATAAACAAGTATCTCCTCTCTTCAGTGCTCTGCTCTTACTTACACCTCCACTTCCAGCACTAACTTCAATAGGAGTTTTAATGCAGCAAAAGATTCATGATTTGTCTCACTGACTTTTAGTAGTATTGTTTGAAAGAGAAGTATTGAATTCTCTCACAGATGGGATTGTACCATACTTTTTATGATGAAGAATAAACTTTTTTGAAACATCTGCGTAAAATTCATGTGGTGGTAGTGTTAGTCATCTTAAGCAGATCTACCTTCCTCCAAAGAAAACCAGGCATTTGAATGGCTTTGTGGTCAATGGCATTAGAAAAACAGGTTGTCTTGGAAAAATACGTTTGCCAGTGTTATGCACTGGAAAGTGATTTTTCCATCCTACCACTCATGTTTCAGTACTGATGAAAATTACAGCTATTAAGTTAGTCTGCTTTGTCTCAGCTCAACTAGTATTTTACTGATAGTTTGTCACTGGATCAGAATGAATACTTCTGTTTGTCTCTTTTTTCAAGGAAAAATACAAGCAGACTCTATTAATATTTTGCTGTAACAAGAAACAAGGATGCTCTTCCTTTGAAAGTGATCTTTGCATGTCGCTATGCAGTCAGCCATAATTTCCTCAGAAATTAACATACTTTGGAAGCCAAATATGGCTTTCCTTCTACCTCCTTGCATTGTCTGGAGAAATCACCATCGTTGCGAGTGGGACAGAGAAACCACTGTAGCCAGGAAACCGAATTGGTCTTTATTTGGGGGGGAGGGTGTTAAGACAGGCTAGGTTTCTCAGGTTTGCATAATGCATCCAAGACAAAACATGTGAAAGCAAAAGAACTGCAAGAATGTTAATATGGCTCCAATTGCTGAAACATATGGAGCCAATCATTGGCACTGCCTCAACACAACTGGGAATGGAAATTAGCATTTTTCTCTGGAATATATGGGATATTTTCCCCTCCCTTTCCTCTAATTTTTGTGGCATTTTTCTTGTATAAAAGGAGGGATATTTTCAAGAGCAAGGCAAGGTATTGTGCCTTCGATGTTGCTTTGTGATCTTGTTTTTAATGCCTTAAAAATAGGAGAATTATATGCAAAGAAGAAAAATGTGAAGAGGACTTGATATGCAGTTGAGCACATTCTCTAACACTTTCTTGCTGATCCTACCATCGTGCACACAGAGGGAAGAACTGTCAAGAGTTTTGCAGAAAACCATGCTCATATCTATAAAGTGGTATCCTAACAAACTGCAAGTTTAAATTATATTTGGGTTGAGATGTGTCTTCTTTGATATTTAACACAGATCTGTATTTCAGGTCAATGAGGTGATCAGTCACTTTAGAAAAAACAAACAAACAAACAACAACGCACTTTTGAAAAAGAAGATTTAAAAGCTTTTAAAATCTTAGATTTTGATCTTAAGAATCCTTTAACAGTAACAAAACTATATGGTAACTTCAAAAATAACTTCTCCAAAGAAGTGATTGCTTGATTTGTGCTCTGAGGTGAGCTTTCCTCATTCTACCTCCTTCATTTCTTCTCTTCTGATTTTAGAATTGTTCCAACTGGAGAGAGAAGGGCTTTTTTCCCCTGTAGCATCTGTAATTTTTAAAGGAGACTTTTGCTGTTTTCTTTTCTCTTTGTAAGGAACTTTTTCTAAAACTTTACTTTTTTTTTTCTTTAAATTGTTATTTTTTTTTCCGATTGTTATTATTATTATTCCTTAATGTCTCAAATAAGTAAGTATTCAAGTTTATGCATAGTGATTTAAGCATATGTAGAGTTGTTTGCTGGAATATCATCAAGTGTAAGATCAGCAGTTTAAGGACTTTTTTTTGCTAAATATACTTAACATTTCTCAAACCCTTTGCCTTGGGTTGGCAAGCTCCCTCTGTTTCTGATAAAGCAGGTCATCCTTGTTATGCCTGACAACAGCACTCAAAATAGTACTTAAACTACTTTCTGTAGAACAATGAAAGAGAATTACTATATAGCATATTTTCTTTTGTTATATTTGTTTTGCCATTGTGTCAGAGGGGAAAAGTAAGACAGAGAAGAGGATGACTTCTATTTTTTAAACATTTTGATTAAATTTCTTTTAAAAATATATTTAAATAAAGGCTATACTTTCCTTCTCATTATTTAAAGTTATCCATTCAAAATGCAGTGCATTTCAGTGGGCAGCAGCCATAACTGGGCACTCACCTTATACATACACACAGAGATTTAGAGGGCAGCTTCTTTTATGAACTTTTCAGTATCTTCATTGGTTTGACTGGAACATTTCCAGGTTTGAAGCAGCTCAGAGGAAAATTTCCATTGGGTTCAGTTACATGGAGTGAAAGAACTGGTCGGATTGTCTTATTTATTTTCCCTAGGTGGAAAGAGCCAGTTTTGTCAAAACTGAAAAGTTTATGGGAACATACCTTTTTGGATGGAATTTTGCTGGGAAAGAGCCATGTAGAATTTCTCATAGAAATACTATGCTATTACATGTATAAACTTGGATATGTATTAAATATGAAAAACACTTAGTTGAGAGCAGCTCTGCTGTGCTGCTCACTTCCCAAATTCCTGGAAATAAATATTCAATGAACTCTGAGACCAAGGTTGCATCCAAGCTATTAGCCTTCACTGGATCTGTCCTCAATCCACTTTGAAGCTCTTTATATTTGTGGCTACCAAAGCATCTGGTTGACTATGAGCTGCACTGCTTAACCGGTCATTTTGTGAAAAAGCAATTTCTTCTGTTGGCTTTAAGTCTTACTAAGTAGCTTCTCTGGGCAGTTCCTTATCCTTGTATTCCTTGTCACCACTCCACATAATTCCTGTTTTCTTTAATAGACCTTTATTGCCCCATTCTCCAGGTGTTGTCTCACTCTGAAGGTGGAAGCTGTTTCACACCTCTGATCACTTTTGTTGCCATGTTCTCTAACTTCTAAGGTAGTGTATATGTTTATCATGAGATGAGGTGCTCAGACAGCCAAGCAGTATTTCAGGTGCAGTTGCAGCTGAGCATAGCAGGGCCCTGATGTTCTGTCACTCTGGAGGCCATCTGTCTTTCCAGCCTGGGGCTCAGCCCCTCTACCCTGGGGACCCCTGTGCCACTGAGCTCAGAAAGGAAGGTGTCCTAGTTTGAGCCAGGATGAAGCCAATTTTTCTTTTTACTGATTTTTTTTCCCTTCAGTAAGCTCTCTTGTAACTAGCAACAGTGTGTTCTGCTAGGCTGATAAGACAGTGGAATGTTTTTCTAACTACTGAGGCTTCAAGGCTGCACCTGCACTCTGCCGGCTCAGACACTATGGGGAGATCTGTGACCCCCCCGTAGGAGGCTGAGTTAGACAGACAGCAAAATTGGCCAAAGATATTCCATTCCATATATCTACGTAAGCTCAGAGGAAGGTCAGAGATCACAGGAGACAACTTCCTTCCTTCTTCTTCTCCCCTTCTCTTCCGTCCATGGCCAGCGTCCGGGGAGGACTAGGACAGAAGGTCCCAAGGCACCACTATTTGCCAAGGACAAAACTGTGGTTTGGCATGAAATAGGCAACCACTTTCTCATAGCGGAGCTCACTAAAAACTGTAGATATGATGGAAGATGGTGAAGTACAATATGTACCTCAAGGTAATCTGACTTTGGGAGAGAATCCTTAATTTGACAGCTGGTGAAGTATAGAGCCTGTATGTAATATATGGTATGGAATAGGGGTGGGGTGTCCTAGTTTGAGCCAGGATGAAGCCAATTTTTCTTTTTACTGATTTTTTTTCCCTTCAGTAAGCTCTCTTGTAACTAGCAACAGTGTGTTCTGCTAGGCTGATAAGACAGTGGAATGTTTTTCTAACTACTGAGGCTTCAAGGCTGCACCTGCACTCTGCCGGCTCAGACACTATGGGGAGATCTGTGACCCCCCCGTAGGAGGCTGAGTTAGACAGACAGCAAAATTGGCCAAAGATATTCCATTCCATATATCTACGTAAGCTCAGAGGAAGGTCAGAGATCACAGGAGACAACTTCCTTCCTTCTTCTTCTCCCCTTCTCTTCCGTCCATGGCCAGCGTCCGGGGAGGACTAGGACAGAAGGTCCCAAGGCACCACTATTTGCCAAGGACAAAACTGTGGTTTGGCATGAAATAGGCAACCACTTTCTCATAGCGGAGCTCACTAAAAACTGTAGATTTGCAATCTCAGATTCTTCCTTTTTCTGTTTCTCCCTTACTCTTACTAACCCTGATGGTAATCTGAGCCTTTCTGAAGAGTAAGGTGTTGCTGATACGGCTTTCTTTACTTCTGTCCCTAAATCTGACACTTTCCAACAGTGACCTGGCTTTTGATGATGTACGAGAAAGGAAAAAAATACCATTTCATGTCACATAAATATGTCAGATTTTGCATAGAAAAATAGGTTTTGTTTGTGGGTTGGTTTATTTTTCTCCACCATTTTGTTTTGTTTAAATATGGATGATTCTGACTAACGAGGTATAAAGACAGTATTTCTGTCCTGCCTCCCCTTTTCCACTCTTCCTTTTACAACAAATGATCTGGTTTTCCTGTGGGGAGATAACAGCTCCACTTACTCAAATCATTGTATCAGTCAGAGTGAAAATGAGAGACTCAAACTTGTTGAGTTCTTCAGCATGTGTCTGCATTTTATAACATATTAACATAAATTAAAGCAATGTTTTTATTACCTGAAGAGTCCTCTCATGGTTCTATGAGATTTAGATTTGACTAATTATAATTTCAGACTATTTTTCTGCCTGTAATGAAAATTTTTCCCGCAATCTAGTTCTATTGTTGCATTTGGTCTCTTGACAAAGTACAAAGCTGGAGAAATGTTTTCATTTTATAAAAAGAATCACTAAATGTGAAATGTGTCTTTTCCTGTAAAACTGGCAATAAGTATAGGCAATTTTATTGAAAAAAAAAAAACAGAAATTAATTTTAAAATACAACCTTTTAATATGGGTAACTTGTTCCACAAATAATGGCAGGGATTTAAGTAGAGGTAACAAAAAAGAAGAAAACCAGCTTCTGAATTACTGTTTAAATTAAAATTCTCAGCTTGAGTAAATCAAAACTGCTGTGCTTAAATGATACGATCTATTTTCACTTAAAACTATTCTATCTAAATCAGCGGAATTGTGCTATTTGTACAAGCTGGCTACCAGGGTATTATGGAGATTGTTGTAAGAAAAACAGCTACCTTTTTGATTCAACAATGGGATTTAAATGCTTTCAAACTAAAATTAGCCAAATACTTGATGTTGTAGTTGCCTAATTTATTCCTGCTTGCAGTGAAGAATGATAAATCGAAGGACGGGCAAAACCTGGATCCAGACTTCTAAATTCCAGTATTTTGACTCCAAATCTCTGGGATTGAGTGATGAGTAGTTTTCTTTCTGTTGAAAGAGCATTTTCTTTGCCAAGCTATTTCCTGCAAAAGAAGGAGAAGGATGATGGAACCCTCAGAAGTTCTCTTTTGCGAGTGGCATCTGACCTTTATGTGGGAACTTCAGTGGATCGGTTGCCAGTTCAAATGGAGAGGAGCTTTCCAATCTGCTGTAAATAAACAACAAAGCATTAAAGGACTACAGCGATACAAACTCTGTGCTCTATACTTCTTGTATTGATTACATCATTCTCTAAACCTGTGGACATTTGACACCTCAATCAGCTTTCCCAAGCTGTACATCAATTTTTTTCTCTCATCATAACTACTTCCACAGTAGATACAGTACAAATATAGAAAGATGCTTCAGCAAAACTACTAGGAAGGCTTTACAATTTACTTCTGGGGCAAGGGTCACTAACTCCTTTGATATTTTCTTTTCTTCTTTCTGCATGGTTCATTAAATTCCCTGAAAGGATGTTGTATGTTGTACACACAAATGAACTACCGATAACAAGGACCCATCACTTAAACTTGTAACTAGCTACAAAAAAGCAAACAACAAACCCCAAACCCCTCTACTGTTGAATGGGCCTATTTCCAGCTAAGGAAGAGCACAAGTAGTGTCACAAGTGCTTTAAAGTCAAATCCCTAAGAATATATTGCACTAGTGAAATGCAAACTTTGTTATTAGAAATTAATGTATTTATTTTTAATTACTTTTATAATAACTGATGGGTAATGTAGATTACATTGTTAGATATTGATAGATCTAGTATTTAGTCTTACCTTTTTTTTCATGGTACAAAGTGAGCTGCAAGCAAGGAGTTTTTCTGCTTTTAATGGACAGTGGCAGCTGGCAAAAAAGGTGTTGAGGGGTAGACTCAGTATCGGTGACCTGAAGTATTTACCAAAACTATTAGTTATTATATTAGCTTATAGGACAGAAATTATAAATTCACATTATCTGTGTCCACATCTCCACTCACGTTATGTAATTCAAATTAATGTAAAAATACCATATTGCTAAACATTACAATAATTTCTGTTTTATGGTTGAGAACCTCTTTTCCCCCCCATTTTGCAGAATTTTTCATATTTTTACTCCAAGGGCTCTCTCTAGAATGTTATTGTTACTATTATTAAAAATATTGAAAAGTTAAATACAAATACTTAATACATAAGTGACTTTTTTTTTCTTTACAAACAATTCCTCCAAAAACAAATTTTTAGAAAGGTTAGTTTGTAAATATTTTTTGTGACAAATTATCGGATTGAGATAATATTGATGTTGTTAATGGTATACAGTTGTTTTTACAGAAAATTTCAATTAAAATGTTATACTTTTTCAAAGTCATGTTGCATTTGCCTGAAAAGACCGTTTGTTGTCTCTTCTTTCCTCACTTCTCAGGCCTTGAAGGAAGCAGAACTAACCCAGGGAGATTAGCAAGGTCACTAAATCTGAACTTGGGAAGGATCAGAGCCAGTGCAGTCTGTGCTTATTCCTTCCCTTCACGATTACAGATGCTCCTTTCGCAGCTGCAGTTCATAGGACAGGGGAACTGATAAAGGTGGGAAAGACTGAACAATTGAGCAATTTTTGCTGCAGTAACATAATCCCTAGCAAAATCCTAAATGATATCAATGGACTTCAAAACCAACTTGTTTTCTCGCTGCTTGATGATGTCCTTATATAATATTATGACATTGCACTCCAGCCACTCGCTGCCTTGAAATCACAGGATGAGTCAGTGCAGTCATCTGGAAAAGTCATCGAGTCTTGTTCTTCTCTCTAGTCTTACTTAGTTATCTCTAAAATATGACCTTGGATTTTTTTTGGGTGTACATAAATTAAACTGTATTAGTTTAGTTAGGCAAGTCTGTTTTAGTTCAATTTTCTGCAGTAAAAAAATGCTTTGAGGTCGGCAGTCTTGAAAAATACTTCAAGGAGAAGTGAATTATCTACTAAAAATTATTGACTCAAGAAAATAGCAAGAAAGGGGAGGAGCTTTCCATTTCAGAAATTAAAACATTTTTTTGTTTCCCGTTCCTGTAGTCCAAAATTCTCTCCATTCTGTTCCTCTCTTTCTTCTAACTAAATTTCTTCTTTCCCTTATTTTTTTTCTTTTTTTTTAATTCTCTGCCTTTCTTAAACTTATTGTGTTCTCTTTATTTGATAACTGATAGCTAAAACATGAGATGAGTTGAACTGGAGAAGGAATTTAAAAATCAGTGTATGTAAGAGGGTTGAAGGAGGAAAGGGCTTCAAACAATTTTACTAATAAATATTCATTTTAATTTGTGTTGCATTTCAGGCTAAAGGAAAAGGAGGGATAAAAAAATTCTGCTTTCGGTGTTTGCCAAGGAAAAAAATTGTGTTCTGCTTGTTATTAATGAGTGCTTAGTTTTGTCTGTCTTCTTGTGCATTTATAATATTTATTAATATAATAACCTTTTCTTCATTGTCCCTCCTGCTGCAAATAGTATTTTGGCCAGATGATTAATATCAATGTTGATTTAGTATTTTAGAAATCAGAGATGTTACCTGATAGTTTAGTTATTGTGATATTTATATATGTATCTTGTAGTTGGCACAGGTTTTATTTTGGTAATGGTAAATGAGTCTCAGGTAGGGATGATGGTTGGACTTGATGATCTTGAAGGTCTTTTCCAACCGTAGTGATTCTATGATTCTATGATTTTCAATTGTACCACTGGCTGAGAGTTCTCTGCTTGCCTTCAGTGGTGTCTGTAGGCTTGAGGTAAGCTTTCTGCACATGATGGGTGACTTCAGAACCCTGATGTGACCCCATAGCAGGGAACTGCTCTCACAAATAACTTACCTTGAGTGCATTTCCTTTAAGTGGCAGTCTTCTTGGCACCTAACGAAATGTCAAATTGATTGCCAGAATTGATCTCTATATAATGCTGGCTCTGTAACCCAAGCGTAATCTAATGAGCTGATTAATTAGCACTTTTTGAGTGTCTTAGCTGTTTAGGTGAATTGAATGAAAGGGATAAGCTCTCTGAAATGTTTGCCTTCACAGTCAATACAGGTACCTGCCTTGCTCCCATTAAGTTTTCTTCATAGCAATTTTCAGACTTTAATTTCAGGCAATGTAGAACTTGTAATGGTCACTTGCAAGCATCTGTACCTGAAAGGGACAGCCAGAGATATAAGTTGATTTTATTTACTGCATTAAATATTTCCATTACCTATTTCACCTGGCATCATGGAACTTCTTGCTCAGTAACCCTACTTGGGAGGGAAACTCTTATAAACCCATGGCAGCCATCGAAGACTGGAAGTAGTAACATCCAGACATGCAGCACTAGGATTTGATAGAGAGAAAGCATCAGCAGTGGCCATCAGTTTTAGCCACCTTGGCTAAAATGTAGGGAACTGATGCAGGGAGAACCCACTTTAGCACTGTTCACTTGGATATCAGGCTGTGATCAGGAATAATGAAGTTCATGTTTTCTTTTGATGATTTGACTACTGGAGGAGGATTAGTTCCTTGTTACAGTTAGTTTTCTGTCTTGGGACTTCAGCAAGCAAGAAAGATCTTTTCCTGTTACAACTGTGCATGCGTTAACTCTGCTATGGATCAAACAGGTAAGAAGACCTGCGGTTGTATGTTGAAGAGCAGTCATAAGGAGAAGGTCTATTCAACTTCTGTTCAGTCAGCCAGTCTCAATGTCAGAGAGTAAAGAGCAGGGATAGGCTAGATACATTGTTTAGGCTCTTGAGCAGGAGATGGTGAGCATGGACAGCATGGAAAATTACCAAATCTGACAGTTTATGAACATGAACTCTGGCCGCATTTACGTGAAAACCAAGCACAATGGTCTCTGTTTTGTTTTGTTTTGTTTTGTTGTTTTGTTTTGTTTTTTTCCCAAGAGATTGAATAGAGGCTTGCGCTTGATTGTAAGGAAGAAGGATGCTAACATGAAAGGATCTTTTTCTTCTTTATCTAAGTATGGAGCATGATGCTTTGAAATCCATGAGTCCCTGAGATACTTATTGAAGAGAGCTGTATGTATAAAATGAAGAGATTAAGTGACCAAAGATATGTTGGCTTTATACTGTTTTTTTTTTAGGGTAGGATCTCTAATCAAGGGTTGTTTCAATTGAGGAAGGCACAGTGAGAATTGTAGACTTTCTTGACAGAAATTGTGAGACTAGCTGAAATTTAATTTCTCCTATGTTTAAAATATTTTTTAAAAAAAGTCTAGAGGAATATTTATGGACCATTTTATCTACATCTAGTATCAGACAAAGATTATATGAATAATACTTAATTGAAGACTAATGCCTAATGCTCACCAAATTGTTTTAATTCTGTCTGCCTGTGAAGGGAAGCCAGGTTATCCCAAGCGATCTGGTGGTAGTAGTAAGAGTAGAGTCAGTTTGCCAAGACTCCTGACAATGTTATGTTATCTAGACTAATATTAGTCTGTGTGACTGACAGACTTTTTACTTTTTTTCTTCCTCAGACGTATATATGTATTGTTTTTTAAAGGGAATTAGGCAATTTTCCTTATTTCATGAAATAATTGAGTATATGAATTGTTCAAGATACTAGAAGACTTCAGAAGACAATCTTTAGTTAAAGCTGTCCAATACAGGGCATGTAGCATTTGGATATTATTAACAGCACTTTGGTACTTTTCTTTTGAATTCTAACTTTTTCAGTAATCTATAGGATATCTAGAATGTCTGAAACAAGTGAGTTTATTGTAGTAGGAGCCAGTAAGATGTGTCTTTTTTATACAGGACCTTAACATTGAAGTGCTTATATGTACAGTATGTACAGTCACCCATCTCACATGATGTAGGACACATCCAAACTAAATCTTCTGGCCTTACTTGAAGATAGTCTTGATAAGTTGGGTTTTTTTCAGGGTCCCACAAGCTTGTTTTATTTCTGAACAGTTTTCAGAATTTTTTTTTTATTTTTTTTTTTTGTGCCTCCATTCATCTGTTTGGGTCAGGAGGCTTATAGGTCTTTTCTGCTCAGAAAACACCCTTAACAGTGGTCTGAAGTGCTTGCTCCTTGTTTGTTCTCTGCAAATTAGCTGGTGGAGAAATGAGAATCTGACCTCTTTAGTATATTCATTATTCTACTTAGTTGATACCATTCTATGTTAATTGTTCTTGAGATTATCATATAAATGCTTCCAAAAAGGGTGCATGACACATGAAATGGTCCATGTCACCAAACGGTTGTTCAGTGTGTGGTGGGAAACAGTGGAACATTTCACAAAGGCGATCTTCAGCATGATTTCATTCTCTACATTGCCCAGGGCAAGCCTGTGTCTATTCATTGGCTCTGGTGGGAGCACAGCCTCACTAGATTAAATTCTGCTTTTGTAAGTAACCCCCTCAGCAATACAAACCACTTTCATTTAATCAATCAGAACCAGTCAGTTGTGCATTGACAAGTTTCTTAAACATTTGCAAGTCAACTTTCTGCTGTGTCTCTTAGGGGAGACCTAGTGCTCTTATTCCAGAGGAACCATTTAGCTATCTCCTGTGAAGTCACTGTGTGGTTATAGCACCTTGCAGCAGTGTGTGAAGCTTGCTTGTTAGGAGGCTTTTTGGGGACAAAGTGAGAAATATCTCTAGTGAGGGCTTCAGAGCTGATGATATGAGCACACCTTTCTTACTTTGAGATGTGTGGGCAGAATCCTGGTCCCTGGGAGCTGGGTTTTGGGAAAAGTACCTGCAAATTCTGGTTATGGCACTTTAATTGCTACTATTTATTTATTTATTTATTTATTTATAATTAGCAGCAACATCACAGCTTCTGACAGAAGATCCAGTATTCCCAGTTATTCCTCATTGCTTAGAAGTGGTGAAACAAAACAATAATCCAAGGCTTTTCTCTATATTTTATTTCAAGGAATAGGATCATTTGAATTAGTATGAAATTTGCTGCTTATAGTACCGAATACAGCTAACAATTGTGTCATCTACTCCATGTGGTACAAACCTTTTGCCCTGGTTGTATTACTGCCTCATAATTAGTAAGATTTGCCACTTACTTGAGTGTGAGAAGACAAAATTCCCTTCTATTTGGCAAACTTTATTAAAATCTTAGGACTATCAGGAGTGTAATAAATTAAGAGTCTATACAGGGAATGTGTGCAAAGATATGTAACCCTACATGTTATTAACTACTAATATAACTTAATTAGTTACTCAATTAACTATGAATATAACTTTTGAATATGCAAATTGTGATTTGTCAGTGATGGCCAGTTCTCCCAGGGCTTCAGCAATCAGCTGTAGAGAGGGCTTTCAATGAAGAGTGTGAAGATAAAGAACATTATGGAAAGCCCTGAAGCATCAGTTTTTTCTGAGCTGACCAGAGGTTTCATGGCAGAATTCAGTGAAGCAAAGATTATTACATGCCCTTACTGAGAAGTGGAATTCAGGATTTCACATCTGCTTCTAGCATTGTATAGATGTACTGACATTACAGTTAAATGCTCTGTATCATTTCATGGTGGTCGGTGATCAGCTGTTGGCCCAAAAGTTTGGGGCTTCGTGATGCAAAGGCCATAGTGCAAAATATAGCCTTGTTCTGAATAAATGTCAGAAATGTAGATTGCGGTGAGAGAACAGAAGGTGTTGCTTAGAAGCCAATTAAATATCATGTAACTCTTCAGAATTTTTTTATCCCAATAAAATACACTTCAATTCCAGTCCACTGCTGAGAATAAAGGATTGCTTGAGGCAACTATTGAGTGAAATTTTACTTCTCAGCTTTGGAATTTCCGGAGCCTGTATGTTTAGGTAAGAAATTATGTTTCATAAAGGTATATGGTTACTACACACAGGCAAATTATATATGGTTTCCTATCCTGTGCTTGGCTTTTTTTTTTTTTTTTTTTTTTTTTTGTGTTATACCTGCAGATCTTCCTATTTTAAGACACACTCAGAATGAAAACAACTTGAATTGAGAACTTCCAGTTTTTCAGGGGGGACCCAAGAGACTTAGGTAAAATTGCTGTCTTTGTTGATGACGTTGTTTTCCAGGATTTGCAGACAGAATTCTGTTGTTTAACCTTGCTCAAATTTAAACAAGTGCTTCCCGACAGATTTCTAGCAGGAACTGTTGGACCACTATATCACAACAGCTGTCAGATGCGCTGTAAAGATAATTACCCCCCATACCCGGTTGGCTCTGTAAATTAAATTTGGATACACCTTTGAAATTTAATTGGCAACACTATAGTTAATTTTTTCTCCAGTAAAATGTCATGTTTTTTGCCAGGTGCAGGGCAGGGGAGGAAGCAATAATGGGGTAATGGGGAGAATGGAATTGATTATAACTGGTATAAATTTCAGATGATGTAAAGCATCAGCTCTTTGCACAGGGAAACCAGTGATTAAAGACCTGGGTAGTTCTACACAATTGACTTATACTCTGGAGTGGTGTTCTCCAAATTACAAAACCAATCAACCACCCTAATTGCCTTCATTCAAAACCAGTCACCAATTTGATTCTTTTACTGGCCAAATAAGAGAGCATAAATCAGGCAGTATGAGTGTCAGGGAATGCACGTTTGGGACCCAGCCAGATCTTATGTAAACCTTACAATAATGTATTAAATCCATAGCCAGGAGAGACTTGCAATTCTCTTTTTGGTACTGCATCTTCTTTTGGTTTCCTGTGATGTAGTGAGTGTAGGACTGAAATGCTCCAGGTCTGAATGTGGATCCCAGCTATGATGGTGTGACTTTACAATGGCTGTGGTGTAAGCGAGGGCTGAACAGGGCTTTACTTTGTAGTGTCTGCTTTTATTTGGATTTTTCTATAAAAGGCTCTAATAGGATTTACTTTGCTTCCATTGACTCAAACTGTTACTGACATTAGTGAGAGCAAGTTCAGACCCTAGCCAGCTTTTCACTGTTGTGGTAAAAGCATTTGTTGGTTTCTTTTAGTGGAGTGGAGCTAATTGCTTTTCTTTTTCGGCATGTGTTCTCTTTGTCTCCTTTTGTGTGCATGTTCTTTTTTTGGGGGGGGAAATAATAATTTCCTTATTTTAAAATCTGACCCTTTTTCAGCACGCCTGTCACCCACTAGTATAAGTGGGAAATTGAGTTGTATTACAGCTTTTGGGTCCTGGACACATTGAATGACTATGGTAACAATTAAAGATTGCACTGTGCCTGAGGAGTCTTTCCTTGGAAAGAGCACTGAACTGCTCTCTAGTTGTCAGTAGGACTGAGTGCCCATTAAAATTGTCCAATCCTAATTTGACTGTTTGTTTAGGAGGTGCAGTCACAGATAAGCAGTAAAAGATCTTACCGAGTAAACAGCAGTAGTTAAAAACAAATGAACTAACCAGATGCTTGAAGCAGAAGAATAGAGAATATGTCTGCAACTGATGGGGCCTTGTAAGAAGTCTTCTAACAAATCTTAACCACTATATACGTGAACCTAACATAAAGAGTCATGATTGAATTGTCCTATATGAAAAATGGGAGAAAATTGCAAGAATTTAAGGAACTTCTGTTCCTTTCAAATGTGAACAAAAAGACAGTATAGATGACTGACAAAATGACAGAGTAAACTTGGAAGGGAAATACAGAGTATTTCACTAACTTATGAAAAACTATGAATGCCATGCTGAAGACTTGACCTGTTCCTCTTTCTAATTCTGCCAGTAGTAAAAGAACATGGACATCTCATTTCTGAAAAAAAATATAAAGGCATTCCCTAATAATAAAGAAATACTGTATGCAGAAAATTGTGAAGTTGTGGTACTTCTACAGGAGAATACCAGCTGTGGCCATGTTGTGGTTATTTTGCCAAGTGCCTACTATATCTAGAAAGATTTAAATATAAAAATAATTCATTGTTACATTTCAAGATACAAATGTATGTGAAGAAGAATCCTCTGCTGATGAAGAACATTGGCCAGATTTCCAGGTGTGTAATACTATTTTTTTTCCAGATTCTCTACTAGATTCCCTCTAAACTGGTGAACAGGATGCCAGATTATAAAACAATAGCAAACATTTACCACAAGTGTCTGAAAAAATGTATTTCCTGTTGCTGAATGTTTTCTGTAATAGCTGGAAGATACACCCTTTGACTTCCGTTGACTGTTTGATGGAGTTAAAATGCACCATTCCAAAATAGTAAGAACTGAAGACACAAGGGCACTTGCAACCTGTTTCAAGTAAGAGGACATTGTCTTAACCTTTGAATTCTGGTTAATTGCCATATAATTCATGACTTCATAATTAGAGGTATGTCATTCCTCAGCTTGGACATAGGAGAGAAACAGAGAGGAGTGCTTGTGTTGGACACGATTGCATATGCAGGACCTGATCCAGGAGGAAGGAAGCTGGCCACAAAGCAGAGGTTGTGCATAATTTTGTAGAGAAGTCAAAGGAAGGGCAATAAGGACTTTTTTAGGAAGGTCTGACCTAAGGGTAGACAACACTCAAGACTGTTTAGAAAACAAACAAAATCCTTGACTGTCTGTACATTTCCTTCTTAAGCTTGTGAGCCTGCTTGCCTACCAACAAGGAGATGAACTGTCAATAGGATGAATCAAACTTCGAGGAGATACCCTCATGCTATTAGAGGATGAGCAGGAGGGAAGTTGGTCCAGTGGAAACTGGTGATGATTGGAGAATGTAGAGAGACAGTGACGTGCTATTTCTGAACAGAAACCTAGAGCTGCTGGGCTGAAAGTGACCTCAGGAAACCAAGGAAGGAAACTAGAGCCTCTTTGCCCCAAGTTAGCATGACAGCCTAGCATCAAAGCCCCTAGTGCCATCAGCTCATTCACTCCTGCAAGTTTCTCATCTGAAACTCAAAATGTCATGATGTGATGGAAGAAGGTGGAAAAGAGCAGTAGAGCCTGAAAGCAATGAAGACACCCCTCCCCCACCCACCCTCCCCCTTCATATTCTGAGGGGAAAGAACTGAAGACACAAGGGCACTTGCAACCTGTTTCAAGTAAGAGGACATTGTCTTAACCTTTGAATTCTGGTTAATTGCCATATAATTCATGACTTCATAATTAGAGGTATGTCATTCCTCAGCTTGGACATAGGAGAGAAACAGAGAGGAGTGCTTGTGTTGGACACGATTGCATATGCAGGACCTGATCCAGGAGGAAGGAAGCTGGCCACAAAGCAGAGGTTGTGCATAATTTTGTAGAGAAGTCAAAGGAAGGGCAATAAGGACTTTTTTAGGAAGGTCTGACCTAAGGGTAGACAACACTCAAGACTGTTTAGAAAACAAACAAAATCCTTGACTGTCTGTACATTTCCTTCTTAAGCTTGTGAGCCTGCTTGCCTACCAACAAGGAGATGAACTGTCAATAGGATGAATCAAACTTCGAGGAGATACCCTCATGCTATTAGAGGATGAGCAGGAGGGAAGTTGGTCCAGTGGAAACTGGTGATGATTGGAGAATGTAGAGAGACAGTGACGTGCTATTTCTGAACAGAAACCTAGAGCTGCTGGGCTGAAAGTGACCTCAGGAAACCAAGGAAGGAAACTAGAGCCTCTTTGCCCCAAGTTAGCATGACAGCCTAGCATCAAAGCCCCTAGTGCCATCAGCTCATTCACTCCTGCAAGTTTCTCATCTGAAACTCAAAATGTCATGATGTGATGGAAGAAGGTGGAAAAGAGCAGTAGAGCCTGAAAGCAATGAAGACACCCCTCCCCCACCCACCCTCCCCCTTCATATTCTGAGGGGAGTGTGGAGAATTTCTTCTGAAAAGTGGTATTGTAAGCTGTACAGAGGAAGGAATTGAGTGCTTCCCCTCATGAAATCTAATTGCATAGTAAATACTTTTTCCTTCACTAGTCCCTGTTCTGTTATTTTCTCTTCCCATCTCCTCATTTATATTCCTTCCTAATCTTTCACTTGTCTTCGATTCTGATTTAATCTGTCATTTCACTGTCCTGTGTTCTTTTTCTCTGATTTAGGAAACATATCTAAACAATTTTGCTAGATATACCAGTGTTCCAGTCTCTGTGACTTTCTCCTCTAAATTAACATAGTCTGGACCCTGTCTTCCAGTGCCTGGCCCAGGTACCCCACCTAGCAGTGCAGAGGAGACTCCCCACACCTCTAAAAGTGGAGAGCACTGACATCTGATATATGGGGTTGAAAGCAAAAAGCCATAGGAGAATGTATTAATTTCCTTCCTGCAGCAAGACACTGATTCTTTGGAAGCAATGTTATTGTGAATATGATTGTGTTCTGCCAAACCCTGAGAGGGTTTCAGCTACTTATCTTTTTAGAGGCAGAAACATATGCAAGATATTGACCTTCTTCACCCATCAGAAAAATCCCTGTACTTTTATGGTGACTGATCTTAAAGATCTGGTATTGCAGGATGTGAACAAAGAATCCCAGATTTCGGTCTGCAGGCAGATGGACCTTTAAACAAAACTCCTCCACAGCGGGGACATCTGTTACAATTTGTGATCCACAAACTTTAAGGGTACCCAAAATTCAGTGATGGGACTCAATCCTTAGCTAGACTCAGAAGGCGAAGTAAAAGGCAAAGTCTGTGCACTGTGAGATTTACTGAGAGCTGAAACAGCTCCTGCAGCAATGTGAATCTATGTGAATTTACCCTCATGTTAACCAGTGCATGTTTTCTTCTACTTCTTTATCCTTGACGATCCAAATAAGGAGGCAGGGAAAGTGACAAGCAGGTTGATGGAGCCATTAGAGGGGTATTGTACAATGGGAATTTTTTAATTTTTTAAAGAATAATTCCTGAAACTATGACAATGGCAATTTTTCATAGACATAATGAAAAAAGGAGCCAGCCCTGTAATGTATATTTGCATTTAATACCTTCTGTGTCTTCTGTTGGGAGTTAAAGTGTACCAAGTAATTTTTGTCACTGGAGTCCAGTGTTGGAGACTGTAGAACTGTTTCTGCCCTACTTTAAAAAAGGCTCATTAGTTGGTGCATGGTACATATTTAGGACAAACATCATTTTCTAGTGAGTACCAAGAACTCACTTATTCAATACATATTTTCTTAAAAAATTATTCAAGGTTTTCTGGAAAAATTATATGACTTTTCATTACAGTGTTCACTTTTGATGGTGATGCTAGCATTTGTGCAGACATTACATGACATTTTAAAATGTTAATTATTAGTTTGGATTTTTTTTCCATGAATGGTTACTGCCAATATGGGATAAGGGTAATTGAAGAGAGGACTGAAGTACTGTGCCTCATTTGTCACTCATTAAATGGGTCTGCTTTCTTTTCAAGTTAATTCTTTCTGCAAATGCTTCTTCATCTGCATTCTTTGCAAACACTAAGCAAGCGATTCAGGAGCCTTTGATTAGATGCTCACAATGTGTTTTGCTTGGACAGACAGGACAAACATAAAATTTGTAGGACTGTGTTGCTGGCACACCACATGCTATATTTTTATAAAATTCTATCTTTAGCCTCCCTGTTCCTGATACTTTTAGACATGAAATAGTATTATGTTTATAGAAGTTCTGAACTAATGTCTGTGAATGTTTTCCAAAAAAATCCAGAAGGTGCAAACTTAAAGGCAAGCAGAGCCAAAGGAGTTTCTATTTCTTCTTTTGGCAAATATTTAGTAGAAATATTTAGATATTTCAAGCTAAGCTAGACAGGTTTCCCATAATACCTCAGACTCTGCTGTCCCTAATTGCTAGTGTCACAGCTTTACCACAGTAGAGCTCATGCCAGCAAAGGCTTGGAAAAACCATCTGTAATTTAAAACTTTATTTTGAAATTAATTTCACAGGGTATACCTGGCAATAAGTCAAAGTGCTTCATTGTGTGATCTTTCTACTCTCTGCACTACACAACATGGCTATAGCTCTCCTGGCTCTCCTTTCAGTGGTTGGCTTTTGCCTCCAGATCTGTCTCCACATGAGCTGACCTTTTTCATTTTGGGGTAGAAATGTGGAACTACAGTATGAATATTAATTCAGCACTTGAATTGTATTCTCCAGCTACAACCTTCTGTCTCAGATAAAACAGGCAAAAAGAGTTGGTTTACCATTTACTGAGGTCAGACTGATACTGATTTATTGCACCCCCTCAGAAGAAAAAGTGAAAAACAGATTTCTTCTGCTTCACTGTTCCTGTTTCTCTCAAGTTTGGCATAATATTAAAAGCAACAAACTTGTGTAGTGTTGATTACACAACTGTAGTGACTTGGACATTTTATGGCATTTAGGGAACATTCAGTAGAAGAAACTTACTGTTTCTCACAGTGGCTTGTAGTGTTTTTTATCTGTTTAATAGTTTGTGTTAGGTGGAGTGTCCCACAATTCTAGAGCTCTCACTATTTCTTGATGTCATTTTTTATATATCATCAAGCAAGAGCAGTGTTTCTCTCCTTACAGTCTTTGCATATCAAAGTCCCTATGGAAGTGTTCCTAGCTGTTTTCCTGTCATTTTCAAAATTTCACCAAGGTTTAGTGATCTGTGGGGGTTTTTTTCAGATGATCACCTCTTTCTTTCATTGCTACTTGAAAAATTGGTGACAAACACGTTGCTGTTTCTAGACTTTAACTTGTACTGGGAAGAGGGAAAAACCTAAATTGTGCATTCATCAGGGACGTCATCAATTTTTAAGTGGAAGGAGGGCTACCCCTGGGTGTTGCTACTTGCCAAATTGAGGTCTTTTTCTAAGGAGGTCTTTTTCTAAGGAAATGCCAAGCTCCTAGAAGATGATAATAGACATGCTTACAAGAACATGTTCAAGACTAAGTAGCAGCACTTTTGGGTTTTGTAGTGACAATGAAGCCTGTAGCGGTGCATTGCAGATGGCTTTCTTTGTGAAACCCTTTTCATGGTGATACTGCTCAGTTTAGGCCTCCAGAATGAATTGTTGTTACCCAGGTAACTTCCCCCATCCTTCCATTTGGGACAATCTTGGGACTGTTTTGCTTTATTATAATAACAACACCAACAATTACATCAACAACAACAATTACAACAACAACAATCATAATTATAACAGTAATAATGAGAATAATAATAAGTAGTAGTAGTACTAGTTTCCCTAGGGTTCACTTATTATGATTACTACTATTATTATTTTATTAATATTATGCAAACTGAACCTTAGGAAAACTGCTGTGCAACCTACACATTCAAGAGAAGAAAAGAAAAAAAGTTTATGTCAGCTCTTAAAATCAGTGGAGATGTCTGTGTTCTTTATTGGAGGAAATTAATAAAAGTAGATTGGTTCATGTCAGGCATTTGAGAACTGAAACTTGTTGGTTATTGTGAACCTCTAACTCTTATATTAGCCATTTAATCTTGTACTTTAAATTGTTGTCTGTTTCCTGAAAGTCAAATTATTACGGGACAAATTTTTGGGTGGGGATTCTTCATATATTGACCTAACTTTAAACTGTTAACAATGTCTAAAGAAAAGTGAAACAAGCTTCACAAGAAGTGTGTGCAAATAAGTAAAGAGAGGAATAGAAGACACATGGGTACATTGAAATACCCAAGATTTTAAGGAATAGCCTGAAGATGGTAATAATTTCAGATCCAGATGCAAGTTGCCTACTTACACCTACTGGGTCTGTGAATTCTTGAGTTTTTAAAGGCAAATGTAAGTGTAAGTACAAATTACACAACCATTTCTGTTTAGTCATCTTTTTTCGTGCAAAAATGTGGACCTTTTTAAAGGTGCAGTGGATGACTCATCTTTTGAACAATTTAAGCTTAACAGAAAGTAAGTAAGAGTAGATGAGTGCTTGTGTAAAGGAGTATTGAAGGACAAAGAAAGACGGTGAAAGACTTCAATTGTTTGTCCCTGTTGTTGAGTCTTCTGTCTCTAAACCTCAGCTGCATCAATATTTCCTCCAGGAAGTAGGAGACATAATGAATATGTGTGTTTTTACCCAAAATATGTTTATTAAAAGAAAAAGGTCAATAGGGCTCCTCACAACCCCAATGTGCACAGAGGGAGTGTTCTGCCAACAACTTACAGCCACTATTGACTTTCCTTAAGTTCAAAAATTTTGCATGATGTCTGTATTGATTGATTGATTGATTTTTAAGTAAGGAAACGGACAAGGAGAGAAATTAATAATCTGACAATAGGTTTTAGAGATTAGCATGGTAGGATTTCTCTTGTAAAGATCCAATAGGGCCATACTCACCCTCTGTTTTTGATTGCTGTATCACGGCAATCGATGCAGCAAGGCCATATCAGACCATTAAACATCTCTTGTTCCATGAGCCATTGCTAAATGCTTCAAAACAAGGTGCAAGATATCCTGTAGATAATAATAGCGGAATATGCTGCCCAGAGGGTATTAATCTTCCTAGCCTTCTTTTATAGCCTACATGATGAAGATTTATATCCTTTTAAAACAAACAACAAAATCCCCCCTTTCTTATCTAAGCCTCCATCTTTTTGTTCTTGCAAATCATTAATTTATTTTTCTTCAGTGCAGGATCAGTTCCATTAGATATTTAAGTCTTTGAAATGAAAATCTGTGTATGATTCTAGTACTAGAATGAATCCTCTGGGCTTCAGTAGATTTCCTACAATACTCAAAGTTTTCCATATGCATAAGGATCTTCATTCTCTGGGACCTTAGCATCTAGAATAAGATTGATGTCCAGCACCTGAATGGCATGTCCTAAAGTTATCAAATATTTGCTAATTACTGTTTAGCAGAATATTGTCAAATTGTGTGATTCTGATGTTAAAGAATCAAATAAACAGGGTATCTGCTGCTTCATCTACCAAGTTTGCTGTCCTTTGATCAGCTGAATTTGATCCATGAAATACTGAAAATTTGTCTTTCCATAACTGAGTACTACTGTATTTATAGCAATTCTATTTGTATGTATTTCTTCTTAAATTTGGGGCTACAATAAATTGTATTTTTTTAGAGTAAAATGTTCTGTTTCTTAAAATGATGTTTTAAAATAAAAACATAGTTTTGTATAAATTAATTAATTGGTTTACATTAACTAATAATTTCTCTAGAGAATTTGATATGAATTTCAAATCAGATTTTGGGCAGTGGCAAAAAAAAATATCTATGCGTATTCTGTCAACTTGATGTAAGTTAACAATTCTTATTAGGTAAGCCTTGTTAGAAAATATGTGGTTTTCTGTATGAAAGAGAGCTGTAGTATGAAAATAGCTGTAAAAACATTAGGTAACCTCACATGTTGGTATTACTAGCATCTGTTTGGTGTTCATTTATTCATTTTGATTTTGTTAACAGGTTGACAGTGCCATCAAATATTTCAATAATTTAACTATTCAATTGTGCAGATGAATCTTCGAACAATTATGACAGTCTATAACAGATATTTCTAAAGTTCAAGAGGTTAGTGGCATAAATATATTTTAGTTTCAGAATACAAGACAGTTCTTTACTTCAATATTTAAACTGTAGAACAGCATCTTTTTTTCCTGTGCCCTTTTTTATCCTTGTTACATAAAATCTTAGCAGCTGATTGAAAAAAAGCAACCACCACCTTTTCCCTGAAATCAATGCTTCTAAATATTTCTTTTGAAGTATAATCTTTAAAAAGCATATTCAAAATGTTGTAACAGCTTATATTTTTTATGTCTATGAATTAAAGAGTATCTTCAAGCCATTTTTCACCCCCATGTAAATAAACATAGATAAATGAGATGGAGCAAAGCTCTATTATGATTCAACTCCTGAAATCGACTTTCCCTTGTCTTTGCTTTTGTATGTGCTTTAGCTTTCTTAAATCCACCTATTTTGTGGTTCTGTTATTAGCTTTCTTAAGAAATTACTCTGCCAATAGATTTAAATATAATTGGAAATTTCCTCTATATTCTGCCTGTGTTCTTCTTTATTTCACTTAATTATGCTACAGTATAAGTATGTTAATTACTGGACACCTCTCTGTATCTTTTGTTGTGTTTATTCCTAATTATAGTAGCTTTTATACTCTTTATATAACTGAAAATTGACAAAAAATCCCCACCCTTGATTTGGTACATTGCCATTCTGTATGAATGGATGTGGACGTCATACCCTCTCCGAAAGGGTGCAAAATAGAAAGTAGTAAAGCCCCACTACAGAGAACCCATTGCAGAGACTAAGAAAAAGTTGTGGGAAGTTTGTGTCACATAAGAAGCCTGTTTCAGAGCTAATGAGGATTTTTGATCTTCCAAATATTACTTTTCTTCTTTTGCCCTTTATTTTCAAAGCATAGTAGGTAAGATTCTTATCTTTTACGTCTATACCCATTAACTTTTTGTCTTAGTATCTGTCTAACAGTTCAGTAGATACTAAAAGTTGCACTTAAATAACAAATCTATGTATTGGTGAATCTTTGAGTTTTTAAAATATGTTTTAAACTGAACAAATAATGTAACTCTAAATAAATCTTTTAGCAGTCTTCGAAGATATTCCCACCAGTAATTCTCAATTGTTTTGGTAAATATTAGGGTAACTAAAGTTGTAAACTTCTGTATAAATCTTGTTAATATTACTTTTTTTTTCCTTCTCTGCTGTAAGGTTATGACACCCACACATGTGAGGAAATAAGATGTACTACTCAATATGTTATATGGCAAATTTTCCTGAAATGTATATTCTAAGCACAGAGCTGCAGAGACTGTCTACTGACATAAAAATATAAAATTCAAAATATACCTTTTAAAGGAATTTCTATGGTAACCGTATTAGTTTATTTTAGTGTTAACGCTCAGGCCTTTATAGACCAGTGGCCTTATAGGGTGATTACAATTTCTATCCATCCTCAAGCTTTGGAAATGCCATCATCAGCTCTAGAAAGGATTTGACTTGAGAATTGGAGGTTTTAAATCAACTGGGAACAATGTGACAGAAATCTCCATCTGCATTCATTCCATGTCTAGTCTTTGAGAAGGCTGAAAAACACAAAACAGAAAACACAGATGAGACAGGGTAGCATCTGTTTATCCTCAGAGCCTCCTGCTGTGGTTTCTGGTCATCTTCCCTCTTGTCCTCAGTGTCTGTTCCTCATCTCTCATCTTGTTTTTGCAGTCTGAACATGACAGCTGTACTTACATTTTAAAATCTAGATTTTAGCATTTTAACAAACATTTGGAGACAGGAAGTGGGGCACTGGTTACGTCAGGGAGAAACACAATTTTTTCTTTATGATGTTGAACTTCAGTGAGAGGAATCTGAATCATCTTCATACTATTGAACACTGGGGCAGAAAAATCCCTTAGGCTGAGCTGCACTGAGTTATTCCCCTAGTTGTCAGTATTTCCTAAGCAAAGAAGTGCAGCTCCACATGTCAGGCTCTGAGGAGCCTCAGCAGGATTTCCTCTCTTGAAGGTCAATAACTTCTTTTATTTGAGCACCCTCCAACAGGATTCAAAAGATCTCTGCTTTCCACTTTGAGGCCCTCAATATGTAATGTGTTGGGGTTATTTTTTCTCAGCAGGGAATTTCATGAATGCTGAAGCTATTTTCAAACCTACATGAGTTTTCCTTAGTGCAATAACCTTACTAAAATGTAAGTTATTGGCATTTTGCTGTTGTTGTCATTGTTATTTTGTTTTGTTTAGCAGTTTAGAGTATAAAATGCCAATCAGCAACACCTGTGGCACAGCTGAAGTGCAAGTCAGACCATAAAACTCTTGATCATTAGCTGATAAGAAGAAAATGCTTATAATTTGAAGGACTGATACAATGAGCAGAAGGTTGCTTGCCTGCAGTCACATTGATACTTGAAAAT